>NC_090437.1:851740477-852046172 GCF_031143425.1 Pleurodeles waltl
GTCTGTGGCAGGCGTTTGACGGTGGAACTCTTAATTTGTTGGCAGATGTCACAACAAAGGATATACTGCTTGGCCTGTTTGTATAGACTTGGCCACCAATAACGTGCTTGCAACAATGATATTGTAGCTGCCACACCAGCATGGTCAGATGCTACCTCTTCATACGCTGCTTTAATGAACTCTGATCTTATGTCTTTGTTGGGAATCACTCTAACCCCTATGCCTGGTATTTTTACTTTGGCGTCTAGGCAGCCTCCAATTTGGCAGGAATACTTAGAAGGAAATTATTTTGAATAGGGCGTGCCTTCAGCCATTGCTTTCACGGCAGCCCATATATCATCGTCCGGTTTAGCTCCTGAGCGGGTTACTGCAGCAACAGCAGCCATAGCTACTGCTGATTTGGCAGCTTCATTAGCCAGTGTATTTCCAGCAATGTGTATTCCAACACTCTGGTGTCCAAGTGAATGTACAACATGGACATTTGGCAGCGTTTCCTTCTGATCCGCTACTTCTCCCCACAGAAGTCTGTGTTTAATGGTGTTGCCTTTGGAATCTCTGAACCCATTCTGGCGCCAGTACTGCAGGTATTCATTGAAGGACTGGACACAGTAATACAAATCACAGACGATCAGTGTTAGCTGTGCAGGATCCATGTGTTCCAGTGCCCTCACCAGAGCCTTTAGCTCTGCTAGTTGTGCTGTGCAATCCCCTAGGGATTGCGTGTATGTATGCTGTGGACAAAATTTATTATCCTCCATATAGCCACTTATGACTGCACAAGCAGCGAAGTATTGATGTTTTGTGCCAATTGTAGGTTGTGCTGAGCCATCAGTGTTCGACTGTACAAAATTTACTTGAAAAGTCGGGACGTATTAATCCATTTAAAGGTTTTATGTGTGATGCATAATCAGGAATATAAGTTCTGCCAACATTTAGAAAACCCAATAGGGATTGAAGTTTTTTAATGGTATTTGGAGGTTGTAATTGTGCACATTTCTCCGAGAATTGTGGCGCTAGGCTCTTTCATTCACTTGACAGCTCATATCCCAGAAACAGGACGCTAAGGAAGGCAATTTTCATTTTTTTTAAATTGAATTTGTAGCTGATCTCGGCAAATCCCACAACAATGCGGGCTACCTGTCTTTAATGTTGCAGCACTTCATCATCCGCGAGTTAGCTATCATCTACATAGAACAATGCTTCAGGGTCTGTGTCGTGCAATATCGAAGTCACACGAGCTGTGAACAGTCCTGGACTGTTCTTGTACCCCTGGGGTAAACAACAGATTTTTTTCTGGGAGCCTAGTGCACTGAAACTGGTTAAGTCTCTACTCTCAGGGGCTATATTTTGGCAGAAGAAACCATTGTAAATGTCCGGTGTTGTTTTGTATTTTTTATGCACTATATTGTTCATGAGTGCTGTGCGTTGTGAGTTTTGCATAGCATATGTGCGTGTATGACTGTTTAAATGTCTGTAGTCTAAGACTATTCTGTACAAATGGTCCGGTTTAGCTACTGGGAATAAGGGATTATTCATTGGTGAGACATAGGGTTCAATTACGCCCTGGTACTCTAGTTGTCTGAGGATTTCCCTCACGGGTACTTTAGCATCATGTCTTATTGGATATTGGGGTTGAGGTTGGGGGTTGATTTTTAATAGGGATTACATGATAGGGGGAATCTTTAGCACATCCTATGTGGTTGTGATATAACGCGGGTGCCTGCGCCAATGCCCAATCGATGGCGTAGGATTCTATGAGCTCCTCAGGAACAAGAAGCGAGAAAGAAGGTTTGATAACATCTTCCCCATATGGGCAGGTACGGACAAATTCAGGTGGCCAATCCCTTTTGGCCAGTAGAATATCATATATGTTTACAACACGATCCCAAAAGATTGCGTTGATTGTGCGCTCAATGTCTTCTTCTAACTATAGCGTTACTTTGTACACCCTATCATGCATGGAGACACGCATTTCCGCAGTCTCTCCCTGTAGGAGGCCAGCAGTTGCTTTCACCTCCAGATGCTCTAGAAGATTCCGGTGAACTATTGTGACCTTTGCCACGCTGTCTAATAGCGCTAATGCCCACTTCTTGTTCTTCAATAGGGCCGGCCATCTTCTTGAGTAGCATGTCAAACTGCAACTGTTGTAACCTTTTTCTTTTTGAACTGGGGTTTTTGTTGGGGAAGTTTCTCTTCTTTTTTAACAGAAACTTCTGCTCGCTGTTCTCGTCCATAGGGCATGTCCGCTGGGGCAGGTGAGGAGATGGCGGCATCCTCCAGTGTACAGACCGCTGGTGGACCTGTCGACAATGGAAGACAGACCCATCATTATCACTTATAGACTTGATCGTGCCACAATCCAGGAACTGTGTGCCCAGTTGGAGCCAGACCTGATGTCAGCTATCCGCCATCCCACAGAAATCCCCCCTCTAGTGCAGGTCCTGTCAGTACTCCATTTCCTGGCAAGTGGGTCTTTGCAAACAAAAGTAGCCATTGCATCAGGGATGTCCGAGCCTATGTTATCAAATGTGTTGTCCAGAGTGTTGTCTGCCCTGCTGAAACACATGTGCAGCTACATCGTTTTCCCTTTGGTGGAGGATTTGCTCACAGTGAAAGGTGACTTCTATGCCCTGGGACATATCCACAGCATCATAGGTGCCTTTGATGGGACACATGTGGCCTTGGTACCCCCCGCAGGAGTGATCAGGTGTAGAGAAACAGGAAGTGCTACCATTCAATGAATGTGCAGTTGGTGTGTTTGGCTGACCAGTACACCTCCCATGTGAACGCCAAGTTTCCAGGCTCAGTGCATGACGCTTACATTTTGAGGAAAAGCAGCATCCCTTATGTGATGGGGCAACTCCAGATGCACCGTGTGTGGCTAATAGGTGAGAACAAGGACCCTATGCCCTGTGAATAGTTGTCTGGGTCTGGGGTTGTCCCTAAGGGTTAGTGTGTGTCTAACAGTTGTCCCTCGACATTTGCAGGTGACTCTGGGTACCCCAACCTGTCATGGCTACTGACCCCAGTGAGAAATCCCAGGACAAGGGCAGAGGAACGCTACAATGAGGCACATGGATGAACTAGGAGAGTGATCGAATGGACCTTTGGCCTCCTGAAGGCCAGGTTCCGGTGCCTCCATATGACAGGTGGTTTCCTCTACTACTCACCAAAGAAGGTGTGACAGATCATCGTGGCCTGCTGTATGCTGCACAACCTGGCTTTGCGACGACATGTGCCTTTTTTGCAGGAGTATGGTCCAGAAGGAGGTCTTGTGGCAGCTTTGGAATCTGTGGATAGTGAAGAAGAGGAGGCAGAAGAAGAGGATATCGACAACAGAAACGTGATCCAGCAATACTTCCAGTGAGACACAGGTAAGAAGACATCACTACCTCCTACATCTCATATAATTGTTAGACCTATCACATGTCTGTCACTTTCACCCAGTGTATGGACCCTGACCTGTTACTTTGCCTTTCCATTTTACAGATGTGGGTCCCATTGTGTGACCTCTGCTATGTTACCTCATGGACTAGAGCTGTGTGACATAGGTATGTTGACAATACAATGGACATTGCTATTTTCGTTTGTTATAGCAAATACACATTTGTGAAAGCAGACTGACTCCAGATTGTTTTGTGATTCAAGGTTGTTTTTTTAAGTGCAAATTAGTGGAGGGGGTTGGAAAATGGTCAGGGGTGATGGTGGAGGAATGTCCATGGCAGAGTCCAGTTATTAGTCTCGCAGGTGCATTGTCCAAAGGGGCATAGGAAGTGGAGCTAGGGCAGTTTAAGGATGGACAGGGTGACGAAGTGGGACAGAAGGATGACATTCAGGGTGGTCTCATTTCTTGGCGGGGGTCTTGGCATTGTTCTCTGTCTTTGTCCTGGATCTCAGGGACCGTTTGCGGGGTGGTTCTCCATCTGCAGGGTGTGGGGTGCTGGTGTTGTGGTCCTGTGGCGGTGCCTCCTGTCCACTAGCGCCAGCGGAGGAAGTGGGCAGTTCATCATCGAGGCTAGTGTAAGGGGCCCCTTGCTGTTCCACAGTGTCCCTCCTGGTGTTCACAAGGTTCCTCAGCACCCCTACAATGGTGTGCAGGGTGGTGTTAATGGACTTCAAGTCCTCCCTGATCCCCAAATACTGTTCCTCCTGCAGCTGTTGGGTCTCCTAAAAGTTGGCCAACACCGTTGCCATCGTCTCCTGGGAATGATGGAACGCTCCCAGGATTATATGGAGAGGGCCTCGTGGAGAGTGGGTTCCCTGGGCCTGTCCTCCCCCTGTCGCACAGCAGTCCTCCCAGTTCCCCTGTTTTCCTGTTCCTCTGTCCCCTGAGCTGTGTGCCCACTGCCCCTGATGTTCTTGGGTTTGTGGGTTTGCCTGGATACCCTGTAGTGGTGGACACACTGCTGCTTGACATGTCCTGGGGACAGAGGAATGGGCCCGCTGGGTGGGTGCTGTGCTGGTGTTTCCTGAGGGGGAGGCTCTGTGGTGGCATGTGCCAGTGTGTGGGGAACCGACTGTCCCGAGGTCCCAGATGGGCTGGGCTGGTCATCTAGATCCAGTTGGACAGAGCTGCTGTCATCACTGTGGGCCTCTTCTGTGGGGGTGTGGACATGTCTGCAACTTCCTGTCTGGTGACATTGGGTAGGGGTCCTGCAGGGGTGTAAAGTCATGATTATTGCATCTCTGTGTGCCATTGTGTGCAATGGGTGGGTGACCCTGTACCCCAGTGCCTACATTCTTGTCTAGGACCTTGTGTGATATTTGGTTTGTAGATCTGTGTGGGTATCTGTAGTGGACATGCTTTGGTGATGGGTTTCCATGCTTTGGTGTTGCATGCAGGGCTTGGTGTTGGGATGGGTGGTTTGTGATAGTCGGACATATGTGAGGTGTTGGAGTGATGGGGTGAGGGTGAGGGTGGGGGTATGTGATAGCATGCAGGTAGGGTGGGGGATGAAGTAGTTAAGATCTGACTTACCAGAGTCCATTCCTCCTGCTACTCCTGCGAGGCCCTCAGGATGCAGTATAGCCAAGACCTGCTCCTCCCATGTTGTTAGTTGTAGGGGAGGAGGTGGGGGTCCGCCGCCAGTCCTCTGAACTGCAATCTGGTGTCTTGAGACCACGGAACGCACCTTCCCCCGTAGGTCGTTCCACCTCTTCCTGATGTCATCCCGTGTTCATGGGTGCTGTCCCACTGCGTTGACCCTGTCTACGATTCTGCACCATAGCTCCATCTTCCTAGCAATGGAGGTGTGCTGTACCTATGATCCGAATAGCTGTGGCTCTACCCCGACGATTTCCTCCACCATGACCCTGAGCTCCTCCTCAGAGAACCTGGGGTGTCGTTGCGGTGCCATGGTGTGGTGTGGGTGATGTGTGAGGTGGTGTGTGTTGTGATGTGTGAGGGGATTTGTTTGTGTGTGTTGTGTGAGATGCGTGGATGTTGTGTGAGTGATGGTGTTGTGTGCCTGTGGATGCTAGTTTGTTGATGGTGGTGTCTCTCTCTGTGCTTAGTTCTCAATTTTTGTCGTAGGGGTTTGTGGGTGATGTGGGTGTGTGTTTTATATTGTATTGAGTGTGTGGGAGTGGTGTGCGTATGTATATCAGGTGTGTGTATTTCGATTTGTCCAATGTGGTTGTGTTTTGTAAATGTGTGTGTATTTTGAGCGCTGCAGTGTGTACCGCCAATGGAATACCGTGGTTGAAAGACCGCCACGTGGATTTGTGGGTCGTGATAGTGTGGGCGTATTCATGTTGGCGTGACGGTGGAGGTTTTGTTATCGCCAGTTTATCACTGACCTTTGGTGTGGCGGACTTGTGTGGGGTCTAAATTTTGGCAGATTACGGCCTGTGGGTCGTAATAGCTGTAGCGGATTTCCGCGGCCGCAGCAGTGTGTTGGCGGTCTTCTGCACGGCGGTAAGCGGCATTTACCGCCAATGTTGTAATGAGGGCCATAAAGTGGAGTACCCGATGTATCATTGAAGGTACATTCACATTAGAAAATTAATAATTCATATATACAAGTGTTTAAATGGTGATTTTAACATGCTGGATTTCAATACATGTGCACATTTATATTCATGTATTTGGAATAATATTTTATGGTGAACTTACATAAAATTATGTTTATTTATAATTTGTAGAGATACTAATTGAAGATGTACATATAACCATGTATTTTGAATGTGCATTGAAGTATCATACTACACTAGCTTGATTAAAGGCCTGAAATGTTTTTTGTGAGTCTAACCTTCAACATGGAGTTTGCTCACATTGCACCATTCTTCATTTGCAGGTGCATCCGTCTGGGTCTACTGTTAAGGAAAGGCATATTGTGTATTTGAGATAGTAGGATGTGAGAGGATATATTGACAAGGACAAAGTGAGCGCTTACAAACTGAGAAGAAAGACTCTTATTTGTGTGTCGTGCTCCTAGAGGCTCTCAATGTCGTCCTGATATTCGACTCATGGAATGAGAACTTGAAAGGAGTTGCCAATTCCAATTGTGCACGGAAAATGGAAAACTACTGGTGTTGATGACATGGATTCTCTGCAAAGTTTCAATTGATATTAATTTCACTAGACAAGAACAGACCATTTTACCCCTTTGGCAAGAGCAGATTCCCTTGAGACGTAGGTACATACCTCTCTATTCCTATTCTGGTTGAGTTAGTTTTTAAATGATTAGGCAAGACGACTGCAATTTTTATACTGATCACCAAATCCTATTTCTTATCTCCTGTATTGCTGCAACTGAAATTATTTTATGTCCTATGCTTGTACGACTTAATCTGATTCACCACTTTAATTCACCTTTGCTGATTCGGTACTTTTGTAGCATGCCCCTAAGACTCTTATATATAGGTTTGGCCTTAAATTTGTAATAAACCTTTTAATTAAAATCTTCGACTCAGAGATTTAATGTGCACTGTTAAGTGATTTGAAGTGTTGATTTTAACTCTCTTTATCCCTTGGATCTCCAAATAAGTCCGCTGAGAAAACAGAAAAAAGAAAATGGGCCCAAGCATCAACAGATAGTAGTAGTTTGATGATGGTTGCGATCCCGAGGTAAGGAGAGCTAGTACCCATTATTCTGGGTTAGTTAGTGCCCAGAGCCCAGTCCTTAGTACCCATGTCTAGACTTTGGAGGATTGGCGAAGCTTTGGAGATGCGGCAGAGAGCTGTATCAGCAGTGGAGGATTGAGTATCAATAGGTTTGTAAACTGCACTGGTTTATGTTCAGCCAGTAGTGTTTTGTGAAATTTGGATGATATTTTGCAGAGATGTTTTGAATTTTGAATGAGTGTGATTTTTAGTAAAAGAAATTGAACCTGTATTCGGGTCTGATGTGAACTAAGGTCATATTAAAAGGCGTAGAAGACACCCTATTGTAATTGTTTGGTGGTGCTTGTGGTGAGATGTCATAGACAGATTTTATCTTTCTGTGAGGTGGTTGGTATAGTGGCTCTTATTGCGCAGGGTGAGCCTATAATAATTTGGATGATGCCCTACAGGTCGAGGTTTCATTCTAAGTGTTTGATACTCTTGTGTGACTGGATACTGTCAATTCTTTAGTGGAGCAGATAAAGGTTATTCTACTATATTTGTTATAAATGTTTGATGTTGAGAAGAGTATGTGTGTGATTATTGTAAAGGAGGGTAGCCACTGCAAAGAGCGAGATTGACATCAGAGTGTGTCATGCTAGTATTGGTTGGTTGGTGTTCTGCCGCACTGGGATTGGTTGTTGATGTCATAAGGGGGTGGGCTGAGGTTGATTGTCACTGTTGAATAAGGAATTGTGGATAAAGAGTTACTACCTGGTCCGGAACTAAATTTCTGTTTGTGAATATTGACATTTAGTTGAAAATTGAATTGTTGAAGGTAATTCAAAATCTGTTTAGAGAAGCTGTACCTATACCTAGTAAGAAGGGAGAAGAGGCACCTCCCGAAGATACCCCAGGCCATTATATAGCAATAAATGTAGGGCAGTCATGTCAAATTTTCCCCTTGCAAGAGCAATATTCAACACTCATATATCACTGAAAACACTAACTCTCAAGCACTACTGGCTTCCAATACTAATTAAACATGATGCAAGTACCACATAAGTATTCAATTTCGAAGAGCTTTCTCAACTCCCTGCTCGTCTCACACACATAGCCCAGGTCACATGGGCATAATAGCAAATTCACAACATTACTGTTTCAACAGTTATTGAGAGTATTGCTCATTAATCTAGTCCCTTGATACTCAATAGTTCTGGTAACAAGGCACTGGTAAATGGGTATAGGAAGAAAGGTAGAATGTTTAAGGGATATACATGAGCCTGACATTAGATAGAATCGAAGTAGTACGTGGATGAGATAAATATTCAGACTTCTAGAGTGAATATGATTGGTGCATGTGGTGTGGGATGGTGTTGCAATATAAAGTGATATTTGACTGATGAATGGTGGATGTCTGAATATCACCATGATGAACTTTCTGGTGCTCGATGTGTTAGATTTGTGGAGATGTTCGAAAATGCAACATAAAATCTTATTGATGTTTTAGAACATTCCAGTAATGAAAGCTATTTTTATACAGGTTTTAATGTGTCTTAATGTGCATATGAGTGGGAGAAGATATTTGGATTTCTGTCCTGAAGAATGTAGCCAGTACCAACATACTACTCCGAGTTTTAGCGTATTCTGTCAACTAAATCTGATGAGCATTGTGATGAAATAAATGATAAACATTTAGTAACATCATGTATCTATGATTTACATAGATTAGTAGTGGAAAATGACATATTTGCGTGGTCTCAGGTTTTTCTCCCTGTTTGTACATTTTTAACACTTGTGTGTTTTAATAATTTTTATTTACAATTTTAAAATTGCTGTCAAGACAGGTCACAGAAGTTGTCAGCAGACTCTGGGATGATTAATGTCAAGCTATCATCTATCTGGGACTAACTGGTGTGATCCTGGCATATATAGTAATAAAGCTCTTTGAAGTCTGAATCATAAGTGGTAGTAATAGTGTTTGCATCATGTGTAATTAGTATTGGATGCCACTAGTGCAGGAGACTGAGGGGGTCATTCTAAATCCGGCGGGCGGCGGAGGCCGCCCACCATACTTCCCCCACCAAAATACCGCTCCGCGGTCGAAAGACCGCTGAGGGTATTTTGGGATTTGCCCTGGGCTGGCGGGCGACCGCCAAAAGGCCGCCCGCCAGCCCAGGGCAAATCAACCTTCCCACGAGGACGCCGGCTCAGAATTGAGCCGGCGTAGTGGGAAGGTGCGACGGGTGCAGTGGCACCCGTCGCGAATTTCAGTGTCTGCAAAGCAGACACTGAAATACAAAGTGGGGCCCTCTTACGGGGGCCCCTTCAGTGCCCATGCCATTGGCATGGGCACTGCAGGGGCCCCCAGGGGCCCCGCGGCACCCCCTACCGCCATCCTGTTCTTGGCGGGAGACCCCATGGAGGATTCTGTAGGGCAGCGGAAAACCGGCGGGAGACCGCCGGTTTTCCTAGTCTGACCGCGGCCGAACCGCCGCGGTCAGAATGCCCTGCGGGGCACCGCCGGTCTGTCGGCGGTGCTCCCGCCGACCCTGGCCCCGGCGGTCTGAGACCGCCGGGGTCAGAATGACCCCCTGAGTATTTAGTGATATGCGAGTGTGGAATATTGATCTTGCAGGGGGAAAATTTGACTTGACAGACTGAACTTTGGCTTGGTCAATGGCACAAGATCACAGAAAAAGAAGGCACATTGAGGTTTCCACGTTATGGCACATTTCATTTGAGAATTATTGAAAACTTGAGGAGAGTGTTGTATGAGATGAAACCACCCTAGACCTGCACAATATAAGGTGCTTAATGCTTGGGAACATGCTGATCATGCTACAGAGAAAGAGAAATATGAGGGAAGAGCTTGAAGAGCTGTGCACACCTGTGCAGATTCTAGATGGAATGCAGAGCAAAAAAGATGGAGAACTGATATGATACAGGGAGTTAGATTGTATCCAACCTTCACAAGCAAGGCATTCAAGGGGGGTAGGGAATAAAAAAAACAAGAAACAAAAGGAGGGAAAGCAAAAGTAATCTGATGATATGGTGAGATTAGTGATAGTGACTCCGGAGACAGCTTACTAGATGTACTATTGTCAGAACATCCACATTTGTGAATTGAGACTCAGGAGGAGGGTGAAATGGCACAATTAGTGGTGGAAATTTTGGTTTAGCTAATGCTCTGGTAAATGTGACTCCTTGTCCCATGGGGGTTACTCCAGCAAATAACCAAGGGGAAAAGGTTCAGAAATTTGTGTTCCTGTGATTCTGTCATCCCACATAATGCCGATGCTCTCACTGTCACAGTTACTATTAGTCCTGTGATCCCCATGTATAAGCCTGATTGCCCAGGAAAAGCAACTTATAATTTGGCTGTAGGTGGGTCAGATAGTGCTGCAGCAAGTCCTGTTATGAGGGGATTGGTTTCCTTCTTTCTGAAACACACAAGCTCTCCATGTGTGGCAACTGCTGATTGGACTTTGAATTTTTCAGAGTGCAGTTCGATAGGTACATATCAGAGAATGCCAACTTCTGGAACACCCGTATGGGAGCCACCTTTAAATTGTAGTAGCAGTGCTCATGGAGATGGAAATATGTCTAAAATCCCTGTAGTGACACGGAGTCTTAGCACTAAGGAAATACATGAGTAGGTGAAGGGTTTTAATGCTAATACACCTTCTAGAGAAAGTGTGAGCACTGAGGTGAGTCAGGGAGCAATTCAGTCACCGGAATGAGAGAACCTGGTCAATGAGGCAAAATTAAAGTTAGAATTGCATGAGATGATTAGTGGGAAACCTTACAATAACTCCTTTAGATACTTATTATGAAAATTAACTTGTGTTCATGTGTAAGGATATTACCCGATGTGCAGGACATGTTTATGACAAAGTGTCGGAGCTGGCCCAAAAGGTGCGAGATAGACTTGAATATGATCAAAGCATTACAAAAGAGCTATCATGTATGCTTTAATGAAAAAGACATAGCCTGTATGAGAACTTCAGGGATGAAAATACAAATTAAAGAGTTAATTCAAAACATTTCCAAATGTAATGAGCTAGATAAATGGGAAGCTTGATGGGTGAGGAAGAAAGGACCAAATAAACAAACAGGAGAACCACCTCCTCCTGTAGTGGAAGAGGTGGGCACATCAAATTTCCTATTGAGGGAAGTGCCTGGTGGACGTTATGTACATGTGCCTTGGAGTAGTAGTCATCTTGCATCATTCACTAATGACCTTCCAAAGCTGAGGGAAAAGCAGTGGAGTGGTACAAGCAAGTTGAGAGGCTTGTGAAAACTTCGCAGGTATTGTGTGTTGATTTGAATACTCTGTTTGATTTTGTGGTTCTGAGTGACTTGTGGGCAGATTGTAAAGTAGTCGTTAAATAGACTGAGTCAGAAATGCCAAGAAGTCTAGTGACGAAAGGCCCTTTACCATTTGTGATGAAAACATATCAGCAGGTGACGACATTCTTGAGATGAGAGGTGTTGCTCAAAGATATAGACTGGACCAAAATTGACAGGACAACTCAGAAACGTCAATCGATGTTTTCTATGAAATAATGTTGCAGACATTCAAGCAGTATGGTGGAATAGAGGGGGTTGAAGCAAAGGATAGGGGATATTTTGTGTCACGGTTTGTGACAGGATTGAGACCTGATATCAGCATGGTGGTCCAACAGCATTTGATCTGTTGGCAGAATAAATCACTTGATTAGAGCTTGAGGTATGCAAAGTACTGTAGTGATGAAATTGAAATGAAGAAGAAGAAACTGACGGAGAAGTTAATGGTTACCCAGATGAAGGCTGCTTAGAACAGTTTCTCAATGTGCCGCAGGATTCAAGCTATCCTGGGTCATCTGGGACCACTGGTCAGTCGGCTTCCACATTCCACACCCAGTCCACCACAGGGCCCCCCCCCCCATCTGACTTCAACACCACAGCAGCAACCCAATGTCCACAAACCTCTGTGCCCAGGACACGTCGGCCAATAGTGTGCCCACCTGTACAGGGACCCGAGTCAACATCAAACGGGCAAGACAATGAAGGTCCTGATGTAAGTGGGAGTGGGCACACCGTTCAGGGAACAGAGGCACAGGGGGCCGGGGCCAATAGGAGGTCAGCTGTGCAGCAGGGGGAGGCCAGACCCAGGGAACTGACTGCCCGGGAGGCACTCACACATGTCCTGGGGGCATACCAACAATCCCAGGACAGGATGGGGCAGGTGATTACCATCTTGCAGGAGAACCAGCGGCTGCAGGCGGAACAACACCAAGAGGTCATGCAGCATTTGCAGGGCCTAAATGCCAACATGGCCTCCATTGCTGGGATGCTGGGTGACATGGCCAACACGATGCGTGAGAGCAGAGCACACCAGCGGGCCCCTTCCACTAGCCAGTCCACTTACCAGCCAACAACATCTGCTGCAGCTAGTGGACAGGGGGACTTGCCACACCACTCCCAGGCCACTAGCACCCCTCTCCCTGTAGAAGGTGAACAACCCCGCAAATGTTCCCTGTGACCCAGACATACACTAGAGACTGTTGCCAAGACCAAAACCACCGCCAGGAAATGAGCACCCCAGAATGTCTCCCTTGTGTGCCACTGAGTAATGTTGTTCACTTTGGACTGCCTTTGCTCCTCTTCCTATGGCCCCATGGATAATGGACCTGTGTTACAAACCAACTGGCCCACTACACTGAAGTTTTCATCCACCCTCACCCCACTCTATTGCACTATCCCATCCTTTTTGTCACTTAAATAAACACACTTGAACACAACTAAAGTATTTGTTCTTTATCATACAACAATATGCAATGTATTGAACTGCATTATCCTGTGCAAATGTATTGTAATGTGTGAATCCATCCAACAAATGTGTTTAAGCAGTCTGTAGTCATCACATCAGTACACAGTTGTGACCACACCATCATCTGCAAAAAGGGAACGCATAAGTGAAAGTCAATTGAGAAGTAAAGGTAGTGCTTGGCACAAGACAGCAGGCACACAGCACTTAACTGTAATGGAGATATGAACAGTAGTACAGTCTTACCTGAGTGTCATTGGAAGTACTGCTGTATTATATGTGTCCTGTTGTCCACATCCTCCCTCTCCTCCTTCTCCTCCTCCTCACTGTCTATAGTGTCCTCTGCTGCCACAGCAGGTGCATTGTTTCTCCCCTCCTCCTGCAGGTAGGGCACATGGTGTCTGAGGGCCAAATTGTGCATCATGCAGCAAGCAACCACTATCTGGCAGACCTTCTTAAAGGCGTAGCATAGGGATCCACCAGTTAAATGGAGGCACCGGAACTGGCTTTCAGGAGACCAAATGTGCGTTCAACAACCCTCCTGGTACGGCCATGTACTTCATTGTACAGATTTTCTGCCCCTGTCCTCGGATTCCTCACTGGGGTCAAAAGACAGTACAGGTTTGGGTACCCGGAATCTCCTGGAAGTAGTGAGGGACACACATTACTCATGTACAATGGCATAGATAACAACTTCAGTTGGCATACACTGGCATACATTGAGTGAAGACTCAAGCTCACCTATGAGCCCCACTCTGTTCCTCCATAGTCGTGCCATCACCTGTGGGAGGCTGCTATTCCTCAACACATAGGCATCGTGCACAGATGCAGGAAACCTGGCAGTGACCTGGGAGATGTATTGATCAGCAAGGCACACCATCTGGACATTTATAGAGTGGTAACTCTTCTTATTCATGTAGACCTGCTCATATGCCCTGGGAGGGACCAAGGCAATATGGGTCCCGTCAATGGCTCCAATCACATATGGTATGTGTCCCATGACATAGACTGCAGCCCTCACAGTGGGCATATCTTCACTCTGGGGGAATGAGATGTAGCTGCTCATGTGTTTGAGCAAGGCAGCCAAAACCCTACCAACCACAATCAAAAACATTGGCTGTGACATTCCTACAGCCAATCCCACAGTCACCTGGAAAGAACCTACTTGCCATGAAGTGGAGCACTGGCAGTACCTGTACTGCAGAGGGTATTGCTGTAGTGCTACGGTTAGCAGGATTCAGATCTGGCTCCAATTGTTGACACAACTCACTAATTGTGGCCCTGGCAAGACAATAGGTGATTATGATGTGTCATTCCTCCAGTGTAGCCAAGTCCACTAGGTAAACCAAAGATGAGATGTGTGTGACTACAGAAAGTATGAACACACAATATCACAGTACACAGAGCATATATGTATGTAGCAGAATGGAATGGTCTTGGTGTGTCCCATTGATACCTCTGACGCACATTTAATTGTCCAACATGAGTGCCCGCATTAGCAATTGACAGCCCCCTGTCCTGTATGCAGGGACAGGTGGAAGTGACCTTACTCTGCCAGCTTTTGGTGTCATGGCAGAAGGTGGCCCGCACCACTGTGCAACTCCTCATTGGCTAACATGAATCTCTATGGAGCACATGAGCCAATGATGATCAACGCCGGCAGTGACGGTGTTCACTGCCGCTGACGTGACCGCCATTTTCTCTGTCCCACTTCACTTGATTCCTGACTCTCTACAGATCAACACCTCTTCTGCGTGTGCTGCAGTCCTGTGTCTGGAACTCACGATGGCCCATACTACAGGGGAAAGGGCCCCAGCCTTCACATCGGTGGAGTTGGAGAGGCTTGTGGATGGGGTCCTTCCCTTGTAGGGCAGTTGTATGGGCCTCCAGACCAACAGGTGAGTACCTCATGGGTACTTTGGATGTGACATGGCTGCATGAAGATGTATGTGTGTGCTGGCAATGTGTCATTTTGGGCGGGGTGTATTTGCTGCATGCAATGTGTTTGCAGAGGTATGGGTCATGTGTGCAATTTATGTGGGATCTATGCATTAAGTAAGCTATTTTTGTTCCAGAATGGAGTGTTGAGTTCATGGTGTCCTTCTGTCTGTGTCTCCTCTGCAGGTCAGCGCCCATATAAAGAAAGGGTTGTAGTGTGCCATTGCCAAGTCTGTACCGACACTGGGGGTCCATAGCCAGCAGATCACCCACTGCAGGAAATAGTGGGAGGACCTGAGACTCGGGGCCCGGAAGACCGCAGAGGCCCAGCTGGGGAAGGCCTCCCAACGAGAGAGGGGGGGCCAGTCGGAACCTGACCCCATTAATGGCCCGCATACTGGCGGTGGCCAATCCTGAGTTGGAATGGCACTTGAGGGCAGCACAACAGCCACAAGGGGGTGAGTTCAGACTGTGTGGTAATATTTTTTGTTACCAGCCATGGGGTTTGGGTTCAAGATTCTAGTCAGTAGATGCCCCAATATGTGAGTTTAGCTGATCTTGTGGAGTCCTGCTTAGCAATGTAGGGTGGTATGTATATTTGGCATAGTTGAGTAACTGGCATACCATAGCACACATGGCTTAGAGAGTCCCATTAGGTGTGCAGATTATAATGTTTGGGTTCATTTCTGCTGTTGTTCCCAGATATTAGTTTGTCATTGTGGTTCATGCTGCACAGTGTTAGTCCCAGTGAGTGATTGTGATGTGTATGCCATATGTGCTGTTGTTGCTGTGATTGGCCCTGTGCTCCCTTTCTTTTTTCCCCATCCTCCCTCCTTTTCTCATCCTGTCCTTGTGTGCATTAGCATCATCTGGCAAAGGAGCAGAGGCACCGGTGAGTGGGGCGCTGTAGCCCACAGGACCCAGAAGGCAGTATCCACCGACGCCGAGGAGACCAGTGGGTTGGAGGGTGAGGGGAGCACCACGGGGAGATTGGAGCTACGTCTACAGACTTTGATTCCTCCTCCGATGGAAGCTCCCTGGTGGTGGCGGACCCCTCTGGGACCACCCCAGCTACTACATCTTCCGCTACTGCCCTCCCAGTAGCCCCCCACCCAGGAGGGTGGGCATCTCCTTCACCCCAGGGACCTCAGGCCTTGCCCCAGTCAGCCTGGCTGCCCTCAGTGAGGAGGCTATTGACCTACTGAGATCCATCTTTGTAGGGCAGTCAAACATAGTGCATGCCATCCAGGGGCTGGCATCCCAGATGCAGCAATGCAATGTGTTAGAAATTGGGTCTCTAGTTGGCAGAGGTCTACACCCTTGTCCAAGTAGGGATCACAATCCTAGTCAGGGTAAATCACACACAATCCAAATTATCCTGTGCCCCCCTCTTGTAGCCTGGCACAGAGCAGTCAGGCTTAACTTAGAAGGCAATGTGTATTTGTGCAATAACACAGTGAGAACACTACAAAAAGAGACCACACAGGTTTAGAAAAATACAAGATTTGATAATCACAGGTTGAAAAATCACTTTTGTAATGATAAGAAGAGTTTTTGGTTCTCAAAAGCAACAATTGTCTCTTACAAGCACAAAGTACCTGGTTTGTGCCAAAATTACACTCACGGAGACCGCAGAGGAGGGGATGCGTGGAAAAAGGCAGGTGTGTGTTGGATTTCTGGGCGCACACAGACGATGCATTAATTCTTTTCCACGTGGCAAGGGCTTTGCGTCGAATTCCGGTACGCAGGCTTGAATCCTCTCTGCGATGCGGGGTCTTTTGACACCCAGGGACGATGCGTGGAAATCCTGGGCATGCTGGACGAAGTCACAGGTGCTGCGTCAATCCGTTGGGTGAAGCGTTGGAGTTTCTGTCACAAGGCAGGCACTGCATCAATTCCTCACACAGGAAGTCAGGCTGCATTGTTTCGCCAATGCGTCGATCCGGTGGACTGTGCGTCAAAGTTCCAGTCGCAATGCTGGTACTGCGTAAATCAACACTTGGGAGCCGGGCTGCATCGTTCCGGTTCAGTGATGCAGTGATTTTCTCACCACTGGGCAGGCTGTGCTTCGATTCCCGCAGGCTCTGCGTCTATTTTCACCACACAAGTGATTTCTTTGCAGAGATGAAGTATTTTTGGCCCTGAGACATCAGGAACAGGAGGCAAGCTCAATCCAAGCCCTTGGAGAGCACTTCTCAGCAGAGCCAGAGGACAGCAAGGCAAAAGGGCAACAACAAGGCAGCAGTCGTTTCTCCAGGTGAGTCCTTTGGGCAGTCAGGCAGCTCCTCTTGGTAGGATGCAGGATCTGGTTCAGAGTGTCTGTCCCAGGAAGTGTCTTAGTTGGTAGGGTCAGAGACCCAGTTAATATACCCAAAAGTACCTTTGAAGTGGGGGAGACTTCAAAGATTGGTTTTGAAGTGCACAAGGTCCCCTTTCAGTACAACCCTGTCTTCCAGGGTCCCAGTAGGGGGTTTGGTAGTCCATTGTGTGAGGGCAGGCCACTGTCTTTTAAAATATAAGTGTCATACCTTCTACCCTTCCTGCCCAGGAAGACCCATTCATTATGCAGATGTGTGCAGGTGTGACTGAGCATCCTGTGTTTGTGGTTGTCTGGGTGAAATGCACAAGGGAGCTGTTAACCAGCCCAGCCCAGAAGTGGATTGGAGACAGGCTGTAAGGCACAGAAGGATTTTAAGTGCAGAGAAATGCTAACTTTCTTAAAGTGGAATTTCTAAAATAGTAATGTAAAATCCAACCTCACCAGTCAGCATTCTGGCCATACTAAATATGACACCTGACTACTCCTTCCTGATCAGAACCTACCACTCAAACAGTATATGAGGATAGCCCTAATGTTAGCCTATGAAAGGAGCAAGCCTCACAGCAGTGGAAAAATAATGTAGGAGTTTCCCACTACCAGGACATATAAAACACATAGGTATATGTCCTGCCTTTTACCTACATAGCACCCTGCACTGTGGGTTATACAGGGCCTACTTTAGGGATGACTTATATGTAGAAAAAGGGGAGTTTCAGGCTTTGCAAGTACTTTTAAATGCCAAGTCTAGGTGGCAGTGAAACTGCACACACAGGCCTTGCAATGACAGGCCTGAGACATGGTTAAGAGGCTACTTATGTTGGTTGCACAATCAGTGCTGCAGGCCCACTAGTAGAATTTAATTTACATGCCCTGGGCACATGCAGTGCATTTTACTAGAGGCTTTCAAGTAAATTAAATTTGAAAATTGGGTATGAGCCAATGTCACCATGCTTTAAGGGAGAGAGCATATGCACTTTAGCACTGGTTAGCAGTGGCAAAGTACACAGAGTCTTAAAACTAGCAAAAACAGTGTCAAAAACTGGAGGGAGGCAGGCAAAAAGTTGGGGATGACCACCCTAAGGCTGTCAGGTCTAACACAATGCCTACCTGGAGGACATTCACGGTGGCTTGCTGCCCTACAGAGATCATTTCAGGCTCTGTCCTCCTCTTTGCCGACAGCCAGTGTCCTTGGTTCTTCTGTCGCCTCTCCAACTACCTGCTCCCAGTCTCAAAGCCCTCTCCCCCAACCCATCCCACACACACTATCAGACAAGCATGCACCCATAACAACAGGCAGGACTCACACAAACTAGCAAAGGAACCACACTTCACTCCACAAGCACACATACAGCCAAAACACAGAAACACATACAACAACAGACACTGCCTTCACTGTCTCCCCCTCCTCCTCTCTCACAGTCATTTCAACACTCACACCTGTAAGCACTGCATCATCAGTCCCAGATCCTACCACCTGTACAGCCTTGCCCGCAGTCACCACAACAGCAGAGACACAGACTAGCACCCCATTCACCACATGCGCAGTCACCACCACCACCGTCACAACCCCATGCAACACACCCACCTCACTTGCAGACACCTCAACAACATACATGCACATGTCTAGCACCCTACTCCTCCTAGAACTACTCCTCCTACCTCCACTCCCAAATCTCCTCCCACAACCCACCCCATTGGACCTAAGAAACGTATTCTTTCCTGCCTTGACCTCTTCCCTCCCCTGTCCTGCCTGTAAGAGTAAGATCCCTCTCTCCCAGCCCAGTACCTCCATCTCCCAGTCCACTCCTGTTCCTCCCTGCAGCTACACCTGCCACTAATCGGCACACAAGTGGCACTCCGCCCGCCCACCCCAAGCAACCACCGCCACCCCCTCAGCAATGGAGCAAGGACCCGCCCCCTCCCAAACCCAAGTCCAAGGATGCCCCTCCTAAGAAACCCTTCCACCCCTTAAGGTGCCTGCCTACCATCACCATGAGGCCCCTGTCCAGTGGAGTGACTTGGGCTGTCAGGAGTCAAATTGGGCCTTGGACTTTGCCCTGTGGTTTTTGCCTAACATTGGACTGGCCAATGACCCTTTGTTTATAGTTGCCTCATCATTTGTGGGAGCTGGTCCACTGAAATACAGAGGGTGGACCAGAGGTATGTGTCCTGGCTTTCTTTACTTCTGGCTTATGTTGGTGTAGGATTTCTCTGCAGATTGATCTCGGTGTGTGGTGTGTGTTGTGAGTGTGATGTGTCACTCTCTCCTCCCTTCCTTGTGTCCTAGGTGGCTATACTCATCGTCGTCGTCTTCCTAGGCATTGGTGCTCCTGGACTGCCGTCACATGGTACAGCATCGGCATGACGTCCAGTTCAGGTTCCATGGGGGCCGCTGACTACTGTGTCCCTGGAGGTGGGTGTTTGCTTTTCTATGATTCGTTTCCGCCAGGCTTCTGGTGGCGGTGGTCCCGCCCCTGAAATCCTGGCAGTTTGCTATGTCATTATATGGTGGGCAGGGTGCTGTTTTCTGCCAGCCTGAAGATGGCAACTGCTGTGGTCAGTGGACGGACGGCACTGGTGGTTCGGGTGGTACATTGGCTGTCTATGGGAGGGATTACCGTCATGGTCATAATTTGGTGGTCTTCACCGCCAGCCTGCCAAAGTCATAATGAGGGCCATAGTGCTGTGAGGAAATGAGTGAAAGCTGGTGACTGATGGCCCAGAAGACAAGAGAGGGAAAAACTGAATTTGCCTAAAGACCGTGTGCCTCAGAATATTCCTGAGGATACTGAGTGCCCTGATTTTAGTGAAAGTGAGAACTAAGGATTGGCACTGGGGAGGTCAAAGAGAACTAGAGTACCCTGTCAAACTCTTTACCTGAATGGACATACCTTTGCTGCAGATGATGGAGAAAGAAAAATTGGGGCGTTCTGGGATAACACTGCAGATTCAACTGAACGTCCTTGAACTGAACATTGTGCTTGAATTTTATTTTGAGATTCCTGTGCTGCTGGATAGATTAAGACATTTCATTCTAGATATGATTATTAATGAATTTGCACTGAGCATATTTTAGAGACTTTGCATTCACTTTTTTAGAGAATTAAGAAGAGTACAGAGGCCCGAGGTACAGATAAAGGAGTATAAGGTTGTCTTTTAGAAGGACACGGTTTAGGGATAAGGCAGACTAACAAAGACCTTGTCAAATATTTGTTGGTGTTCATCATTTGGACTTTGTTTTGCTGCTTTGTAAAGGTGGAATTGATGGAGAATGTTCTGTTACTGCTGTGTTCTGCTTTAATGGTCTGACTTTAGCAAAATCGTGGAATCTAATCAAACCCATAGATGTAGGTACAGATTAGATGCAAAATTGCCTGTTTTTCTTGTAGTACCAATCATTTTATTGCTAGGAGCATTTTCTCCTACCTGCTCTGCAACAAATGAGATATAGTTTAGTGTTCCCCTGCAAACACTGAGGCCCTCATTATGACCCTGGCACCAGGGTCACGGGTGCGGATGGACCGCGGCCAAAGCCGCAGTCCAACTGACACATTACAACCGTGGCTTAACCGCCACAGTCAGACCGCCGGCACTGCCACTTTTCAGCTTCCCGATGGCCTGATGGTGCCAGCGGTCCCAATCTGCCAGGGCAGCACTGCAAGCAGCGCTGCCCTGGGTATTGCGAACCCTCTCTCCTCCGGTGTTTACATGGTGGTTTCAATCAATCAATCAAAGCATTTGTAAAGTGCACTACTCACCCATGAGGGTCTCAAGGCACTGAGGGGGGTGGAGGTGGCTGCTACTGCTCGAACAGCCAAGTCTTGAGGTGTCTCCTGAAGGTAAGTAGTTCTGTGTCTGTCACGGGTGGATGGGAAGAGTGTTCCATGTCTTTGCGGCGAGGTAAGAGAACGATCTGCCACCGGCGGTCGTTCTGTGGATGTGTGGGACAGTGGCGAGGGCAAGGTCAGCAGAGCAAAGCTGTCGGGTCAGGGTGTAGAAGGAGAGCCGTCTATTGAGGTATTCTGGTCCGGTGTTGTGCAGTGCCTTGTGAGAGTGGGTGAGGAGTTTGAATGTGATTCTCTTGTTGACAGGGAGCCAGTGCAGGTCTCTCAGGTGGGCTGTGATGTGTCTGTGGCCGGGGTTGTCCAGGATGAGGCGTGCGGAGGCGTTCTGTATGTGTTGCAGCCTTTTCTGGAGCTTGCCCGTGGTTCCTGCGTAGAGTGCGTTGCCATAGTCCAGTGTGCTGCTTACAAGGGCATGGGTGACTGTCCCTCTGGTTTCAGTGGGCATCCATTTGTAGATCTTTCAAAGCGTGAGGAGGGTATTGAAGCAGGAGGAAGAGGCGGCGTTGACTTGCTGGGTCATTGATAACGATGAGTCCAGGATGAATCCCAGGTTGCGAGCGTGGTCGGTGGGTGTCGGTGTGGTTCCCAGTGAGGCAGGCCAACAGGAGTCGTCCCAGGTGGAGGGGTGGAGACCAGGATGAAGACATCAGTTTTGTCAGAATTCAGTTTCAGGCAGCTGTTCTTCATCCATTTGGCTACGGCCTTCATTCCTTCTGGAGGATGGTTTTGGCGGTGGCAGGGTCCTTGGTGAGGGAGAGGATCAGCTGGGTGTCATCGGCGTATGAGACGATGTTGAGGTTGTTAGATTGGTCGATGTTTGCGAGCAGAGCCATGTAGACGTTAAAGAGGGTCAGGTTGAGGGACGATCCCTGGGGTACGCCGCAGATGATTTTGGTGGCTTCAGAGCGGAATGGAGGGAGGCGGACTCTCTGGGTTCTGCCAGTGAAGAAGAAGGTGATCCAGTCCAGGGCTCTGTCACGGATCCCTGCATCGTTGAGGCGTGTGCGTAGGGTGTGGTGGCAGACGGTGTCGAAGGCAGCCGAGAAGTCCAGGAGGATAAGGGCTGCAGTTTTGCCATTGTCAAGTATGGTCCTGATATCGTCGGTGGCGATGATGAGGGCGGTTTCAGTGCTGTGGTTGCTGCAGAATCCGGATTTGACGTGTCCAGAGTGTTGTTCTCCTTGAGGAAGCGGGTCAATTGTTTGTTGACAATTTTCTCGATGACTTTTGCCAGGAAGAAAAACAGGAAGATGGGCCGGAAGTTCTTGAGGTCCTTTGGGTCCGCCTTGGGTTTCTTGAGGAGGGCATTGCTATTGGCGTGTTTCAGGCTCTCCGGGAAGGTGGCGGTCTCGAAGGAACTGTTGATGATCTCCTGGAGTTGGTGTGCGATGACGGAGCTCGCTTTGTTGAAGATGTGGTGAGGGCAGGGGTCGGATGGTGATCCGGAGTGGATGGTGTTCATGATTTTGATGATGGCGGAGAAAATGGGGTCGAACGTGTGTCCTGCGGAGTGGGTGGGTGTCGCGATGAGCTGCTCGAGGCCGAGGTCAGTGAGGTTGTCAAGCAGGGTGGCGGAATTGTTGTCATTAGTGTTCTCGAGGTGGAAGTTCAGGTCCCCGAGGAGTATGAATATATATTTCGATCGTACACCACTTGGAGTCCATCTAAAAAAGATCAATAACTCTATGTCATCTCTTTTTGTCTTCTCTTTATTCTTCTTTTCTTTAGAACACTTCATAACAGCATCAGCCAATGCGTTTCGTCCTCAACACAGGACTTCTTCAGGGCTTTTTCGTTCAAATTGTAATCGATTTCCATCTTTCCTGTGCAAATCACTAATTGCACTGTCCACATAATATTGCCTACATTGGGCACGATACCTTCTTAAAACCTCAATACTGCGCCTTCCATAATCCCAGTGTCAGCCGTCACCAAGGCATAAGACCGAAAAAACATGGGTTGAGTAGGTTCCAGAGTTCAATGGCATGTTTGTGGATGGAGCGGTTGTTGAGTAGGGTGCATCTGAGATGGTTGTGTCATGCCATGTAAAGGCTGGCAGAGACGGGATACCAGGGGGCTCGCAGGGGGGCCCGCAACGTCCATGCACTTGGCATTGGCAGTGCGGGGGACCCCCTGGCCTGCCCCATCGCGCAAATCACTGTCTGCTTATGAGTCGGCATCAGTTTTGTGCATTTCCCGCTGGGCCAGCAGTCAGAAACTGTGTTTCCACCCGCTGCTCCATCGGGAATTCATAATAGGTCTGGCGGGAAGGAGACCGCACTGATGGTCTCCAGACCTCGAGAGTTTGGTAGCAGCCTTTTCCACCCACCAAACTCGTAATTAGGACCTGAGTCTTAGAGATAATGGCATTTACAGATTAGATGATATGGCTCTGCACATAGATAATTCTAGATTAGATTATTCTGCAAACGGATTTCAGATTGCTTTATGAATATATTCATACTAGGGATTCAAAGAAAGCTATATCTGCGTGCAACTACCTGCTTCCATTTCAGAGGGCATCACTTACCATCACATTCATTTGGCATATGGAGTTTCTTGTAATCTTTTCTTGAGTATATTCTGTAGACAGGGTAGTTTTCAATATTAATTTTCAAATTATGATTTGGTTCTTTCAGAAGTTCCTTTGTTCAAACATGTGAATAAGAATCCTTATTTTAAAGGTGCAGAAATAGCAGGAAAATATGTTGTGTCTCTCAAGCCATTTGACACTGCATATACACACAGAGGTAATTTGACTTGCTCAATGACCAATGTGGAGAAGACACTTTTGAATTTAGTGAAGGATAGAAAAAGAGATTGAGAGTCCAAATCTGAAACTGATAAATATCTTAAGAAATGCCATTGGTGGAATAGAGAGGAAATTGAACCCCAGGTGTCAGGAAACCTACCGGCATTAGCTCTAGATTGACAACATAAGGGAAAGCTGTGCATTCACATTGAGCAGAGTTATTTGGACCCGTTATTTATAGGAAAGAGTGAATGTGAACATACTTTTGATGTCAGAGGAAAGAATTCATTATTTTCAGATGGTAAGGATCCTGTGATTCTTGGAGCATACTAAATTTGTGACAAGTATGCTTATTTTAAATGACCCAAAGGAAGGCATGGTACATGTTATTTTGAAGATTTACCATGTGGATCATTTCAGTGATCCTGTGTGGGATATGAAAGCTAGAGCTGGAAGAGGTGTTAGTGCTGGAGAGGTAACAGGAGGGGCTTTTGGTGCATTAATTCTGCCTATACGAGTGATTCTGAATGATTTTCAAGATTAGAAGGCTGTACACGATTGTAGATAAATTGGCAACTAGTGCAGCGACTTCCTTATTGCTTGTGCATACAGAGATGGTAGTGATAAGATCTATGGTTTTGCAGAACAGACTTGTGCTAGATCTACTCGCAAAGGATGGTGGAGTCTGCCGGATGCTGAAGGTTCAGCACTGCTGTTCTTATATCCCAGACAAAAGTAAGGACTTGGAGAAATATATTCAGAATATTTCTGGGTTGACTAAGGATTTGAAGAAGTTAGAAGCAACAGGTGCCTCACAGGCTATTGGAGATGGATTTGCTGCTGTATGCAGATGGTTTAGACACCTAGGAAGTGGAGTTGTAGAGTTTGTTTTGAAGCTGTTGTTATTGGTGTATGTGCAATAGTTCAAAATCTATTGGAGTGGGCAATGAAGAGGAAAAGAATGAATGCTGACCTGGGAAATAATCAATGTACATATTACGATGACATGAAGTGTCAGGAGGAATTTAGACAGAAGCTGATGAAAAACAAAACGTTTTAGTCAGTCTCATTTGAGGGATTTTGCGTGATCATGAGGACTTAATTTGTCATCAGAGAACTGAGACTGTATAACTATGATTGTTGTGCGCTGCAGGAGTGACACAAAATTGTAATCAACAATGCATATATTGGTTGTTTTGACACTACTACTTTAAAGTAGAGCATTCCATTTATCATTTAAGGTGAATTCACAGTAGAAGATAATTAATTCATACATACAAGTATTCAAATTGTGTTTTTAACATGCTGGATTTCAATATGTATGCACATTTATATGCTTGTATTTGGGATAAGATATTATGCCGAAGTTACATATAATTATGTTTATTCATAATTTATTGGGATACTAATTGAAGATGTACGTACAACCATCATTTTGCATGTACATTGAAGTCTCATACTAAGTTAGCATGATCTAAGGCCTGAAATGTTTATTGTGTGACTAACCTTCAACATGGAGTTTGCTCGCATTGCAACATTCTTTATTTGCAGGTGCTCCCATCTGAGTCTACAGTTAAGGAAAGGCATATTGTGTATTTGAGATAGTAGGACACATGAGTATATTTTGGCAAGGACAAAGGGAGCACTAACGAACTGAGAAGGAAGACTCCTATTTGTGTGCCATGTTCCTACAGGCTCTCAAGGATGACTTGATGTCGGACTTGTGGGATGAGAACTTGAAAGGAGATGCCAATTCCAATTGTGCACAGAAGATGGAAAACTACTAATGTTGATGACATGGATCTTCAAAGGTTCTGCAAGGTCTAAATTGGTAGACATTTAGCTAAATGAGAGCAGACCCCTTTACTCCTTTACCCCTTGGGCGAGAGCAGATTCCGCTGAGACTTGGAGAGGTACATACCTCTCGGTTCCTAATATGGTCATGTGTCTTCATGCTATGCACACCGCTCCATCAGAACTTCTACTGAAGTTTCTGTTACGCTAGCATGGTCCTATTATTTTCATCAGTTCCTATATTTCCTGAGAATTAATTAGAATTTCACCTGTAGCTTAGCTAAAATATTTAGATTAACTAGTTTCCTAATGATTAGGCAATAGGACTGCAATTTGTATACTGATCACCAAATCCTATTTCTTATCTACTGTATTTCTGCAACTGAGATTTTTGTATGCCTTATGCTTGTATGACTTAATCTGATTCAATCCTTTGCTTCACCTTTGGTGATTCTGTACTTATATAGCATATTTCTGAGGCTCATTTATATAAGTCTGGCTTTAAATTTTAATAAATCTTTGAATTTAAATTTCCAACTGTGAGATTTAAGGTGTGACCAAATAAGTTACACTGTTAAGTGATCTGAAGTCTTGATTTTAACTCCCTTTGCCCCTCAGAACTCCTTAAATGGTTCGTCGAGAAAAGCAAACAAGAAAATTAGGCCGAAGTGTCAACAACTGTGTATGCCTGTGGTCGCTTGGCACAAGAACTGTGTTGCTTGTTTGCAACAAGTGGACGAGCTGCTCGTGGAGCGTTTCTTCAGTCTTTGCTGAGTTAAGGTATTGTTTCAGGGCGAGGGCTTTTGATGGCAGTGCTGTCATATTTGTTAAAAGTCACCATAAAAGAAAGTCTGCTGTTGACTGAGTGCTTCATGATAAGGGATATTGTAAGAGTCACAGAGAGCCATTAGCACGAAAATCAGATTCTAAATCCCAGTTATTTGCTGCAATAGTGTAGCATCAGTGGGAAAGAAAACTTGTTTCAAATTGTTTCTATGTCATAAGGGTAAGTGCATAGTTCGTCTATGTTTTCCCAACTTGCTTGGTTCTCCAGAACCTTGAGTAAGTCAGTGGCATGGCTGGAGATCTTACCGTCCTTCGTCTGCCTTCCTTGTGTCTCCACCGACCAAAGAGAGTTGCGAGGAGACAACGGTTGCATTATTTCTTCGCTAGCTGCGATATTTTGTGACATGCAGGTTTCTGCTGGCAAGCACTGACAGGAAAAACATGCTGCGCTGAAGAGAAACTGTCTCACAGCTCCTGACACGACAGCACTAACTGTCCACTGTCAATGAGAGAGTATGTTTGGGTAGGGAGGAGGAGAAAATGCGAAGAGGACATATAGGGGTGTGGAAGGTATTGCAGAGGGCCAATTGGAAGGGTGGCAGCATGCCAAGTAGTCATTTATCTTGTATATAATGGAAGGGGAGTAAATGCGTGGTGGGTGATGTAGGAGGGTGTCTCTCGCCGGTGAGAGAAGGTAATATGCTTATAGTAATATGGCAGATGAACAGAAACATCTCGTTAATAACAATTATCGATCTATAATTGTAGATGTTGTTTGTTACCCGTGGAATACATTTAAGATTTACCAATTGGAGAAAAAAGCTTCTTGTTCTGAATTGCAGGTGAACATTTTTAATGGTCGGTGCATTTTCCTACGGAAAGTGTTGCAGATTACATTTATTGTGTGAATACATTACTAAGCAGTTTGTCAGCTGGCTTATGTAATGTTGTCATCCGGCTGTCTAATTGTTATTTTAAATACTTTCACAGTTTGTGTAATTCTTTTATCTTTTGGAAATCTCTTTGTGATATTTTAGGACTTCTAATATGGGTGCAGCAAGCATTTTCTAACCTCTGGTATTTCTTGAGGATGTAGGGAACAATGAAAAAATAATTTGAAACATGATTTGTGACCACTGGTTTGGAAAAACTGGGTGTTGTGCACAATTCGGGGATAACTAGGAAACTTTTTTCACATTCGTAAACCAAATCCTTATCCGGGGGAGAGGAGGAGGATGGTGAGATAAAGTTGATCATTTTTGAGGAGCAATGCAGTCGACACATTAATTTGGCTTTGCTTTGAAATGAGAAATGTTCAAGTTGAAAAACTTGGTGGCAAAAAAGTTGAAGTTTTATGTGCAGTGTGTGGTAAAGAAGAACCGGTGATTCACAGCGAAGGTGATGGCGGATGGAAGTCTCTTTGTTGGGGAAATATGAACTGTGAAGAACTAGGAGACTACATTTCATTATCTGCAAGCGGATGAGTTTCCGAGTTTGCGAGAAGATGGTTGAAGAAGGTTTACAACTGCAGGTTTGGAGTGGAATGCCTGTGAAGAGGACAATGCAGTTTCTCCCTTTATTTCACTCAAGGGGACGGAGACAGCAACAAAAAATCAAAGAAGTACAAATTAAGGTATGTCAGCAAACAGCATCTCAACAAGGGAGAGAGGAAGATTGGTGAGAAGATGTTCTTACAATAATTGGGGCAGGAGAAGGAGTGTGCTAATGACTGACTTTTCTGCACTAAAAGAGTGACAACAAATGTGGGCCCATATTTATACTTTTTGACGCAAAACTGCGCCAACGCAGTTTTGCGTCAAAAAAATTAGCGCCGGCTAACGCCATTCTGAAGCACCATGCGGGCGCCGTATTTATTGAATGACGTTAGCCGGCGTTGGCCGCCGGCGCTGTCTGGTGTGTGTTAAAAAAAACGACGTACACCAGGCAGCGCCAGCGTAGGGGGAAAATGGCGTATGGGCGTCCAGAAATGATGCAAGTCAGGCTGAGGCAAAAAATTCGCCACAACCCGATTTGCGCCATTTTTTTACGACGCCCATCCCCCATTGAAATGACTCCTGTCTTAGCAAAGACAGGAGTCATGCCCCCTTGCCCAATGGCCATGCCCAGGGGACTTCTGTCCCCTGGGCATGGCCATTGGGCATAGTGGCATGTAGGGGGGCACAAATCAGGCCCCCCTATGCCACACAAAAAAAAAAAATACTTACCTGGACTTACCTTAATGTCCCTGGGGTGGGTCCCTCCATCCTTGGGTGTCCTCCTGGGGTGGGCAAGGGTGGCAGGGGGTGTCCCTGGGGGCTTGGGAGGGCACCTCTGGGCTCATTCTGAGCCCACAGGTCCCTTAACGCCTGCCCTGACCCAGGCGCTAAAATCCGGCGCAAATGCGGGTTTTTTAGTCCCGCCCACTCCCGGGCGTCATTTTTGCCCGGGAGTATAAATACAACGCATATGCATCGGAGTCATTTTTTAAGACGGGAACGCCTACCTTGCATATCATTAACGCAAGGAAGGTGTTCACGCAAAAAAATGACGCTAACTCCATGAACTTTGGCGCTAGACGCGTCTAACGGCAAAGTATAAATATGGAGTTAGTTTTGCGTCGAATTTGCGTCGAAAAAAACGACGCAAATTTGGCGCAAACGGAGTATAAATATGCCCAGTGGTGCTTATAGAGCATGGTCAAAGTGGAGCATGGAGCACTTGTACCGAGCTCATAAGGAGAAGGGTCTGTACATGCTGGTTGAAGTAAGTGTACTGGTGCAAGGAAAGGTTATATGGACAGGAGAGACAGAAACAATTGGCCAAGCGTTGGAAGTCCACCAAAAGAATAGAAGCTTCTAACAATTGGCTGCCCGTGGTGTTACTGTGCTTATGTATCAGTGGGCTTATGTATGCATGTTCTTGCTGCAAGCTTTTTAGCACGATTATCAGAATGAGGAATGTGAAGATGATTAACTATTAAGTCAGCATTCTCTTCAAGTCATTTGATGCGGGCACTAAAGAACTGAATGGAGCTTTATTGATAGTGTGTTACAAACATTTTAGTAAACATATACGTTTATTAGAATGTAAGCAAAAGGAATAGTCCTATCTTCTCTGCGAGCTCCTGTTAATGGGAAGATGGGACATGTAGAACCATGCATGCTCACATGGAAAATATTAAGTCGACTCTCTGGGTTGAGACTTTCCAATATGTGGTAAACTTATAACCACGTTTGGTTTTTACTAAAAAGAGAGACGACAAGAAATATTTCACTGTAGCAACAAAACCTCTTTTATGATAACAATAAAAACAAGAAGAGGAATCCAAGGCTTGGATGATATATGCACTTTATAAACAAAAGTGGGGACTGGGAGATTAATGGTCCAGTGCACAGTCTCCCTACATGAACCTATAATATCAAAATAAGTGCACTGTTCCACAACAGAGAGAGAAACAAGAAAAATAATCGAGTTTAAAAGTGGTGAATCTATACTGGGTATTCTTTAGGAGGGCCCTCAAGCACCCATTTGGGTGACAGGTATCATCATCGGGCTTACTCCTCGCCAGACTGGTGCTGCAATGCCTGGCGGGCCACCCAACATTCTGGGTGGCACTCAACCATTGTAAAATTGCTAACAACGAAGGTCTGGGAAAGAAACTAAATCAGAAACGGAGAGTGTAGAACAAGAGACAAAAATTTTAAAATTAGCTCTGAACCTAAACCACTGTTTTAATGCGATAGAAATTGGATTCAGGCCAATATTAAAAACAAAAATATAAGAGTGTTACTGGAAATAATGTACCGTTACACTCTATAATCAGGGAAGGTAGTTCACCTAATCCTACATGGTAAAAATGTTTCGCGTCTATGTTTGGTCACAAAGTGATCCAGTGACGCTTCTTCAGGACCCACGAAAAAAGCCTTTGATTATCAAACTACTTCTCCTATGTATCAGTAATTTATCAAGTGCACATACAGTCACTTACAGAGTCGGAGACAAAATATGTCTAGGTCAATCGGTCAGTATAGTCGCCCATCCCATATTAGAGATTGGGCTCCCTAGGTCTGCGCTAGCATCAACCAAGGAAAACAAATGTGTTAAATCCTCAGTTCGTCTGGGAACCTGCCCTCTGCTGCGCGCCTGTAGGGCCCTCCTAAAGAATACCCAGTATAGATTCGCCACTGTTAAACTCGATTATTTTTCTTGTTTCTCTCTCTGTTGTGGAACAGTGCACTTATTTTGATATTATTGATATATGCACTTGCCACCTCACAAAGAAGCAGTCACTGTCCTATTTCATCTTGCTTTGTTCATTCTACTTGCTAGCCCTCTCACCGCTGTGGGTAGGCCATAAGCCAAGCTTATAGCCTTCTGCAATGACAAAAGATGATTGATCACTCTGTATTTGATAGAAAATGAGTTGTTGTTTGAGGGGTGGTGAGACTTCTGAAGCAGCAGCCACAATCCTTGTCAGAGTGCAAGACAAAAAGTCACAAAATTAACCTGGGCTTAACCCTCTGGTAGCCTGGCACAAAAGCAGTCAGGCTTAACTTAGAGGCAATGTGTAAAATATATGCGCTGCACTCAAACAGTAATAAATTGAAAACTCAACACAAGAAAAATCCCATGCCCATTTAGAAAAATAGAGTAAAATGTAATAATTTATTTCATATAAAAAAACAAAAAAATCCAATCATTAGAATCAAGTTCAAAAGTATGGCCGACTGTAATGGAGCGTGGGCTGGATACACAAAGTAGATTGGGCCTGGTCTCTGATAACCTACAGGCTTAAAATAATTTGTCTAAGAAGGTGAAGTTCATTGGGGCAAGGCAGTCAGCTGTGTCCAAGGAGGAGACATCATCATTGAGGAGCAACTGGACGAAGGTGCAGTGAAGATTTCTACGTTCGTATATAGGGGCCAGATGTACTAACCTTACTAATAGCGATTACCAAATAGTGTTTTTTGGCGAATCTGTATTTGGTAATCACTATTACTAATGTTCTAAAAATATGTTATTTCCAAATCAGTAATTTGTACCAATTTCTGATCCACTAGGATTCACTGCCATCACAGCGATGGTGGCCTGCTAGGGTCAGCAGACCACCATGTGTGTGATTTCTTTTAATCAAAGCAGTCTTTTTGTTTAACAAATGCAGCCCGTTTTCCTTAAAGGAAAATTAGATGTGTTTTAAACAAACAAACTTTTCATTTTTATTTTGTAATTATTCTCAAAGGGGAAGGCATGCCAAGGGGACCCCTTCCCATTTGCAAATGAGTTACTACCAACTTTGAGTTTGTTGTAAAGTACAAATGGTTTCCAACCACATTTCCATTTCAAACCTTTAGTACATACTAATCAGATTCCCTGTTTGGAAGTGTTGCCCTAAACACTCATCTTCCAAATAGCATTTCTGTGTTTGGTTGCAAATCCAAATTGCAGTTTGATACCAAATTGCAGTTTGGAGGTTTTTGCATTTCAAAAAGCATTGCATTTGCAAATAGCCCAATTTGTGACAGCAAACATGCTTTGCACATTTGGTCCTTAGTCTCTTTTTTACAAGTTGAAAATCTCCAGTGGGAAGAAGCGGCAGGCTGTAGCAGACACCATGAGGCCTGATCCCCTGGTGTGAGAAGATACTGAGCAGGATGTGCTGCTGCAGAGAAGAATGTAGCAGGAGCTACCACAAAGTCAGGATGATCATTGATGCAGCTTGGGTGGATCGGTGGGTAGGTAGGTCCCAGTCTCTTTTAGGTTCTTCTGGAACTTTTTGACCGAAGTCCCAAGTTTTGGAATTGGGCTACCTAGTCACCTTTAGCACCACTTCAAAAGGTCAAGGACTGGAGGGGCACCACTTGGAGGGTCAGGACTCATGCAGGCTGAGTCCAGGTGCAGGTTCAACATCGTTGTATTCTTTTCTGTCCCTGAGGCTCTGATCAGAAGGTCAGCCAAGCATCCTTTAGCATCAATATGGAAGTCCTGGGTTCAAGCAGAAAAGCAGGCGTCAAGCAGCAGGGTAGTCCTCTTGGTACAGCAGGCCTGTACTCTGAAGTACATAGCAGGTAGCAGGGCAGCCCTATGGGATTCCGCCTAAGGTCGAGAAGTGAACTGAATAGTGGGTCTGCGGGTCCTAATTTTATACCTGCTGTCAGCTTTAAAGTGGAAGAAACTTCTAGACTTTTCTCCCCAAAAATGGTGTTGGAATTTCCTTCCTCCCTGCTATGGTCCAACGATGTCTATGGGAAAAATAGGCTAGTGTGATGTTCTTTGTTTGTGGGCTGATGCCGCTGCTTTGAAGTGGAAGTGGGGCTGTGCATAGCTCTTCCCCTCCCATCCTGTCAGGATGGCCCATCATGCCAACACCCAATCCATCTTTTATGAGGCTGCCTGGGAAGTAGACTCAACTACAGCTAGGCATGTGACTAGGGAAACATACTGCAGGCACCAAATTGTTAGGAAAAGAAAATGCCAATTTTATGAAAGTTCCTATTTCAGAATGGTGATTTAAAATTCACCTCTAATTTTAAAAAGGATTACAAGTCTTTAGACACCAAACATGAAATTTCTACCTGCTCCCAAACAAAGGATATCAGTTAATAAATGTAATAAGGTAGCTGAATGTAATCCTATGGGAGAGGTAGTCCTCACAGTAGTGAAAAACAACTTTGTGGGATTTTCACTACCAGGTCTTGTCAAACTTAAAAGTACATGTCCACCCATTAAATATAATAAACCCTACCCTAGGAGAGACTTACTTATATTAAAAAACAGTTTTAAGGTAGGCAAAAGGTTTATTTCATCAAGTCAAATTGGCAGTTTAAAACTGCACAGAGGCTGTAATGGCAGGCCTGAGACATGTTTTAAGGGACTATTTAAATGGGTGGCATAACAAGTGCTGCAGGCCTACTAGTAATATTAATACTAAATAATTGTCACATGGGACTAATTTAAGACAAACTGTATGTCAATGGGCCTAAGAGCTCTGTGATTAAGTTGCATGAGTTCCAGTATTCAAATTAATTGGAAATCAACATCTTAGTTCTCAATGGATGCTCAAAAAAAAAGACTGAATTAATAAACAATGATAGACTCTCCATCATATGTATATTATTTACAATTTCCAACGTATAACATTGTACAATATATTGAGGTCTGAGAAACTGATGCAGTGACGATAAAGCCAAATTCAATAGAGTGTCAATTTTGCAGGAGAGAAAAAAATCCAATTGTCAGACAGAAGCAATAGAACGTAGGAGCTCCTCCACTTCGATATATGTTAATATCGGAAGATCCACGCCACAAAGTACCATGGAGCAGGTGTGTTCCAAAGCCCCAAAACCATCCAGGGCGGCACCCCGTGCAGAGCCTAGGAAAGAGACAACACCATCTTCCTCCAGGAAGGGAATCTCATAAACAGCCTCACGAAGCAAACGCAACCGTAGTGCACCAGTCTGGGAATGAGCCCTAATCGGGAACATCAACAGATCAGTTTCGACCACTGGATGGCGCTGCAGTGAGAGACAGAAAGCCAGTGCATGTTCAAACGAGCACCAAAGGCACCGAAACACGGGTTGCACACAATCCAAAACTGGTCGGAAGGATAGAGACCAGTCACACTCCAAATGTCCCAGGAGTGTTGCTCCAAAATGCTGCATCATGCGTTCACGACACAGCTGCGCTGACGGGAGCAGCAATATAGGATCTCGTCGTGGCGGGACAGCCATTGCGAAAAAATAGCAACAAAAGCAAAACTCCAGCCAACAAAGCCAAAGTAATCGGGAAACCCCCAAAAATGCTTCTGAAAATAGAGTGTATAGCCGAAGGTATCAAACCGAATATGGAAGAGAAGTTGTGAGCAAAACCAACACCAACGGCTTTGAAAAAATGTGCAATACCATAAATATACGTCCCACAAGTTCACCGAAGTGACTCGGAAAGTTAGTATTCAAAAGGGACTGTATCTCCGCCGATGACCTTGCCACCTGAAGTGCGTAGGTCTCGCTAGCAGATGTAAGGGCCACATGCTTTTGAAACAATAAAGCTTTTAGCCGACTCAACTTGTCGAAATTAACCTTGGAAGTAGCAATATGAGGCCAGATGTCCACTACCTCCCTAATTTGAGTGGGGGGAAATAACACATTCCCGCAGTACGTAGCGGCCTTGTTGACAACGACAACATAAACTATTCCGGCACGCATGCCACAGCAGCGTTCGCTGTTAAGAACAATGTAACTGCCGTTAGAAAGCACCTGGAAAGTGTTTTTAATAAGCGGGACTGCAACTCCCTTCAGATAACAAGCTAAGTTAGCAATCGAAGCGTTACACGCCCCGTGCAAGGACAGCTGTTTACAAACCATGGAATGGCTGACAGAAGCTTCGCATTCGCTACCGCTAAGAAAAACCTCCCTCAAACCATTAACACATCTGTATTGAAAGGGAAGCTCCCACACCTCGTGTATGTAACTGTCTCCCAATAGTTCATATCTACCCACCGGAATGTGCTTCAAACAAGAAGTAAATTGCAGAGTGGAGATAGGCAAATTAATAACCCCATGAATCATCCATTCAGCTGACGGAATCTCAGCCACCGTGAAAGGCAGTTTCTCCAATTTCTCAATATTCAACATAACATATGTCGCTTCCTTTTTAGCCATCAGCTGTTGTTGACGAGTCAAATTAAAGGAGACAAAGATCTCTCTGGCAAGAATGTGCTGCCATGGAACGAGACCTGCCTTCAAGGTCTGAAGAGTCGAACCCAGCTGCATGATGGACCGCGTCTGACTCTGCCCATGATATAAAGAAGACTTGTGCGATTTAATAATGTCAATAGCAGAGGAAACAATGCTGTCAATCGTGTAAAGACGGTCAGAAAGGGTATGCATGCCATTATCAAAAACAGACAAATTCTGCATCAGGTTTTCCTGGTCAATCTGCCCCACGTTGGGCGCTACGTCGCGTGGGCTCTCATTATCCTAAATGAGACTACTGGATTTCTAGGCAGCAGGATCGATAACGGTGTGGGGGACTGAGTCTGACCCACGTGTAAGGAACTCTGTCACCCTAAATCCGTTTTTTGCTCTGGCTAACTAGCAGTGCCTCATTTCTCCCACGGGGAAGAAATGATTAGGCAGCCGAGCGCATGACATCTTTGGAACTTCTCAGGGAAGTCGTGGTCACTCAGATCCAAACCAACTCTCTCATTTACAATATGATCTCATATACAAATGACAAAGACAGTATAAGTTTTATATAATGTTTTAATAAAACAACTGTATTTTAGATAATAAGGCGTGAGCCGCAATAACCAGAACAATACAACACAGTAGGATTGAAATAGTCACCAGGAGAGTAAAACATAAGAACAAAGCTATCATAGTGCCTAACAGTTTCTACTCTCCCTCTGCTTGTTCTATTTAGAGCAGAGCATGTTAAGCTTCTAGCTTGCCTTTCCGAATCACTGGGGAGACATCAGCCCTCATACCTGAGCAAAGGCCTGTGATCTGGTTCAGCATCTGCAACGAGGCAGTCAGCGTCTAGTTGTGGTTCCCTGGTCGGAATCTCCCTCTTCCGTGTATTGGGACAAGGAAGTGATTTTATAACTAACATGTCATCGTGATCACAAAATGTCCCTACGCAGGAATGCCAAATCTAAACTCCTACCACGTCTATCGGCAATGTACCAGACTGTATCCTTGACTGAAGGACAGAGTGAATATGTTATGGAGAACTCCAGTGCTGAAGTAGGCAAAACAGTGTGATATGAATAAAAAAACAACACTGTAGAACTGGCTAGTTGAAAAATAACAGTACGAAGCCTAATAAAAAGCATTTAGAGCAAAGTGCACAGAGGCTCTAAGCTGCCAGCAAATGAATAAAACACATCCAGGGCAAAGTGCACAAAGGCCTAAAGCCTGAAGCTAATGCGCAAAGGATACGTAAAACTAACCACACTACAATACCTTAGGCCTCTGTGTGGTCAACTATTATTTTTACTAATCAATCTAATTTCAACTCTGAATCCAATCACTGAAGTGAGTCATAATAAGACTGCATTGGTTTAAACAACCACACTTTTCGAGAGAGTAAAGAGCATACCCACATGGTGGTGGTATGTACATGTCCAACATACATATCCTCCAAACTAGCCTGGAAGGCTTCAAATTAATGCATATAGTGTTTTGATCACATTAATCACTGTGGGTGTAAACATAAAGTTTCTCAAGTTTCATATAAATATAGAAAACCTCAATGTGATTCGAACATGCAACATCAGGCTTCAACCTGGTTTATTGGGGCACAAATTCTACATCCACACCAGCCTTCTTCGCGTCTGCAAGACATTAGGAAGACACAGCAGATGCACCAGCATTTTCTGTCTGTGGCCGGCATAGCTACTAGACTGTCAGGCTCCATCTTGGAAGCATCCTAGTAGCAGCAAACAATTCATGGTCTAACTGCGGTCTGACTAAAGCCATGTCTTACGTGCAGGAAATGCATTGGCCCATAAACTCCATAAGTGAAGCTTATATTCAAATAAACAAATGGCCATTAACCTTTTAGTGTGTCCAACGGATAAACTCCATGATATGATCACGACCAACACTGGGAGTCAGTGAAGCAATAATCAAAAAAGGGATGCAAAATTTGTGAGTCAGCTTGAGGGAACACTAGTCTTGCTCTAACTCAAACTGTGATACAGTAAAAACTACACCCGGAGCCCATGCTGGAAACCCCACCCTACCAAGTCATGTAGTATGTCACAGTGTAGTAAACAATTATGGTCATACATGCAGTATGAAAACATTCAACTATCGATATGTAATGAAAACAAGAGTACATAGAATTCTGTCAGTGAATAGGACATGCATAAATTCAGAATTCATCGCCTCATATCATTAACATCATTGAATCCTTTGTGGGTGCTTTTTAGAATATCCATCCATTTGCACTCTTTGATATTCAGTAGATTTGTCAGGTATCCTCCTCTTTTCGTTGTATTGGTAACTTACACAACTTGCCAATAAATGTCATCCTCAGAATGACCTTGTTCTTTAAAGTGTTTAACCAGTGGGGCTCCTGCAAACCTACACCTTATCCGACTCCTATGTTGTGCCATCTGTTGTCAAGTCATCTGGGATGCCTGGCCCACATACACAATCATGCAAGGCCACTGGGGGGCTTATTTACAAGGAAATGATGCAGCGTGGCACTGCAAGCTAGCTTGCTGCACTACGCTGTGTCATTTTAATGTGCTGGGATGCATCGTATTTGCAGAAATACGGCTCATCCCTGTAATTTCCTCTGTGCTGCATAATTCCTAGTCTTTGGTGTCATTAGTTCTTCACATATACAGAACCATAATCTCTTTAGTGCCCTAGAGATTGTTTTCCTAGGGTAGCCTTTCTCCAATAATTTCTGTTTTAATACTTTTCTCTCCTGGAAGTAGTTCTCCTTTTATGTGCAGCTCCTCAATATACGGAGAAACTGCTCATATGGCAGGTTATCTTTCAGTGCCCACGGAGTGACTCCGTGTCTTTGAACTTCCTGTGTAACGTAGTGTATAATTTACCATTTGTATGCCTGACTACTAGGTCAGTGCATAGTAAAATACAAGTACTGACTCTGGTTATTGAGCCTCATGCCAAAGATTCATAATTCTACTTCACTTACTGGCCAGATAAGGAAAACATCATCAATATTCCTTCTACAGTACATGACTTGGTCATGTATTGATCCAAATGGCCATACACAGTTTTTTTCTTCAAGTTCATTCACAAAGAGATTTACCGCATCTGGAGCCATAGTGACTCTCTTCTTTTGTATGAAAACATCTTTTTTAAACAGAAAATAGTTCATGGTAAATGCCACCTCAGCCAATTTTACTAGCAGGTCTCATCCATTCTAGTCTGTCTAAAAAGTTTGTTAACTATCCCTATCGCTTCATCTGGCAGAATTTTTGTATATAATAATTCCACATCCACGGTTACCAGCCAACTACTCTCTTGGTCCAAATTCAGTCCTTCAACCGGGTTTATTAATTGCATGCTGTCCCTAATGTATGCTTGTGTTTTGGTGACCTCTAGTTTGATGTATTGATCAATAAACCTGCGTAAGGTTCCAGGACCGAACTATACCCTGATACTATTGGCTGACCAGGAAGTTTCAACACATTTTTATGGCTCTTTGACAATTTATACATTACCGGTGTTCTGGGAAAGGGGTGCTTGAGGTAAGCATACTCCTTATCCGTAATTGTCCCTTGAGCGAACGCCTCAGATGTGATATATTTAATTTTTTCCTGTATCTTTTTCAGGAGATCTGTGGGTATTCTTTGATAATGTCTTTTATCTTGTAATTGTCTGGCAGTTCCCCCTCATAGCTTTTAGTGTTTTGTATGACAATGGTGCCATCCTTGTCTGCTGGCTTGATTGTTATATCAGTATTCTTGGTTAGGTCCATCAACACATCAATCTCATCCTTAGTAGTATTATAGGGAATAAACCACTTTTTCTTTCACTTTTTGCCAGGGCCCCTGGAATTATGGGACAGGAGACAGCCATATTATGCTGCAGGGTTTAGTAAATTAGACCGCAAGAAAAGGCAAATTATGCAGCATAATGAGGCACAATTTGTAATAGTATTACTTCATTATTTCATCCTTTTTAAAACTTGGTAATGCCATCTGAGCATTGGTTGCACCTCATTAGTACAGTGTAACATCCAAAGAATATGCCCGTTCCTTCTTTTGAAAAACCCTGATCCACACTGAACTGTCTGAGGTGTAATGTAGACATGACATTTGAGGATCATTCCGATAGTCTGCAATTTCTCGGAAATAGTTGAGTAGCCGAGGGCAAGAAGTGAACATGTGTATTATATCAGCTTCCTTAGCCCTGCATCTGTGACACTTTGAATCCAGCCTCTTGCCCCATTTGAACAATTTATTAGGTGCATGGTATAAATCAAAAACTGTCTAAAAGTGTTGACTTTTGAGGCCGGCATTTCAGAGTATTGGCCCTGTTACCCCAAGTCTTAGTTCCCACCTCATATTCTGAGACTCCATATCGTTTTGAAGGCCCTCAATTAAGGCATCATAAATCTGCCCAGTCTGGCCACTGTGATCAGCTATGTCTATTATCGGACATTTAACAACAGATATTTGAATCTCATCCAATTTGCTGTGGTAGTCCCAAATCTGAAGATACTTATAAAATGTCTCCTTGGGCAACCCAATCTTATCCTGTAGCTCCTGAACGTGACGCAGTTACCAAAGAGCTCTCCCAGCTTCGAACTCACACAAGCCTCATAGCATTTACATGTGCCATCTTGAAATATACCTGGCAAAGTGGGGTAGTTCCAGATAGGAGTATAGTGGTTCAGTTTACTAATGTTGATCCTCCTTCTGGTCTGATGTCAAACCTTGAATGCCCCATCAACAATTTTACCTAGTTTTTTTTATAATAGTGGGGTTGATGTCATAACTTTTACCAGTAATCAGAACTGCAAAGTGCTGTAGCATACATGACTAATGATAAAATACAAAGCTAGATCCTGCCCATCTGCCTCGACATCTAGAGAGGATCATACATTTTGACACCCTCCTCTGCTTCCAGGACTCCCATATGAAGGTGTAACATAGACTTTACAGCTTGGTAAGCCACCTCAGATTAATTGCCAATGATATAGTTCTAAATAGATATAATACTCTTGGGAGTACCATAATTTTTAATACATTACATCTCCCCATCAAGTTAGCTGCAGGATATTAAGTCTTGCTTAATCTTATTGAGCAATGGGACCAAATTTAATTTGACTATCTTCTCCAAACTAGGTGTAAAAACCACCCCCAGATAGACCTCTTCTACCCAATGCTGATCCCCAGAGTTAAGGCCTTCCATACTCATCACTTGGATCTTGCTCTCAATTAAATGGTATCCTGCATTTGCACCAAATGTACTGGCTTCCTCTTCAATAGCCCCAGTGTCGTTGGGGTCAGGTATCACAATCACTATATCGTCTCCATATGCCAGCACTTTATACTGTTTTTGATTCACAGAGACTGATTGAATGTTATTGATGTGTTCCAACCATGCAATGGATGGGTTGATATATAAAGCAAATAACAGGTGCAAACAAGGGCACCCCTGTCTTGTTCCTCTAGTAATAGAGACCAAGCCCGGCCTATTACCCACCCTTGATCTGTACTCTACCCTTAGAGGCCTGATAAAGAGCACTGATAGATTTGATAAAGCCCGAACCCAGTCCTTTACACCTCAATACCTCCAAGAGGTAACCTCAAGAGACTGGTTTGAAGGCATTCTCTGAATCCAGCAGCACAAATCCCATGGGTGAACTAGTTGCCTCTCTATATCCAATAGAGTAATTACCCTATAGACATGATCGACAGTACCTCTTACTGGGATAAACCCATGTTGACGAGGGACGACAAGCTTGGTGATGACCTTCCCTAATCTGCAGGCCAAAACTTTGGCATAAGCCATAGTGTCTGCATTGATCATTGAGATGGGTCTATATGACCCCGGGTTCAAAGGGGGTTTACCCTTATTCTTAAAAACCACAATGTTAGTGTCTTCCCATATTGCTCCTTCTGCCTGGACAGTGGGAAATGTAAGGAACATGGCCTCTAAAAGCTGGGGAAGAAATAACATACAAAATTCCAGAGGGATTTTATCTGGCCCGCTGCCTTCACCCTTGCCACGGAGCCTGCCATGGCTGTTATCTTGTCACAAGCAATCTGCTGTTCAAGGAGAGCCCTTTCCTCACCATTCAGTGATCTCCCCCTAGCTGAATTCAGATAACAATCTGATTGTGGACAAAAATCTTCTGCATACAACTCTGTGTAGTAGTTGCCGAAATCTGCAAGGATCTCTGAGGGATTTTTGTCCTCGTCCCTTCAATAGTCTCGACCCCTCTTTTTGCTTGCTTCTGCCTAATACTGTGTGCCAGCAGCCTGACGCTGCGCGCCCCATATTCATAGCAGTCGGTCCTGTAACTTTGATATTTGGCTGCCACCTCCTTGCTATACTGACCATTAATTTTAGCCTTGCTTGCTGGAATTTTCTGCATGATTTTTCCACAGTCCTGCCCCTTCCCAATTAACTTAGCCAGTTCAACTTCATACTTGAGGGCTCTATCGGACAGCTCCTACTTAAGGACATGATTTTGACGTTGTTTAATTAAGCTAAAACTCAATGTCTCCCCTCTTATTCCTGCTTTTAGGGAGTCCATACCATTTTAGGAGAAACTATTCCCTGATTAAGCAAAAGAAACTCCTTTAGCCATTTACGCTTATGTACCACATAATCCTCTTCATCAAGGAGTTTCCTATTGAATGTCTAGATTCTAGACAGTCTTACAAAACCGGCTACTGCTCAGTCAATACTAAGGGATTGTGATCCAAGAGCACCCTGGGGAACCTTTGAATACCAATCTGTCCCACTAGGGATGCAGAAACCAAGAAATAATCAAGGTGCACCAACTTGTTATGGGGATTAGAGAAGAAAGTAAACCCTGGGTCAGGCTTCTTAAGGACCCCCATAAGTCAATCTTTAATCACTTGCTGAATGGCGTGATACACTAATGGTTTCCTACCAGTATGCCCAGGACATCCCGGATCTCTTTTCAACTTCAATATGAAGGTTAAAGTCCAAGGTTAAAATAAGAGGTGCTGGCCATGTTGCTAGTTCCAGATTAAGTGTATGAAAAACATCTGGATCATCTGGGTTAGGGTCATATATTGAGCAAAGTGTGACCCTCTCTGTGCCGAAGCAAAGCCTGGTGAGAAATTATAGCTCCCCAATGTTAACCTATGGGTGTGATAGACCTTGCAGTAGCGAAAAACGAATTTAAGAATTTTTCACTATCTGGACATGTAAAACTTAAAGGCACTTGTCCAACTTTTTAAATACACTGCACCCTGCCCTTGGGGCTGGCTAGGGCCTACTTTAGAGTGACTCATTTATTAAAAAGGAAGGTTTGGTCCTGGCAAGAGAGTTAACTCTCCAGGTTGACATGGCAGATTGAAACTGCATATACAGGCTCTGCAGTGGCAGCCTTGAGTCATGTTTGCATGGCTACTGATGTGAGTATGTGGGTGGCACAACCAGTGCTGCAGGGCCACTAGTAGAATTTAAATAACCGCCCGGGGCACCTAGAGTGCACTTTACGAGGGACTTGCAAGTAAATTAAATATGCCAATCGTAGATACACCAATGTTACCAATGTTTTAATCAGAGAGCACATGCACTTCAGTATTGGTTAGCAGTGGTAAAGTGCCCAGAATCCTAAAGCCAACAAAAATAAATGCAGCGAAAAGTGTAGGGGAAAAGGCAAAAGGTCTGGGGATGACCCTGCAGAAAGGGCTAGGTCAATACCGCATAAGCCATCTGCTGCATAATCTGCAACTTTTAACAATTATTTTTCTAGCTCAAAGCAATAAAAACACTGATAAGAAGTAGCTATAAATGCAGTAACACTTGTTGCTGCACAGTGGAAAGCCCTTCACACAGGCTGACTGGTCATCTTTCTGTTGCTTATTGCTGTGTTTTAGTGTTAGATTGGGGCTAATGAGTTAAAACCTCTTTCCAGCTAGTAGTAATATGGTAAAAGTTAAAAATGAATGAGGTAATACTATCACAAAATGTGCCACATAATTTGCCTTTTTTTGCTGCACATTAGTAACCCCTGTCCTTTCCTGCCACATATTATCAACAGTTCTTCTCTAAGTTCACTAATACCATTATCATTAGGGCATGGGCAGGAATATTTCTCAATTCTTACTAATTGCATCTTAGTGCAGTGATATAATCTGTTGTACTAAGATAAAATGTTTATGTGTGTTAAAGAAATGTGCACTTTTGAATTTTGATAACATCGTCTCCCTATCCTCTATCCTAGGTGAAAAATGCCCATTGGTGATGGGACTTGTTCTTTCTTTTATTGTACGCCTTTCAGGGCACCATGGCTATCATCCATAAAGGGTGAAGGCTCATTTCACACCTAAGAGTGCTTCAAGAACCCATCTAATTACTGTTTTCATGCAGATGCCACAATTAGATTTCTGAAGCCCTTTCAGCCCAGGACTGCAAGGACCAGGGGAGGGGCCTGCTCACTCCCCTGGGTCTTGCAGCGCTGAATCTCTGCTGCTCCCCAGAGCCTTGTAACACTGGAGTAGTTTCCAAAGCAGTGATCTGGCGTGTGGCCTCTTATTTGTGAGCAGGAGCAAGGCCATGGGCAGCTGCCCACACTGCCCATACCAAGTGCTGGCCCTGCCCTGAAATGTATGCATCAAGTTGATCTAGTTGAGAGGGTCTCCCTACCACATAATGAAATGTGTGTTGGTACAGGAAAGCTCCCTGCATGGTAACCAGGCAGGTACCTCTTCCCTGAGTGACACATCAGTAAATAATAAGACTGGCATTCTGACTTTTGTTTGCTCAGCTAACACTCATGTACATTAAGGACCAGCCTTGTCCATGGTAAAGCCAAGATCAAAAACCTGCAACATTAGTGTAATGGTGAAATCCAAATCACCCTACTTGAATTCACTTCCAAGTTCTTCTTGACCTAGGAAGGGGGTGTGCCAAAGAGTACTTGAAGGGCTGTTGTGGGCCAGGTCTGGTGCCTGCATGACAGCAAGTCTCCTAAATGTGACAGGACATCACCTGAAGTGATATCCCCTCTCAATTTGCTGTAGAAGCTGTAGGTATGCCTAGATCCTAAAAGCCTGCCTTTCTGGTCACAGAGGAAAGAAGAGTGTAAGGAAATTCCTCCTTGGCATGGTTACCCCTGACTTTTTGCCTTAGCTGATGCCAAGTTATGATTTAAAAGTGTGCTGAGGCCTGCTAACCAGACCCCAGCACCAGTGTTCCTTCCTAACCTGTACCTTTGTTTCCAGAATTGGCACACCCTGGCATCCAGGTAAGTCCCTTGCAACTGGTACCCCTGGTACCAAGGGCCCTGATGCCAGGGAAGGTCTCTAAGGGCTACAGCATGTCTTATGCCACCCTGGGGACCCCTCACTCAGCACAGACACACTGCTTGCCAGCTTGTATGTGCTGGTAGGGAGAAAATGACTAGGTCGACATGGCACTCCCCTCAGGGTGCCATGCCAACCTCCCACTGCCTATGGCATAGATAAGTCACCCCTCTAGCAGGCCTTACAGCCCTAAGGCAGGGTGCACTATCCCATAGGTGAGGGCATAGGTGCATGAGCACTATGCCCCTACAGTGTCTAAGCAAAACCTTAGACATTGTAAGTGCAGGGTAGCCATAAGAGTATATGGTCTGGGAGTCTGTCATACACTAACTCCACAGCCCTATAATTGCTACACTGAAAACTGGGAAGTTTGGTATCAAACTTCTCAGCACAATAAATGCACACTGATGCCAGTGTACATTTTATTGTGAAATACACCCCAGAGGGCATCTTAGAGATGCCCCCTGAAAACGTACCCGACTTCCAGTGTGGGCAGACTAGTTTTACCAGCCTGCGACACACCAGAAATGTTGCTGGCCACATGGGGAGAGTGCCTTTGTCACTCTGTGGCTAGTAACAAAGCCTGTACTGGGTGGAGGTGCTTCTCACCTCCCCCTGCAGGAACTGTAACACCTGGCAGTGAGCCTCAAAGGCTCACCCCCTTTGTTACAGCACCCCAGGGAACTCCAGCTAGTGGAGATGCCCGCCCCCTCCGGCCACGGCCCCACTTCTGGTGGCAAGGCCGGAGGAGATAATGAGAAAAACAAGGAGGAGTCACTGGCCGGTCAGGACAGCCCCTAAGGTGTCCTGAGCTGAGGTGACTCTGACTTTTAGAAATCCTACATTTTGCAGATGGAGGATTCCCCCAATAGGATTAGGGATGTGCCCCCCTCCCCTCAGGGAGGTGGCACAAAGAGGGTGTAGCCACCCTCAGGGCTAGTAGACATTGGCTACTAACCCCCCAGACCTAAACACACCCCTAAATTGAGTATTTAGGGGCTCCCAGAACCTAGCAAGATAGATTCCTGCAACCTGAAGATGAAGAAGGACTGCTGACCTGAAGCCCTGCAGAGAAGACGGAGACACCAACTGCTTTGGCCCCAGCCCTACCGGCCTGTCTCCCCACTTCGAGAAAAACTGCAACAGTGACACGTTCCACAGTGTCCAGCGACCTCTGAAGCCTCAGAGGACTACCCTGCATCTAAAATGACCAAGAACTCCAGAGGACAGCGGCTCTGCTCCAAAGAAGAAACATCTTTGCAACAAAGGAGCAACTTTTAAAGACAACACGTTTCCCGCCGGAAGCGTGAGACTTTGCACTCTGCACCCGACGCCCCCGGCTCGACCTGCGGAGAAACAGCACTACAGGGAGGACTCCCCGGCGACTGCGACCCTGTGAGTAGCCAGAGTTGACCCCCCCTGAGCTCCCCCAGCGATGCCTGCAGAGGGAATCCAGAGGCTCCCCCTGACCACGAAGGACCCGACGCCTGGTAAAGACACTGCACCCGCAGTCCCCAGGACCTGAAGGATCTGACCTCCAGTGCAGAAGTGACCCCCAGGTGGCCCTCTCCCTTGCCAAGGTGGTGGCTACCCTGAGGAGCCCCCCCCCCTTGCCTGCCTGCTTCGTTGAAGAGACCCCTGGGTCTCCCATTGAACTCCATTGCAAACCCGACGCCTGTTTGCACTCTGCACCCGGCCGCCCCCGTGCCGCTGAGGGTGTACTTTTTGTGCTGACTTGTGTCCCCCCCGGTGCCCTACAAAACCCCCCTGGTCTGCCCTCCGAAGACGCGGGTACCTACCAGCTGGCAGACTGGAACCAAGGCACCCCCTTCTCCATTGAAGCCTATGCGTTTTGGGCACCACTTTGACCTCTGCACCTGACTGCCCCTGAGCTGCTGGTGTGGTAACTTTGGGGTTGCCCTGAACCCCCAACGGTGGGCTACCTTGGACCCAACTTTGAACCCTGTAGGTGGTTTACTTACCTGCAAAACTAACAAACACTTATCTCCCCCAGGAACTGTTGAAAATTACAGTGTCTAGTTTTAAGTTAGCTTATTGCCATTTTTGTGAAAACTGTACATGCTATTTTGCTGATTCAAAGTTCCTAAGTTACCTAAGTGAAATACCTTTCATTTGAAGTATTACTTGTAAATCTTGAACCTGTGGTTCTTAAAATAAACTAAGAAAATATATTTTTCTACATAAAAACCTATTGGCCTGGAATTGTCTTTGAGTGTGTGTTCCTCATTTATTGCCTGTGTGTGTACAACAAATACTTAACACTACCCTCTGATAAACCTACTGTTCGACCACACTACCACAAAATAGAGCATTGGAATTATTTCGTTTTGCCACTATCTTACCTCTAAGGGGAATCCTTGGACTCTGTGCATGCTATTTCTTACTTTGAAATAGTGCAAACAGAGCCAACTTCCTAAATTGGTGGATCAGCGGTGGGGTACAAGACTTTGCATTTGCTGGACTACTCAGCCAATAGCTGATCACACAACTAAATTCCAAAAATTGTCATTAGAAACTGATTTTTGAAATTTGAGCTATTTTTCTAAATTTTTAAAAGTCCTGCTAGGGCTTTGTGTTAGTCCCTGTTAGCATTTATTTTAGAGATTAAAAGTTTTATAAAAGCTTGAATTAAGTTCTAGAGATAGTTTTAGATTCTTAAAAAGTATTCCAACTTTTAGAAACTTAGGCGGTCATTCTGACCCTGGCGGTCAAAGACCGCCAGGGCGGAGGACCGCGGGAGCACCGCCGACAGGCCGGCGGTGCTCCAATGGGGATTCCGACCGCGGCGGTAAAGCCGCGGTCGGACCGGCAACACTGGCGGTCTCCCGCCAGTGTCCCGCCGCCCCATTGAATCCTCCAAGGCGGCGCAGCTTGCTGCGCCGCCGAGGGGATTCCGACCCCCCCTACCGCCATCCAGATCCCGGCGGTCCGACCGCCGGGAACCGGATGGCGGTAGGGGGGGTCGCGGGGCCCCTGGGGGCCACTGCAGTGCCCATGCCACTGGCATGGGCACTGCAGGGGCCCCCGTAAGAGGGCCCCTACAAGTATTTCACTGTCTGCTGCGCAGACAGTGAAATACGCGACGGGTGCAACTGCACCCGTCGCACAGCTTTCACTCCGCCGGCTCGATTCCGAGCCGGCTTCATCGTGGAAGCCTCTTTCCCGCTGGGCTGGCGGGCGGCCTGAAGGCGGCCGCCCGCCAGCCCAGCGGGAATGTCAGAATTACCGCCGCGGTCTTTCGACCGCGGAACGGTAACCTGACGGCGGGACTTTGGCGGGCGGCCTCCGCCGCCCGCCAAGGTCAGAATGAGGGCCTTAATGTGTGCTGCAGAAGAGATAGTGATGGAACTCAACCTCACCCCTTACCTGCATCTTAGGATGTCAGAGTTAAGGTCTCTCTGCAAAATCAAAAAGATAAAGACTGGTTAAAACCCTACCAAAGTACAGCTCCAGGAGCTCTTGGCAGAGTTTGCTAAAAATAACCCCTCTGATGATACCTTCCCAGAGGGGGAAGCTAGTGATGTGGAGGATTTCCCACCTCCAATCCTAGATAGGGAGCCCAGGTTTCCTCAAACCCTGTCTCCACAAGTGATAGTCAGAGATGTTGCTTCTCTCACAGCAGAGTCCAACAGCTCTGCAAGCATTGAGGGCAGCCTCAATGAAGATGACCTCCTGCTAGCCAGGTTGACCAAAAGATTGGCTTTGGAAAGACAGATCCTAGCCATAGAAAGGGAAAGACAAAAGATGGGCCTAGGTCCCATCAATGGTGGCAGCAACATAAATAGGGTCAGAGATTCTCCTGACATGTTGAAAATCCCTAAAGGGATTCTAACTAAATATGAAGATGGTGATGACATCACCAAATGATTCACAGCTTTTGAGAGGGCTTGTGCAACCAGAAAAGTAAACAAATCTCACTGGGGTGCTCTCCTTTGGGAAATGTTCACTGGAAATTGTAGGGATAGACTCCTCACACTCTCTGGAAAATATGCAGAATCTTATGACCTCATGAAGGCTACCCTGATTGAGGGCTTTGGATTCTCAACTGAGGAGTACAGGATTAGGTTCAGGGGGGCTCAAATATCCTCTAGCCAGACCTGTGTTGATTTTGTTGACTACTCAGTCAAAACACTGGATGGTTGGATTCATGGCAGTGCTGTAAATGATTATGATGGGCTGTACAATTTATTTGTGAAAGAACACCTGTTAAGTAATTGTTTCAATGATAAACTGCATCAGCATCTGGTAGACCTAGGACCAATTTCTCCCCAAGAATTGGGAAAGAAGGCAGACCATTGGGTCAAGACTAGGGTGACCAAGACTTCCACAGGGGGTGACCAAAAGAAAGGGGTCATAAGACTCCCAGGGGAAGAGTGTTGAGACATCCAAGGGAAAAAGTAAAGAGTCTTCTACAGAGCCCCAAAAACCTGCTCAGGAGGGAGGGTCCAAAGCCTCTTTACAATCCAATTTTGGGTACAAGGGTAAAAACTTTGATCCCAAAAAGGCCTGGTGTCGTAGCTGTAATCAGCAGGGACACCAAACTGGAGACGAGGCCTGTCCCAAGAAAGGTTCCACTTCAAACTCTGCTCCAGCTAACACTGGAATAGCCAGTCTCCAGGTGGGATCAACAGTGTGCCCAGAGCAAATCAGGGTTCACACTGAAGCTACATTAGTCTCTGAGGGTGGGGTGGACTTAGCCACACTGGCTGTCTGGCCCCCTAATATGCAAAAATACAGGCAGCAACTCTTAATTAATGGGACAAGTGTAGAAGGCCTGAGGGATACAGGTGCTAGTGTCACCATGGTGACAGAGAAACTGTTTTCCCCTGGTCAATACCTGGCTGGACAAACGTATCCAGTCACCAATGCTGACAATCAGACTAAAGTACATCCCATGGCTATGGTAACTTTAGAGTGGGGAGGGGTCAATGGCCTGAAACAGATGGTGGTCTCCTCAAATATCCCTGTAGACTGTTTGCTTGGAAATGACCTGGAGTCCTCAGCATGGGCTGAGGTAGAACTCCAAACCCATGCAGCCATGCTGGGTATCCCTGAACTGGTGTGTGTCAAGACAAGGGCACAGTGCAAGGCTCAGGGTGAAAAAGTGGTGTTGGAGCCTGGAAAAAGGGCCCAACCCTCAGAGAAAAGGAAAGAAGACTGGGGAACCAGCTTCCACACAACAAGAGAAAGAGAACCTCTCTTCCCAGGAAGAAGTTCTGCCCCCTGAGGGAACTGAGCCCATGGAGTTGGAACCTTATCAGGTAGAACTCCTAGGCCCAGGGTGACCCACAAGGGAACAGTTGTGTAAGGGGCAAGAAACCTGTCCCTCCCTTGAAGGCCTTAGGAAGCAAGCTGCTGAAGAGACTAAAGGAAAGATCATTGGAACACATAGAGTCTATTGGGAAGATGGACTCCTCTACACTGAGGCAAGAGATCCCCAACCTGGTGCCACTAGGAGAGTGGTAGTGCCTCAGGAGTTTAGGAAGTTCATTCTGACCTTAGCTCATGATATTCCACTTGCTGGGCATTTGGGACAAACCAAGACTTGGGAAAGGTTAGTTAAACATTTCTATTGGCCCAACATGTCCCAGAAGGTAAAGGAGTTTTGTGTCTCCTGTGCCACCTGTCAAGCCAGTGGTAAGACAGGTGGACACCCAAAGGCCCCCCTCATTCCACTTCCAGTGGTGGAGGTCCCCTTTGAAAGAGTGGGTGTGGACATAGTGGGTCCACTTGAACCTCCGACAGCCTCAGGGAACCAATACATACTAGTAGTAGTGGATCATGCTACTAGATACCCTGAAGCAATTCCCCTTAGGTCCACTACTGCCCCTGCAGTAGCTAAAGCACTCATTGGTATCTTGACCAGAGTGGGATTTCCTAAGGAGGTGGTGTCGGACAGGGGTACCAACTTCATGTCAGCATTCCTGAAGCATATGTGGAATGAGTGTGGGGTGACTTACAAATTCACCACACCATACCATCCACAAACCAATGGTCTTGTAGAAAGATTTAACAAGACATTGAAAGGCATGATCATGGGGCTCTCTGAAAAGCTCAGAAGGAGATGGGATGTCCTCTTGCCATGTCTGCTTTTGGCCTACAGAGAGGTGCCTCAGAAGGGAGTAGGGTTTTCCCCCTTTGAACTTCTGTTTGGCCATCCTGTAAGGGGACCACTAGCTCTTGTAAAAGAAGGCTGGGAGAGACCTCTTCATGAGCCTAAACAAGATATAGTGGACTATGAACTAGGCCTACGTTCCAGGATGGCAGAGTACATGGAAAAGGCAAGCAAAAAACTTGAGGCCAGCCAAGAACTCCAGAAGATGTGGTATGACCAAAAGGCTGCTATGGTTGAATTTCAGCCAGGGCAGAAAGTCTGGGTTCTGGAGCCTGTGGCTCCCAGGGCACTTCAGGACAGATGGAGTGGCCCTTACCCAGTGCTAGAGAGAAAGATTCAGGTCACCTACCTGGTAGACCTAGGCACTAGCAGGACCCCCAAAAGGGTGATCCATGTTAACCGCCTAAAACTCTTTTATGACAGGGCAGATGTGAATCTGTTGATGGTAACAGATGAGGACCAGGAAGCTGAGAGTGAACCTTTCCCTGATCTCCTCTCCACATACCCTAAAGTTGGCTCAGTTGATGGAGTGATGTATTCAGACACCCTCTCTGGCCAACAGCAATCTGACTGTAGGAAGGTCTTACAACAGTTTGCTGAGCTATTTTCCCTAACCCCTGGTCAGACACACCTGTGTACCCATGATGTGGACACAGGTGACAGCATGCCTGTCAAAAACAAACTTTTCAGACAGTCTGACCAAGTTAAGGAAAGCATCAAAGTGGAAGTCCACAAGATGCTGGAATTGGGAGTCATTGAGCACTCTGACAGCCCCTGGGCTAGCCCAGTGGTCTTAGTCCCCAAACCCCACACTAAAGATGGGAAGAGAGAGATGAGGTTTTGTGTGGACTACAGAGGGCCAGATGTAGGAAAGTCCCAAATTGCAACTTGCAATTTGCGAGTCCCTGCGACTCGCAAATTGCAAGTCGCAATTTGGGATGCAGAAAGGTGTCTCAGACACCTTCTGCGAGTCGCTATGGGGTCGCAAAGACCCACCTCATTAATATTAATGAGGTGGGTCGCAATTTGCGACCCCATAGCGACTCAGGGCACTTACGGGGATGGAGGCCTGCTGGGAACAGCAGACCTCCATGTCCTTGACTGCTTTTAAATAAAGCAGTTTTTTTTTTTCAAAGTGCAACCCGTTTTCCTTAAAGGAAAACAAGCTGCACTTTGAAAAATAAACCGAAACCTTTTGTTTCGGTATTTTTCAGGGCAGGTAGTGGTCCATTGGACCACTGCCTGCTCTGAAAAATTATTTTGGTCGCCTTCCCGTTTGCGACTGGGTTACCATCCACTTCAAGTGGATGGTAACTGCGAGTCCATTTGCGACCGCTTTAGCGGTCGCAAATGGAATTGCATACCATTGCGACTCGCAAATAGGAAGGGAACACCCCTTTCTATATGCGACTTGGAAATGCATTTTGCTAGTCGGTGCCGACTCGCAAAATGCATTTCTACATAGCAAAGACGCATTTGCGACTCGCAAACGGCGATTTTCGCCGTTTGCGAGTCGCAAAGTCTTTGCTACATCTGGCCCTTAATTCTGTCACCAAAACAGATGCCCATCCCATTCCAAGGGCAGATGAATTGATTGACAAACTAGGTACTGCCAGATACTTAAGTACCTTTGACTTGACAGCAGGGTACTGGCAAATCAAAATGGCACCAGGAGAGAAAGAAAAGACAGAATTCTCCACACCTGATGGGCACTATCAGTTTACTGTTATGCCCTTTGGTTTAAAGAATGCCCCTGCCACCTTCCAAAGGTTGGTGAATCAAGTCCTTGCTGGCTTGGAGTCATTTAGTGCAGCTTATCTTGACCATATTGCTGTCTTTAGCTCCAGCTGGCAGGTTCACCTGGTCCACCTGAAGAAGGTTTTGAAGGCCCTGCAAGCAGCAGGCCTCTCTATCAAGGCATCCAAATGTCAGATAGGGCAGGGAACTGTGGTTTACTTGGGACACCTTGTAGGTGGAGGCCAAGTTCAGCCACTCCAGCCCAAGATCCAGACTATTCTGGACTGGGCAGCTCCAAAAACCCAGACTCAAGTCAGGGCATTCCTTGGCTTGACTGGGTACTACAGGAGGTATGTGAAGGGATATGGGTCAATAGTGACAGCCCTCACAGAACTTACCTCCAAGAAAATGCCCAAGAAGGTAAACTGGACTGTAGAATGCCAACAGGCCTTTGACACCCTGAAACAAGCTATGTGCACAGCACCAGTTCTAAAAGATCCAGATTACTCCAAGCAGTTCATTGTGCAGACTGATGCCTCTGAACATGGGATAGGGGCAGTTTTGTCCCAAACAAATGATGATGGCCTTGACCAGCCTGTTGCTTTCATTAGCAGGAGGTTACTCCCCAGGGAGCAGCGTTGGAGTGCCATTGAGAGGGAGGCCTTTGCTGTGGTTTGGTCCCTGAAGAATCTGAGACCATACCTCTTTGGTACTCACTTTGTAGTTCAAACTGACCACAGACCTCTCAGATGGCTAATGCAAATGAAAGGTGAAAATTCAAAACTGTTGAGGTGGTCCATCTCCCTACAGGGAATGGACTTTATAGTGGAACACAGACCTGGGACTGCCCATGCCAATGCAGATGGCCTTTCCAGGTTCTTCCACTTAGAAAATGAAGACTCTCTTGGGAAAGGTTAGTCTCATCCTCTTTCTTTTGGGGGCGGGGGGGGGGTTGTGTAAGGAAATGCCTCCTTGGCATGGTTACCCCCTGACTTTTTGCCTTTGCTGATGCCAAGTTATGATTTGAAAGTGTGCTGAGGCCTGCTAACCAGACCCCAGCACCAGTGTTCTTTCCCTAACCTGTACTTTTGTTTCCACAATTGGCCCACCCTGGCATCCAGGTAAGTCCCTTGTAACTGGTACCCCTGGTACCAAGGGCCCTGATGCCAGGGAGGTTCTCTAAGGGCTGCAGCATGTCTTATGCCACCCTGGGGGGCCCTCACCTAGCACAGACACACTGCTTGCCAGCTTGTGTGTGCTGGTGGGGAAAACATGACTAAGTGGACATGGCACTCCCCTCCGGGTTGCCATGCCAACCTCCCACTGCCTATGGCATAGATTAGTCACCCCTCTAGCAGGCCTTACAGCCCTAAGGCAGGGTGCACTATACCATAGGTGAGGGCATAGGTGCATGAGCACTATGCCCCTACAGTGTCTAAGCAAAACCTTAGACATTGTAAGTGCAGGGTAGCCATAAGAGTATATGGTCTGGGAGTCTGTCATACACGAACTCCACAGCACCATAATGGCTACACTGAAAACTGGGAAGTTTGGTATCAAACTTCTCAGCACAATAAATGCACACTGATGCCAGTGTACATTTTATTGTGAAATACATCCCAGAGGGCATCTTAGAGATGCCCCCTGAAAACATACCCGACTTCCAGTGTGAGCAGACTAGTTTTACCAGCCTGCCACACACCAGACATGTTGCTGGCCACATGGGGAGAGTGCCTTTGTCACTCTGTGGCTAGTAACAAAGCCTGTACTGGGTGGAGGTGCTTCTCACCGCCCCCTGCAGGAACTGTAACACCTGGCAGTGAGCCTCAAAGGCTCACCCCCTTTGTTACAGCACCCCAGGGCACTCCAGCTAGTGGAGATGCCTGCCCCCTCCGGCCACGGCCCCACTTCTGGTGGCAAGGCCGGAGGAGATAATGAGAAAAACAAGGAGGAGTCACTGGCCAGTCAGGACAGCCCCTAAGGTGTCCTGAGCTGAGGTGAATCTGACTTTTAGAAATCCTACATCTTGCAGATGGTTTATTCCCCCAATAGGATTAGGGATGTGCCCCCCTCCCCTCAGGGAGGAGGCACAAAGAGGGTGTAGCCACCCTCAGGGCTAGTAGCCATTGGCTACTTACCCCCCAGACCTACACACACCCCTAAATTGAGTATTTAGGGGCTCCCAGAACCCTGCAACCTGAAGGTGAAGAAGGACTGCTGACCTGAAGCCCTGCAGAGAAGACGGAGACACCAACTGCTTTGGCCCCAGCCCTACCGGCCTGTCTCTCCCGAGGACAGCGGCTCTGCTCCAAAGAAGAAACATCTTTGCAATAAAGAAGCAACTTTTAAAGACAACACGTTTCCTGCCGGAAGCGTAAGACTTTGCACTCTGCACCCGACGCCCCCGGCTCGACCTGTGGAGAAACAACACTACAGGGAGGACTCCCCTGCGACTGCGACCCTGTGAGTAGCCAGAGTTGACCCCCCTGAGCCCCCCCAGCGACGCCTGCAGAGTGAATCCAGAGGCTCCCCCTGACCGCGACTGCCTGCTTCTAAGAACCTGACGCCTGGTAAAGACACTGCACCCGCAGCCCCCAGGACCTGAAGGATCCGACCTCCAGTGCAGAAACGACCCTCAGGTGGCCCTCTCCCTTGCCGAGGTGGTGGCTACCCCGAGAAGCCCCCCACCCCCTTGCCTGCCTGCTTCGTTGAAGAGACCCCTGGGTCTCCCATTGAACTTCATTGCAAACCTGACTCCTGTTTGCACTCTGCACCCGGCCGCCCCGTGCTGCTGAGGGTGTACTTTTTGTGCTGACTTGTGTCCCCCCGGTGCCCTACAAAACCCCCCCTGGTCTGCCCTCCGAAGACGTGGGTACCTACCTCCTGGCAGACTGAAACCGGGGCACCCCCTTCTCCATTGAAGCCTATGCGTTTTGGGCATTACTTTGACTTCTGCACCTGACCGGCCCTGAGCTGCTGCTGTGGTAACTTTGGGGTTGCCCTGAACCCCCAACGGTGGGCTACCTTGGACCCAACTGTGAACCCTGTGGGTGGTTTACTTACCTGCAAAACTAACAAACACTTACCTCCCCAGGAACTGTTGAAAATTGCACTGTCTAGTTTTAAAATAGCTTATTGCCATTTTTGTGAAAACTGTACATGCTATTTTGCTGATTCAAAGTTCCTAAGTTACCTAAGTGAAATACCTTTCATTTGAAGTATTACTTGTAAATCTTGAACCTGTGGTTCTTAAAATAAACTAAGAAAATATATTTGTCTATACAAAAACCTATTGGCCTGGAATTGTCTTTGAGTGTGTGTTCCTCATTTATTGCCTGTGTGTGTACAATAAATGCTTAACACTACCCTCTGATAAGCCTACTGCTCGACCACACTACCACAAAATAGAGCATTGGAATTATCTCTTTTTGCCACTATCTTACCTCTAAGGGGAACCATTGGACTCTATGCATGCTATTTCTTACTTTGAAACAGTGCATACAGAGCCAAATTCCTACAAAGAGTGTATGACCATGCAGGAGGACAGACTAAAAGGAGCAGAGGCCAGCCATGTTCCTGGTTTATAGACTGCCCAGAGGAATCTGACTGATATTGACAGCAGCCCAAGTCGAATTAGGTCACCTGATCTTCCTTTGTGATTCATGGGGCAAACTGCATGAAGTAAAAGCAAAGCAAATCCGTATACTCTCCAGCTCTCTGGTAATATGTCTAACTTGTGCTGCTGCCTGACTGTGAGCTATCACCACCATCAAATTGTGAACCTTCCCCTAGCCTGGCAGCTGCAACTGCCAAACATATGCACCCACTGAACAGGTCTGCTGTGCTATTCAACCCAGAGATCAGAGTAAGGAGTGAAGCTGTCTGCAACCCCTTTAACTGAAGAAGTTGCTTTTGTTCAATTCTGATTACCACACCATGCAGCGCTGCACCAAGCCACATTTCTGCTGAGCAAGTAACAAGGGATATGAGATCAGAAGATTACAACTAAAAAACGGGCAGTTATGAAGTTAATATGTTCCTGCATTAACTCTTTGTGCTGACCTACTTTCTGATTGCTTATTAAACTCAGACCTAAGCCTAATCTTTGCATATGACTGCATCCTTGATATGGCTGGTGATATGGCAATTACCTAGAACCCATATGTGTGATCATAATATAACCCTACAGTTAAATCAACCATCAAGCTGTGTAGAATTGTGTTTTACTGTGACATTAAAGTACTTTCCTTTACTAAGACAGACACTGGCCTGGACAGTGAATTATTGTGTCTGTTGTTGTGCAGAAGGGGTACACATGGCCCAGCTTGCAAAGCCATCACAGGATTTCCCCGGACACCAGACGTAAACAACTACAAACACCTCAGTTTTCACTTAGTAGCACATGTGCCCTGCATCTCCTGAACAGGGGCTAGCAACATGGATGATTGTAAACATTCTGTGATTTGTAGGTTCTGGAACTGACAGATCAGTTGAGACTTTGTAGCTCAGCAAGGAAATAACTGGAATAAAGGAGTTATCTATGTATCAGACAAAAAATACCTAGCCATCTTAATGAACTTGTCACCATGGTCTTGTTGTTAGCCCAGCAATATTTCCTTACTGCCTGCCAGACCATCATAGTTTAGAGAAAACATAGGACCTGATTACGAGACCACCAATATGGTGGGGGTGAGGCTGCCGTCAAGCCAGAGGCCTCACCCGGTTGTATTACAATGTTTCCACTTGGCTGAAAGATGGAAATATTGTATTATGACAATTCCACCTATCAGCCCGGTGGAAACAGTGTGGTGGCATTGGCCTTGGCTCTCTTAGGGAGCTGAGGCCAATGTCGCAACACACAAGCGCCCTCATAATGTGCACTGTCTGCAATAACACGCAGTGCGCATTCCATGGGTGCTGGCAGGGGGGGCCTGTGGGCCCCAGTGCTGGCTTTCCACCAGCCTTTTCATGGTGGGGACCCTACCATGAAAATGCTCGCAGAAAGTGAAGTCTTGATCAGCACGACAGTGCCGAACTTGGCACCGTTGTGGGTGACCACAACTTCGACTGCTGCCAACCCATGGGGATCCATCATCCTGGCAGAAGTGGCGATCTCCTGGCAGGTGGACCACCAGGAAGGAAAGCTGGCGGTTGGACCATCAAGATTGTCGCGTTCCGACCCCCACCACAGGTTTGGCAGTCCATGGACTGTCAAATTCTTAATCAGGGCCATAGTCTTAGACATTACTGTGAACTACAACAAATGTGACCTTAAAAACGTACATACTTTGAAACAAGGGTAGCAGGGACTTAAAATAAATATTTTCTTTATGGTATCAATCCTAATAAATCATCCAGACAAAAAGTTCCCATTTCCTCATCTGAGCCCTGGTGACAGACCTTGCTTGTAGATGAGAGTAAGCAGAAACTGCAAACAAATCAACTTATTCATCACAGTTTAAATCTTAATCTAGGGGAGTCAATGGTGAGAGTTTATGTGAGTTTCAAAGCTTTATTTAAAATCTTTAATTAGTGAATCTTATTTTTGTTCAGCCACAAAATATCGATAAATTCATAATCAATATAAATCATCAATATCAGAGCAAATGCATAAAGCATGTTTTATTAAGGAAAAGTCCCAATTCTAAGCTATGGAGAATGTGATAAAATGTTCTGTTAGAACCCATAAAGAGCTCTAGCTTTTAGAGGTGAAAGCATGAAGCTTTTAGCATTAAATCTCAATTAATAATCAAGACAGAACTTTCCATAAAGAGAGGTTCAAGAAACGCTGTAGAATCTCAGAGCAGCATAGATTTAGGCATGGAAAATGAAGGGGTCTTGCCGGATGAATATGAGAAGTGTCTTACTCTAGGGCACGTGCATTTTGTAATATTTCATATCAACAGTTTAAACATTTAGCTGCAGTTCTTGGTTGTCTTGTCCAATCAGCACACTGTGTCATCATAGGAACAGTAAAGCTTCTGTTGTCTAAGCAGTCTTAAAACAATGGCTCACAGAAATTAAACTTTTAAAAAGGAATATTTTATGAAACATTTTGCAAGTGAGGGAAAGATTACCAGCTTTCTCTTACTGTAAGACAGTACAATTCATGGTTAGTCCTCTGCATTACACTATGATCTAATATGGTTCTCATCCATTCTAAATTAAATGTACCACTGTTCCTATGAAACATCCAAACGAAAGTAGCTAAACATTTTAGTACCTCATTTTATTCTGTGAAAACTATGCCTATGGGGAGGTCGAAATCTAACAATTTCACCTAAATCATACATTTCTCATCACATTTGTGTCACTGAAAGCTTAACATCTCACATTCCTGACCAAGGTCAGGATTTGTAAAAAGAAAAGAAAATGCATTCTGAAGATTGTTTAACTAAATACGTTAATGTGAAAGCCTAGTGTTCTAATTTGCTTTTAAAATACAGCTTTTTCTTTGATGTCTACAGGTTATGTTTACATGTTAATTGCAATAATTGTCATTATTTAAAACTGAACTTGCACAAACAACAATCATTTCACAAATGTGCTTAGCCATCAACACATGCCTTGTGAAAGTCACACTCCCCACTCACTTAAATTGGTCTTGGTAGCCACAAAGCAATGCCCTCCTTATTTCTAACCTCCTCTTCCCCACTGTTGGAAATGGCCCTTTTTGCAGGGTCATCCCCAGTCTTTTTGCCTCCTGCCTCCTATTTTGTCTGACCTGTTGCTGCTGGCTTTTCAACTCTCAGCACTTTACCACTGCTAACCAGTGCTAAAGTGCATATGCTCTCTGTGTAAAATTGTATGTGATTGGTTTATCCACGATTGGCATATTTGATTTACTAGTAAGTCCCTAGTAAAGTGCACTAGAGGTGCCAGGGCCTGTAAATCAAATGCTACTAGTGGGCCTGCAGCACTGGTTGTGCCACCCACATAAGTAGCTCTGTAATCATGTCTCAGACCTGCCACTGCAGTGTCTGTGTGTGCAGTTTTTAACTGTAAATTCGACTTGGCAAGTGTACCCACTTGCCAGGCCCAAACCTTCCCTTTTCTTACATGTCAGACACCCCTAAGGTAGGCCCTAGGTAGCCCCAAGGGCAGGGTGCAGTGCATGGTCCTGACAGTGAAATATTGCTAAATTTGTTTTTCACTGTTGCAAGGCCTGTCCCTCTCATAGGTTAATATGGGGGCTACCTTTAAATCTGATTAAAGTGTAGATTCCCTTTGGGAGCAGATGGACATGTGGAGTTTGGGGTCTCTGAGCTCACAATTTAAAAATACATCTTTTAGTAAAGTTGATTTTGAGATTGTGTGTTTGAAAATGCCACTTTTAGAAAGTGAGCATTTTCTTGCTTAGACCATTTCTGTGACTCTGCCTGTTTTTGGATTCCCTGTCTGGGTCAGTTTGAAAATTGGGCTGGTTGCACCTCACACTAGACAGTGACACAAAAGGAGCTGGGGTGTAGTCTGCATTTCCTGATGAGCCATCTGTGCTAGGAGGGATGGGACGAGTGGTCACTTACACCTGAAAGGGCTGTGCCTGCCCTCACACAATGCAGTCTCCAACCCCTTGGTGAGTGTCTGGGGCCTGGCCTGGGCAAGGCAGGATTTCACATTCAAAAGAGACTTTACTTTGAAGTAGGCCTACTTCAAAGGAGAAATTTGGTATAAGAAGGGCACCCAAAACCACAGACTTTAGAAACACTTCTGGAACCAAGAGGAACCTCTGCCTGGAGAAGAGCTGAATAGCTGAGGAAGAAGAGCTGCCCTGCCTGTGACTGTGCTTTGTGGAGATTTCCTACAGTTGCTGCTTCTGCCAGAATAAGAGGGCAAAGACTGGACTTTGTGTGCCTTCCATCTTGAGAAGAAATCTCCAAGGGCTTGATCTAGAGCTTGCCTCCTGTTGTTTAAAGTCTCAGGGACAGCAAAGACTTCTCTCTGCCAGCACCTGGAGTCTCTGGAGAGACTCCTACTCTACCCTGTGGTGCCCATCCAGTTCCTGGGACCCTGAAAGGAGAAGCTGGCATCCTAAAGACAAGGAAATCCCCGCACAGATCGCTGTGCTGGGGAAAAGATTGACGCGACTCCGATCTGCGGCTGAAAAAACGACGCGCCGCCGGCTCCGCAGCTGAGAAAACGACGCTCGCAGGAAACGCGACCAAAGAATCAACGCACGGAGCAGGAGAAATGACGTGCAGCTTCGCTGACGGATGCTGGGAGATCACAACCTTCGCTGCGGGGTTTTCGGATCATCGTGCGGCTGGATTTCTGACTCACTTACCACCGTGCGGAGTTATTTTTGATGCACACCCGCCCGTGCGGGGTTATTTTTGACACACACCAGGTACAATTTCATGCTAGCAGCTGCAGTGTGTGTTTAAAACTACTTAAAGACTCTTTTTGCATTTTTATTGATAACTTGACTTGTGTATGGCGGATTCTTTTCATTTTGGTCTTGTTTTGTTTAGATAAATATTTCCTATTTTTCTAAACTGGTGTTCTGTCATTTGTAGGGTTTTCATTAAGTTACTGTGTGTGTTGGTACAAATACTTTACACCTAGCACTCTGAAGTTAAGCCTACTGCTCTGCCAAGCTACCAAGGGGGTAAGCAGGGGTAAGCTGAGGGTGATTCTCTTTTACCCTGACTAGAGTGACGGTCCTTGCTTGAACAGGGGGTAACCTGACTGTCAACCAAAGACCCCATTTCTAACACGCACCAAAATAAAAAAATACACACAACGTCTCTGGGGGCTATTGTTAATTTACATCTCTGGTGGTGTGGCAGTGGTGGTCCTTAGTGGTGTTGCAGGTGTTGTATCCCCTATGCTGTAAAGGAAAGTGTGCATGTCTCCCCGGATTACGGGTGTGAAAGACAAGCATATCTATGACGTTGTGGGTCACTGCTGTACTTGGCATCTTTGGAGGGGTTTCTCCTAACTTTTTGCCTTCTGACCTCCTGCTTGCTAACCTTGTTTTTGCTGACTTTGGGACTCTGGGTACTTTACCACTGATGACCAGTGCTAAAGCACGAGTGCTCTTTCCCGAAAAAAACAATACCATTGGCTTATCCTCAACTGGCATATTTAGTTCATCTATAAGTCCCTAGTAATAGCACTACATGTGTGTGCAGTTTTGAAATGCCATGTCAGCTGGGAGGTTAACCCTCTTACCAGGCCCAATCCTTCCTTTTTAATACATATGGGTCACCCATAATGTAGGCATGGACATCCCCAAGGGCAGGGTGCAGTTTATTTAAAAAGGTAGTCAAAAACTCTTAAATGTTTTTCACTACTGCAAGGCCTATCTTTCTCATAGGTTAACATTGTGATTGCCTTATTACAATTTTTTAAGTGTCATTTCCAATTGGGAGGAGATGGGACCCCCAGGCTTGGTGTCTCTGAAACCACAATTTAAAATCACAACTTATGGTGAAGGCTGATTTCAGAATGTAATTTTGAAAATGCCAATTTTAGAAAGTTTGTATTTTCTTACCTTAAATCCTTTAGAGGCAGAGGTAGCAAAGGTTTTGAATGTCACAAACAGCGAATTTCACTGTATGCGACGTGCAAAACCCACATCGCGATGCCCAATTCCCATTTTGTGAGTCGGTAACCTGGTTACCGACTCGCAAAACGGGACTGCGAGTCGCAAATAGGAAGGGGTGTTCGCAAAGCGGCCGCAAAGCAATCGCAGTTACCACCAGTGTCACACTGCATTCCAAAAAAAAAAAAAAAAACTGCTTTATTTAAAAGCAGTCACAGACATGGTGGTCTGCTGCCTCCAGCAGGCCACCAGGCCTCTGAGTGCTGCGAGTCGCAAGGGGGTCGCAAATTGTGACCGACCTCATTAATATTAATGAGGTGGGCCTTTGCGATACCCTTGCGAGTCACAGATGGTGTCAGGGACACCATCCTGCATCCTGAATTGCGACTTGCAAATTCACAATTCAGGACATACCTACATCTGGCCCTTAGTGTCTCTGTCTGTCTCAGAATACACATCTGGGGTGGGTGACAGTTCTGTTCATTCCCTCTAGACAGCCACACACAAAGGGAGCTAAGGTGTGCCTGATGGGCCCTCCACATCCTGATGGGCCATTAAGTTCATTTATGGGTCATCCTGGGCAGGATGGGAGGGAGGAACTGACATTTGCACCTGAGTGGGCTGTGCCTGCCCCCACACAATGAGCCACCCAACCCACACCTAAAACTACCCCAACCCCAGCCCCCCTAAAAGCTCAAATTACCCTGACCCCCATCCTGACTCTAAAACTACTGCAACCCCCCACCCCGCCCCTCAAACCTGAACTACCCTGACCCCCTACCCTGCCCCCAAAACCACCCCGACACCCCACCCAGCCCCTAAAACTACTGCAACCCCGCAACCCACACCTAAAACTACCCCGACCCGATACCCCACCCCTAAAACTACTCTGACCTTACACCCCACCCCTAAAAGCTAAAACTACCTGACCCCCCCACCCGTGCCCCTAAAAGCAAATATTTGCCCGACCCCCCACTCTCGCCCCTTAAACTACCCGACCCGCATGCCGCCCCTAAAAGTTAAACTACCCTGACCCCCCACCCTGCTCCTAAAAACTAAAATTACCCCGACCCCCCCACCCCACCCCTAAAACTACCGTGACCCACTACCCTGCCCCAAAAACATAAAACTACCCCAACCCCCACCCCATAAAACTAAAATTACCCCAACCAACCCGCCCTGCCTCTAATAACTAAAATTACCCCGACCCCCAACCCTGCCCCTAAAACAACTGCTACCCCCCACCCCTGCCCCTAAAAACCTAAAACTACCCTGCGCCCCCACCCTTAAAAACTAAAACTACCCCCACCCTGCCCCTAAAACCACCACCAACCCTACTGAAGCCCCACTTACCTGACTGCGCCCTACCTCTGCCTTAACCACACATTTTCGTTGTTCAAGACATGCGTGGTTAAGGCAGAGAAAAACAGAGTCATTTTTCACAAAAGCGTTGTTCCGCTTTGGTGGACTACGCACCTCATTGTTTAGGGGTCGTGGTTTAGGCTGTTTTCCCACAGTGACGGCTGTGCTGCGGTGCGTTGCACCTCCGCTACAACTAAATATTCAACACCCCTCTATCTGCCATAGCTGCTTGCTGAACCTTGCCGAGAGACTGTGACGTACACTAGAAGGACTGCACAAGTAAATTAACAATTGGCCTGCACTTTGCTGTTTGACACCCCATCAGCGCATCATTATTTGGGCAGTTTATTAATAAGGCACCTTTGCTTTGAGAACTATTTTGAGCCCTAGGCGGCGAGTTGGGGACTGACAGACATACCGAGACCAAGCAGTCCTCTCTCTGAATCTACGCATGGACCATATGTCGGCAAAACCGGATGAACAGGTGATGTGATTTACAGCAGCATAGCAACAGATATCCATGGCAGAAGACAATTTACACTCAGAGAGAATTAAATGATTGAACATGGAGAATGTGCTGGCAGTGATCCAGGCAAAAACTGAAGATAAAGATGCCCGATCAAGCTGTAATAATTTGCTCATCGCTGGAGCCATGGAATCAACCAATAGTAGCAAAATAGAGACATGTAGAAACAATGCTCAGCACGCTCTTTGGGTCAGAAAACCTGTTGTACCCGCTGGTGGTGGAGAGGGCACACCACTCACTCATGGCGTGCCTGCGCCCTAGGGCGCCGCTGCATCCAATCATCACGAAATGTCTAAACAATTGCAATTGAAACACAGTGATCAGGCTGGCACAAGAGGAGACAGCGCTTGACTACTAGGGTAATCTGGTGATCTTTTACCCAGACTTTACGATGGCGGATCAGGCAGATCACTGGGAATTTCTTCCCATTAAGAGATGGCTGCCTGGGTCTCCTATGCCATGCTTTATCCACCACGCCCCTGTATAGACTGTAGGGGAAATCAGAAGATATTTGCAACTCCTAAGGCAGCAAAGGATTTTGGACCAATACCTCATTCACAACCTCACATATCCAGACTCAAACGTCATACTATAAAATCAATACAATAAAAAGTCCATAGACTAAAACAAAACCCTTCTACCGCTTACTCCAAGGGTAACAATCAAGTCCTATATGTAGAGTATACAAAATCAAGTATTCCAGACAATAATTAATTAATTCTTCCTTTCCAATCATGATATAAAAAACAACATTTTCTAAACATAATAAGAGAGTAGTTGGACAGGATTTTGGAACACAGTGCCTACGCGCATTTCGGTGTCACTTTCATTGAGGGGCCACCTTCATCAGGGAGGTTCCAATTTTGCAGCTCATTAAGGGGGGAACTGTGTCAAATGCTATTCTTTATGGATAAGGCCACATCTGTAATTTTTTCAAAAAACAAATAAGAACATCTATAAGGTTCGCAAAACAAATATCCAACAACGGTTAATACAAATACGAACACACCTGTGAGTGAGACAAGTGTCTAGATAGAATTCATCACCATATAAGTTCAAAGTAAACATATGCCAACGTGAGACAAGCTTTCAATAAGTACCACCTGGTCTCCCAAGTTATTTGTGGCTGTTCAATCCAACCACCAGGGCATCTAGTGATCGATAATCAAATATGATTACCTGGTGAGTCAATTTCTTAGAATGCTCTCCTATTTTTTCAAATCTCCATACACGTATATGGTAATTAATACAGAACTTTTAAACTTTCTCAATAATCAGGAGGTCACCTAGGGTTACCGGGAGCTATGATGCAGTGAGTAGTCTTAAAAGTAATGATACATGATGAATAAATCACTTCTATCTATAATTGCTGCCTCTCATATGGTTTGCCAAACATTAAATATAACTACCTTAGATTTACGTATCAGTCCTCATCTGTTAAATCCTTTTTTATGTGCAAATCCTCAAAGTGTGGATCACAGCAACAAGTGCCATGAATCTGGAGATTGTAAAAATAGCAGGCTATAGAAATTCCAAACTTAATTCCTACCCAGAACATCCAAACTCAAGTTAGCTCGTAAACAACTTCTTAAGCAATATAGCGGACTACTCCCTGCAGGGGTAAGCCATTCTCCTTATAATACTAAGAGGGTCATTCTGACCCTGGCGGCCGGTGGCCGCCAGGGCCACCGACCACGGGAGCACCGCCAACAGGCTGGCGGTGCTCCAATGAGCATTCTGACCGCGGCGGTTCAGCCGCGGTCAGAAGCGGAAAGTCAGCGGTCTCCCGCTGACTTTCCGCTGCTCTTTGGAATCCTCCATGGCTGCGGAGCGCGCTCCGCAGCCATGAGGATTCTGACCCCCCCTACCGCCATCCAGTTCATGGCGGGAAAGCCGCCATGAACAGGATGGCGCTAGGGGGGGTCGCGGGGCCCCTGGGGGCCCCTGCCGTGCCCATGCCAATGGCATGGGCACGGCAGGGGCCCCCGTAAGAGGGCCCCGAAAAGTATTTCAGTGTCTGCCTTGCAGACACTGAAATACGCGACGGGTGCCACTGCACCCGTCGCACCTTCCCACTCCGCCGGCTCGATTACGAGCCGGCATCCTCGTGGGAAGGTCGTTTTCCCCTGGGCTGGCGGGCGGTTTTACTGGAACCGCCCGCCAGCCCAGGGGAAAACTCGTAATACCCGCCGCGGTCTTTTGACCGCGGCGCGGTAATTTGGAGGGCGGGATCCTGGCGGGCGGCCTCCGCCGCCCGCCAGGGTCATAATGAGGCCCTAAGTGCCTTGATGGTAATCCCTCTTTGTTCGATTGTTTACCTGCTGAATTTCTCCACCGGTGTATTTCCATCTAAATCACTGGCATCCTCTCTTATTGTTAAGGATCGCATTTAAACTATGGCAATTGTGCGGTGTCTGCCCATTATGGCTTGATGTTCTATGTATGCCGGAAATGTATGATGTCAAAATACAGTTCACAAACAGCCGACATCTTATAAAGGAAAGATCCAACGGGTCTTAGTGATAAAGTTGGCCGCTATGGTGAATTTGGAGTGTTGGACATATTCACCCACAATATCTCTTCATTATGATAGCAGAGGGGGTCACGATCCCTACAGACAGACCTGATCGGACTGCCCTGGACCTACCTAGGATGGGTTGAACAATTACACCTCTTCCTGGCCACCTCCTATCAACTGGAGGAGACCTGGGAACCTGGCGACCCCAATGAGGGTGCACCCTAAAGGGTTATGATGAGTAGCTATGTATTGCATGCTTTGTCGCACTATGTTATGATGTGGCGTATGATGTGGCGTATGACGTTAACATTTTTTGACAATTGATGTCTTAGCAGGTTTGGGGTGCTGAAATGGGTGGGAGGGTTGTTTTTTAGTTGTTATCAATGCCATCAGAGTAATGCTTGCTACACTACCTTTCTAGTGCACAAGACATCACATGGTTGGAAGCCCACTATGGAGTACAATACACAGACAATAAACGCCCAATTTCTCACAGTTACAGTGTCACTGAGCCTGCTGCATGATAATTCCCTCCCTGATAGTAATTTCTACATATCTTGTTCTACTGAACAATGCTATCACAATCAATCTCTGATCTAGAACTGTATCTGTGGGCTGATAAAACACGAATTATCCTAAGCTTCCTTAAACAAACTCTCAACAGAGCTACCTTCTCTCAATCCTAGATGTAGGGCCCGCACTAGGCACAGGCAGTGTTGGCAGCTGCCTAGGGCTCAACACTCAGCCCACAGTACACCGCAGCTAGGCCATGGCACACCGGGCCTCTTGCTCATCTAATTGAGAGCAAGGCGTCTTGTTGCAATTGTGCCCAAGGGAGGGAGTCCCCTCCTCAGACGCTGCAGTGTAGGGAGGCAGGTCTAGGAGACTGGGACCCCCTCCTATGGTCTCGGTTGGAGGAAGCACATTTTACAGGTTTCTTCTACAACCAGGCCTCCAACCTTGCTGGCCATGTAGAAGCACCACAGGATGGCAGATGTCCCGAAATTTATTGCCCCAGCAGTTGTAACCCTCTCCACCTACAAGCAAACCCCAGTTTTTATGATCCCTGGGCTTAACTTTCCGTCCTTTATGAGCTGTAAAAGAGGTGCTCTTAAGTGGCCAAGAGGGAGGGGCTGCAGCTCAGCCGGGGTCTGAATAAACCAGTTTCAGGTGAAGGGCCATCCATAGATATGCTAACAGTCCTGAATGTCTCAGGCTGTATGCAAATAGAGGGGCCTCGCACATTCCCTTTCTGTCCAGGGCCCAAAAAATACTAGAACCCAGACGGAGAACAAGCCTTTCATCTAACCAATCTCCTTCACTCTTCCAATCACCCTGGCACAATATGTCCCTGGACCAGAAGTCATCGCATCCTACTGATTGTGAAAAACACCTCTGTTCCATTTTATTGCCACCTAGACTGACCTGAGGTTGCAGAAAACTCACATCACAATTCAACGATTGAACAATATCTTTATTGACAGATCATATGCACTTGTGCTATTACATATATATGGAATATTGAGGCATAATGAATGTAGCCCACACAAGCAATAGATTAGGTACTTAACTCGATCTGAAACGATTGGAAATGACTTGCATATAGAAGGTTATATCGCATATTTCAATCCACTCACAGGGATAGCAACATATTTGCCCTGTAGTTGTTTACGTTTTGCACTGTGAGCTTTGAGTAGCTTACCGTTTTTTATAGAGTATCCCGACCATTATGGCTACACTGCTTCGGAATGTCTTAAGATCTTTCCTAGGCGATTTGTTTTTTAGCATGCTACAGTGTCTATATCTCAAATGCCCACTTGGTGGCAGCAAAGTCGTGGGTTGCACTGCTGGAAAACAGCCACCTATCCAGAAAAAAAGTATTACGAAAGAAAGTTATCTTACTTGACTGCCTGTCACAGTGATTCGAGTGGTCATATATCGTACACGACAGGGCTACATTTTTAAACATTGTTTTCAGAGTCGAAGCTAGCTAGACAGGATTTTTCAGCACTGACTATGAAATATAAAATGGTTACTTCAGAGGCGAAGCCATCATAAACCGGACACGCTTTATTGCGGTAGCATAAAAGCTAAGGAGGAGATGGTGTACGGTAAAGTGAATGTTTCTCTATTTGTTATGCCACCATTTTCTCTGCAGAACTTATTCACACAGTTCCTATTTCTCCTAGAGGAGCAATCCATTCTCCACCCTGAAACACCTTTTGGCACAGACAGTTTATCTTGTGATGAAAGACAGAGGGCCATATTTATACTCCGTTTGCGCCGAAATTGCGTCGTTTTTTTTGACGCAATTTCGACGCAAAACTAACGCCAACTAACGCCATATTTATACTATGGCGTTAGAGGCGAATAGCGCCAAAGTTCCCGGAATGTGCGTCATTTTTTAGCGTGAACCCCTTCCTTGCGTTAATGATATGCAAGGGAGGCGTTCCCGTCTAAAAAATGACTCCCAGGCCTTTACGTGGTATTTATACTCCCGGGCAAAAGAGACGCCCGGGAGTTGGCGTGGCTAAAAACGGCACATTTGCGCCACTTTTTAACGCCTGCTCAGGGCAGGCGTTAAGGGGCCTGTGGGCTCAAAATGAGCCCACAGGTGCCCTCCCATGCCCCCAGGGACCCCTCCTGCCACCCTTGCCCACCCCAGGAGGACCCCCAAGGATGGAGGGACCCACCCCAGGGACATTCAGGTAAGTTCAGGTAAGTATAATTTTTTTTTTTTTATATATTTTTTTGGTGGCATAGGGGGGCCTGATTTGTGCCCCCCTACATGCCACTATGCCCAATGACCATGCCCAGGGGACAGAAGTCCCCTGGGCATGGCCATTGGGCAAGGGGGCATGACTCCTATCTTTACAATGATAGGAGTCATGTTGATGGGGGATGGGCGTCGAAAATAAATGGCGCAAGTCGGGTTAAGACGATTTTTTCGACGTAACCTGACTTGCCCCATTTTAAGACGCCCATGCGCCATTTTCCCCCTACGCCGGCGCTGTCTGGTCTACGTGGTTTTTTCCCACGCAAACCAGGCAGCGCCGGTCTGATTGCGCCGTCTAACGCCATTCCATAAATACGGCGCCCGCATGGCGCTTCAGAATGGCGTTAGACGGCGCAAAACTTTTTGACGCTAAACTGCGTTAGCGCAGTTTAGCGTCAAAAAGTATAAATATGGGCCAGAGTCCTCTAAATGGACGGGCACGTATTTTCAACAGTCAACAGGACTTTTTAGGTTTCGCATGCAGGCAGCGATTGCGCTGTCCGCAGGGGAACTCTCTTGTAGGCTATAAGCTTAACAGAGGCTTAGGTCCCCCCATTACTTACCATTGATTGGCTCGCACGTCACTCTTGTCTCCTTGCTTCATATTGGTTTCTACTCCTGCAGTGGAGCATGGCCCATCTACAGTTTCCTGTCTGTGGCCAGGGTTCTTCCACTGTCCACTCGCTTCCCAAGGTACTTCTTTTTTACTTTCAAGAGTGTATGTGTCTGCTCTACCCCTCCATTCTTTACCTGACTCCGTCCCACCTCCCGCCATTTGTGATCTTGCCCAAACCTCCCTCCTTTACCCCCCTCCTGTTGCTTGGCACCCTCATCCCTCTGCTGTCCATTTTCTTTGTGCTTTCTACCTTTCTGCCTCCATTCCTTGTCTTCGATCAACTCCTTGTCCTCTCCCCTCGTGTTGTTTCATTGTCCCACCCTACTGCCCCCTCCAGCTCTCACAGAACTATTTGGCTTTGTTAATGTTTTTAGAGATGTTGCAGAGAAGAAAAAAAGCCTTATGACACAGTCAATGCTAGTAACACTATAGCATTTTGTTTTTATCGAATTTGAGTTGCACAGAGCCTGCACTGCTGTGCACCACATCTAAATAAACATTCAGACACCAACAGGTTTTACATGGGTGAAAGCTATTGGCTTTGCCAGTGCTTGTTTTGAATTGTTGACATCTCCTTGGAAACTGCTCAGGAGTAGAGGTGAGTGAAACCTTTTTACATAACGAGGTAAGTGTAAAGTGTTGGATTCTGTACCTCTGCTGTCTGCCTAAGATCAGGTTTAATTAGCGGTGCTTTTTATTTAGTACGTGCTCTCGAAGTGCTTGCACTGCTGCTGTCATGTTGCATCTAGTGTGTGTGTGTGTGTGTGTGTCTGTGTGAGAGAGAGAAAAATGCATTGTGAAACAACTGGTCTATTAGTTTTAGTACTGGTCAAGAACGGGGCTATATGCTTGCAAAATACATCTGCTCAGATCAGATATTTGGTTTCCATATTTCACCAACAGACCTATTAACTAATGTGCCACTGTGTGTCACAGGGTATTGGCACACTTGACATGTTCTCACAGTTAAGAGTTGATATTCCTTGGTAAAAGAGAAAGTAAGCTGGAAACCCCTGCACATAGTGAATTTGTTGCTGCTATGTGGAGTATATGTACAACTGCCTTTAGACAGATCAGATACTTAGGTGCATATTTATACTTGGGTTGCACCATTTTAGCGTAATTTATTTTGACTCTAAAACGGTGTTGACCTAACTCCATATTTATATTTTGACGCTAGACCTGTCTAGCGTCAAAATATTGGAGTTAGCTTCATGTTGTGTGTTAGACTTTTCATCCTTGGCGTGGTCTCCCTTAACTTTTTGCCTCTGTTCCCTAGGTTGTTGATGTGTGCTGGACTCTGATTTTAAAGTTTTTGTTACTCTGGGCACTTTACCACTGCTAACCAGTGCTAAAGTGCAAGGGCTGCTGTTTAAAATGTGTACGTAATTGGTTCTCCATGATTGGCATATTTGTTGTACTGTTAAGTCCCTAGTAAAGTGCACTAGAGATGCCCAGGGCCTAGAAATCAAATGTTACTAGTGGTCCTGGAGCACTGGTTGTGCCACCCACACAAGTAACCCTGTAATCATGTCTCAGACCTGTCACTGCAGTGTCTGTAAGTGTATTTTTACACTGTAAATTCGACTTGGCAAGTGTACTCACTTGCCAGGCCTAAACCTTCCCTTTTCTTACATGTAAGGCACCCCTAAGGTAGGCCCTAGGTAGCCCCAAGGACAGGGTGCAGTGCATGGATAAGGTAGGACATATAGTAATGTGGTTTATATGTCCTGACATTGAAATACTGCCAATTTCGTTTTTTCACTGTTGCAAGGCCTGTCTCTCTCATAGGATAATATGGGGGCTAGCTTTAAATATGATTAAAGTGTAGATTCCCCTAGAGATTAGATGGACATGTGGAGTTTGGGGTTCCTGAACTCACAATTAAAAAATACATCTTTTAGTAAAGTTGATTTTAAGATTGTGCGTTTGAAAATGCCACTTTTAGAAAGTGAGCATGTTCTTGCTTAAACCATTCTGTGACTCTGCCTTGTTTGTGGATTCCCTGTCTGGGTCAGTTTGACAGTTGGGTTGTTTTTCACCTCGCACCAGACAGTGACACAAAGGGGGCTAGGGTGTAACCTGCATTTCCTGATTAACCATCTCTGCTAGGAGGGAGGGGTGGAGTGGTCACTCTCATCTGAAAGGACTGTGCCAGCCTCTGACAATGCCGGCTCCAACCCCCTGGTGTGTGTCTGAGGCCTTGCCTGGGCAAGGTAGGATTTCACAAGTAGGTGTGAGTCCACTCTGAAGAAAGGTGACTTCAAAGACTAAAATGGGTATAAGAAGGGCACCCAAATCTACAGACTTTAGAAACACTTCTGGAACCAAGAGGAACCTCTGCCTGGAGAAGAGCTGATAGCTGAGGAAGAAGTGCTGCCCTTCCTGTGACTGTGCTTTGTGGAGCTTTCCTGCAGTGCTGCTTCTGCCAGAGTAAGAGGGCAAAGACTGGACTTTGTGTGCCTTCCATCTTGTGAAGAAATCTCCAAGGACTTGAGTTAGAGCTTGCCTCCTGTTGTTTGAAGTCTCAGGGACAGCAAAGACTTCTCTCTGCCAGCACCTGGAGTCTCTGGAGAGACTCCTGCTCTGACAAGTGGTGCCCTATCCAGTGCCTGGGCCCTTGAAAGAAAAGCTGGTGGAAATCCAAGGAAATTGACTTCGGACGACTCCGGACAGCCGCCGCTGCTGAATCCGGTAATGCAGCCTGCACCTGACGCCGTGACCTTCGCTGGAACGCGGCGCTCTTCGCAGGCCCGACGCCGCTGCAACCCTGCTGAAGTCCGCGACTCCGTGGAAGTCGCCGCACCACGTCGTGACCGACGCCGCTCGAAGTGCACGGATTCAACGTTTCGCACAGACGCCGCGATACCCGACTTTGCGCATTGGCTTGTTTTCACTCTTCACCAAAGGTACTGTACTTGGGGGTCTACACGACTCCATGTCCGGTGCCGCTGGTGTTGGCTTGTTGGGAACGACTCCGTCACGACGCTGTGTTAACATCTCATCGAAGCATTTTTGTTTCTAAGCGCTATTTTTGAGTTTAATCATTAAAAATTCATAACTTGACTTGTGTATCTTGGATTTTTGTCGTTTTGGTCTTGTTTTGTTTAGATAAATATTTCCTATTTTCTAAACCAGTGTTGTGTCATTTTGTAGGGTTTTCATTAAGTTACTGTGTGTGTTGGTACAAATGCTTTACACCTAGTGCTCTGAAGTTAAGCCTACTGCTCTGCCAAGCTACCAAGGGGGTAAGCAGGGGTTAGCTGAGGGTGATTCTCTTTTACCCTGACTAGAGTGAGGGTCCTTGCTTGAACAGGGGGTAACCTGACTGTCAACCAAAGACCCCATTTCTAACATTGTGGATGCGGCAAACTATCTTGAGCTAATTAGATATAAGGTAGGTGCTCCCGTCCACGACATGATGCTAACCCCCTAGCGCCATATCTATCCTCCTTTCTCAGAAATGACGTGCAAGGAGGAGGCAGACCCAAATAATGGTTCTAAGCCTGCTTAGTGCCATCATTTAACGCCTGGGTCAGACCAGGTGTTAGGGTACCTGTGGACCCATTTTCATGGCCAAACACCATGAAATGGGCCCACAGATGCCCACCCCAAGCCCCACCAACATCCCCACCCACACCAGAGGGCACCACAGAATGGAGGAACCCCATCCTGGGTAAGTATAGGTAAGTATTTCTTTTTTTTTGGTGTGTCGAGGGGGTCCCAGAACATGGGGCCCCCTGCCTGGTACCAGACCTTTTGGCCTTGTCCTGGGGACACTGGTCCCCTGTGCTGTCCATTGGGGTGGTGGGCATGACTCCTGTCTTTACTGTTTGGGTGCTAGTGTGTCTGAAAATTACGCTAGACTGGTTAGCAGCATATTTATTGACGATAGCCAGCCTAGCGTCATTTCTATCCCACTAGCGCCTTTGTACTACCGCCATCCCCCCGGCTAGCGTCTTTTTGTTTGACGCTAGCCATTCCTTAGCGCCAATGTGCGTCAATCCATAGAAATGGCACACGGCTGCCGCTATGGATGGTGCTACCAGGCGCTAAGGAATTTGATGCAAAACTGCGTTAGCGTAGTTTTGCATCAAAAAGTATAAATATGCACCTTAGTTTCCACATTCCACCAAAAGCCCTACCAACCACTGTGCCATTTTGTATCACAGGACATTGGCTCTCTTCACATGTTCTCCTGGTGAGCATCTGATATTCTATGGTGAAAGAAAAAGTGAACCGGAAACCACCTTGCACAAAGTGGATTTTCTGCTCCTCTGTGAAGGATATGCACAGCTGATATCTAGCAGGGATTTTACAAACACCCCTGAACCTTGACAACTGTGTCCAAAGCCTTTGTAAGTGTTTTTGAGATAGGGTTGGCACATCTGCTTAGGCAAGCCCCTCTATGTTGCCCTGTCTCCTCCATGATTAACCAGATGGTGACGGCCTCACAGCTTTACCTCTTTTCTGACACCGCCACCTCTAACGCACTGTGCCGTTCTCTGCACATCATTTTTTGCTTTGCAGATGTTTTCACATGTTATAACATTACCAACGAGGGGCAGTAGGAGGGCACTGAGGAAATCCCAGCCCTTGTATGATACATCTTCAAACAGTGTATACATTCCTGCCTCCAAGTTGTTTGCTACAGACTAGTTGTGACAACACTAGTCACATGCAATAAGAAAATCAAATAGCTACTCTCATGTAGTAACCTATTGCAGGCGAGTTTGACATTGACACCAAAATGCCTGCTGCCAGAGCCTACAAACAGTTAGAACTGCAGATTCCTTCTCAGATGAGTTAATTACAACTTAAAAGATAGAAGGAAATACTTGCTTTTCAGGTCCTTTCTTCTAAACTTTCTCTCCTGAAAATAAACAGTTGTTGTTTTCTCTGTGTTGAGGTGGAAAAGTCCTCTGCATGGTGAGAGATACATACCCCTGAGTGCCCTAATGCTGAGTTTCTGTAACATGTGGGCTAGGATCATGTGAGGGTGCCACAAAATAGGCCTTTCTCATGGATTGAAGTGTTGTTGGACTGGTAGGGCCACCCGAAAGCAACCCTCATAGTGGTGAAAGGCAACTGTCTTCACCAGGAGTTAAGCAGGACGAGCCAGGTGGTGGAAGCTTACTGTGTAGTGATCAGTAGTAGTGAACAGGTCCCTTTTACCCTGTGTCACTGGAGTGAAGCCTGCAGTCTCTCTAACCTTTTTAAAAATTCTGCCCCTGTGTGTTAAACTTACGCCTGGCCTACATCAGGTTGATTTAATGAGTGAGTGATGAAAACATAGGCTGAGTGCATGTGTGCTTGCAAGAAATATACCACACCTAGGGTGATGAGTTGTACAGTGTGCACATGATAAATGTATATGTGCTGGCAGGGTGCGCTTTTGAATAATGCACTCTGAAGAAGTACAGAGAGATGCAGTACTGAACAGTGAGCCCAAACTCAGTACATATGCTTCTTGTGGAAATGTTGGTGGTAGAATAATACACAAGGACAACAGTACTTGACCGTGGAGTGTGCTGTCGATGTACACTGAGTGCAGAAGTGCTCCACTGGTACATAACGTGGAGGACTGTGGGCTCCATTTTGGGACACCCAGGCCTCCCTGGTGAAAACACGAGGAGTAGAGGAATCCCCCAGATAGAATTGAATATTGCTGAATTGCTGTAAGCTGGGTGGGACAAGCACTGCATGACGGGGAGCCAGGCACTTTAAAGGGCTCTTTGATTCAGCGACAGAACAATAGGAAGGTGTCTGGATCATCTCAGAAAGAGGGAGATGGGACTGATATGGGAATTATAAAGGGTAGGTTTGAGGGCCCAGGATTAATCTTTGATGCACATATCACTGTAGCTAACATCCAGGTTTGAGCTCTGGTTATACCCAGCTTCAGAGTCCGGACTACGGTGACAGACATCCTTTAGGAGGAAGAAGAAAGGGAGAGATGTCCATTTCAAAGAAGCAGAACCCCAACATAAAGCTTCATAGGTATAGAGCCTAAATCATATTTGGCATCTGGAAAAGAACTATCAGTAGGCGAGTTTGAGCCCACAACTTTGTCTGCTGATGAGCAGCCAGCTGGGCTGGATGAGTAGGGGAAGCTCTGCAAGACTTCTGGCTGTGACTTGGACTGGGGGCCCAGCCTGCTAGTCTCTCTGCTGAGTAATGGGATATACCTAGGTAAGCCAAGATGGCCTGCCGGGAACCTGAAGCACCAATGTCTTCCTGCTCACCAAGACTGGAGAAACCCACACTGCATCAATCAGGCCTTTGACCATGTGCTGAAGTGGCTTGGTGACACCGTAAGCCAGGAGGGTCTGCCATGACCATCCGCATAAGGCTAGCATGACCGGTGTGTGAAGCCGGAGTGGCTACTCCATATGCCAGGAGGGGCTGACAGAGATGCTGGAGTCGAGAGATCTGGGTTGTTGCCCAGGACAGACAAACCATTGTGACCAAGGTAGACTTTAACACAACTTGTGAACGGCCCAATGGAAGTCACTGGAGCAAGAAAACTACCTTCTGCCGAGGGAAGGAAAGACTTACTGCACTAGCACCAGAGCCATAGCACCTCATCTGCCTAGAATCTGCAGGTAGAGTGGTTCAGGGAAAAGAGCTGGTGCCTGCCAGGTACTGCCCTGAGTGAATGCGAGTGGCCCAACTCAGCTGATCCAGAACAGGACCGCGCCGCACAACTGCAAGGTACTTGGCCGCAGAAGTGGGTAAGCCACGAATTGGGCATGTGGGGCCCCAGGGGACATTCCACCATTGGTGCTGCTAATCCCTAGACTTTAAAACATAACTTACTTGCAGTGTCTGAGGGATGAACTCTTGAGTACGGCCTATTAGTTTACATTCTCTGGATGCAGCCATGAGTGAATGAGGAATAACAGGGAACCTGTCGCACTAGTGACTTGACAACTATTAGAGCTCCGAACTCAAGGGAGACGTGTCATTGTTTTTTTTTTAAATTTTAGTTTACCTTTGCAAGTGTAGAGTTAGACTTAAAATACTTTTTATACAAAAACAAGTGTTTGACTGGACATTGATGTACAGTTGCACTGCCCACACGGTGAGTTATGAATTGTGTTCACTGATCTGTGAGTTTCCCCTGAAGGAGCCTTGGCTGCTCGAGTTGCGCTACCCAACTGAGAGTCAGGTGCAGAAGAGGTTGCTTGACCTAGTTGAGTAGGGTGGGCCCCAGGACATCAAGGGTAAAAGGCCTCATCTCACTTTTCAGATTCCACAATTTATATAGATTATCTGCAGTGAGATGATCTCTTTGACTGAAAGAAACAAGAGAGCAAGGACATAATAGAGACAGAGGTGAGGATAATGTGGTGACCATGTATTAGACGGAATTTAATCCCACCTTTCATAGGCATAAAAATTATTGGAGCAAGCATGACCAATTTAGTCTGAAATCAAGGTTGGCCAAAAAACCATCATCCCCTTCCTAATAATTCACATTTTGTGCAGTGAAGTGTAACTTAACGTTACATATAGTAATGTACACAATGTAGAACAGCGAGGGGCACATACACACACACACACACACACACACACACACACTGTAAGTTTTTAATTGTTCATTAATTAAAATAAACACTAAGGTCAAATAGTACATATCATCCAAATCACAATACACCATACAATTATATTATAATGACAGTCCAGTGATAAAGTCTGTGGAATTCTGATAAGGTGGATTTTAGTGACTGTTTAGTCAGGCCCGACCCTGCTTAGCGGTCCCAAGATCGGACGCATTCACGAGAGGACCATAGGCAGTGAAAGCTGCCATTTCACGCCTCTTGTGCACTGACGGGCAGGCCAGTGCACAAGAGGTCTGAAAAGGTGGCTTTCTTTCGCTTCCTTGTTTGGGCACCAGTGTGCACAAACAAGGGAAAAAAAAGATAAGACTAAGAGATAAGGACTACCCTGGGTCCTCCAGGGGGTCCTTGTTGTCCTTCCCAGTGGCCTGGCTGTCTGCCTCTCTCTGCCTCCTGCTCCTGGGCACCTGGCAGAGGGAGGCCAGGCCCTGGATCTGTCACGGGTGCGCACTGCAGCCCAGTTATAGGCCACACAGCGCAAGTGCAGACTGTCACATAAGAAAAATAGAGTTTAATTTAATTAAAACAACAAGATCAAAATGACAAAAATCCAACAAACAGAACTTGAGTTTTTAAAGAATAAACTAACTGTGAAAAAGTGCTTACAAACAAGAAGTCCCATCTGGGGACATCTGGTCATGCCACACCGGGACAAAGTCAAAAGTTCAGGCTGACCATGATGGAGCATGGGCTGGCTACAGGGACCCAGTAAGGCCTGCTGAACAAAAGTACCTTAATCCTAGTTGCACCAATGTTGAGGATGTAGAGAGCAGACTGAAGCAATGTGTCAGTGTTGATCCTCACAGTGAAGACAGTGCATTGATCCTTTCCACACAATAGCAAACATGCGTCAATTTTCTCCACACAACAGCGGTAATGTGATGTGTGTTGTGTGAGATGTTGTGGTTTGGAAGGCAATGCGCCAAGGTTGATGCACGCTGGAGAGGTGATGCGTTAACTCCAATCAACTCAATGGGGCCAATGCGCTAGTGCTGATCCATGCAACAGGAACGATGGGCCAGATCCGATTCATGCAGCAACAGCAGCGATGCGTTGGGGGCTGACTGGAGCAGCACTTTATGTCCACTTCCAAGGGCCCAGGACTGAATTGGCAACTCTTGCCAGGGCAAGACTCACAACTTGCAGATTCCAGATATTGTAATAGGTGAGTTGGAAGTCTTTTGGGTTCCTAAAATGTTAGAAAATAGGAGGCAAGACAGAAGGCCCTTGGGATCACTTTCGTTCTGGGTAGGAGAGATGCAGTCCTAGTCCTTCTCCCTACTAGTCTAACACAGCAGTAGGTAGGCAGAGCAGGAGTCCAGCAGAGTAGCAGTCTTTTTAGCAGCACAACAGTCCTTCTTCTTGGCAGAGCACTGATAGGTCAAGAGGTGTGCTAGGTCGGTGGTGTCTGCGGACCTGTACTTATACCCAGATGTGCCTTTGAAGTGAGGGAGACTTCAAAGAGTTATACAGAGTCCCTGCTCTTCCTGCCCTGTCTCCAGACTAACTACATAGGATATGTAGTCCTTTGTGTGGCAACAGGATAGAGCCTCTTCAAGAGTAAGTGAGGCTGGGTCCCACTTCTCCCTCCAATCCTGCCAGTGATGGCCCCCCTTCAGTCACAGCTAAGCTCCTCACTGTGTGTGGCTGTCTAGAAGGAATACACACAGCCCAATTGTCAACTGCTTCCAATCATATGACCCAGATATACACTGCAGGCATCAAATAGCTAACGCAAGAAAATGCCATCTTTCTAAAAGTGGTATTTTCAAAATTGTAATTTAAGATTCAACTTCATGATAAGTTAGGAATTTTCATTAGAATTACATAGACACCAAACATGACCTGTTACCTGTTCCCATTTGGAAATGACACTTAGAAAATGTAATAAGATAACTTCAATGGTATCTTATTGGAGGGGTCCGCCTTGCAGTAGTGAAAAATGATTTTAAGAGTTTTCACTACCAGGACATGTAAAACGTAAAAGTATATGGCCTCCTTTGAAAAATTATTTTAGCCTGCCCTCTGGGCTGTCCTGGGCCTCCATTTTGGTGTGTTGTATATTAAAAAAGAAGGTTCCAACCTGTCAAACGGTTTACTTTACCAGGTTGAAATGGCAGCTTACAACTGCACACACAGGCTGAAATGGCAGGCCTGAGAGATGTTTAAGGTGCTAAAGATGTTTAAATGAGTGGTACAATGAGTGCTGCAGGCCCACTAGCAGCATTTAATTTACAGGCCCAGGACACAGGTAGTGCCACTTTACTAGGGACTTATAAGTAAATAAAATATGCCAGTTAGGTATAAAATAGTTCTAACATGTTTCAAAAAGAGAGCACAGGCACTTTAGCAGTGGAAAATAGTGCAGAGTCCGAAGACCAGCAAAAACGAAGTCAGCAAACACAGGAGGTCTGAAGGCACAATTGAGAATATAGGTAGGTTGATTAACCTGATTTGGCAAGGGAATACTGTAGTTATGCAGACATTTCTCGCTTTATCTATTTTAACCCCTTTAAAATACATTATGTCTCAATTTACATAAAATGCTGTAGATTTGTAACCACTGATTTCTTGTCTTCAATAACATCTCAATGCTCAACTTCTTCATTCTGTCTGTCAGGAAAGGCTTTATTTTCAGAAGTCCCCTCCTTTACCAGTAGAATAGTGTTCAGGACACAGTTTTGTGTTGAATACAAAATGTTATCTTTCTAGTTATTATTTAGAAATCTGTGGTGATGCTGAAGTTGCTTAGTAAGGAACTGCTGGTGTTCAGAGGACAAGTTTCACTCTGCATTTCAGTATGTATTATTGAAATTGATGTGGAAAATATTTTAAAACTCAAAGAAAATGTGTCCTCCTGTTAGCTTTCTAGAGCACTAACTGTAACATGTTTGACAAAACAATCCTCATTTTCTTACTCTACCGTAGAATCCTCTGTGGAAAATGCCTTTCAGTTATACAGCTTTGATTCCATCAAGATGGCATTCAGACGTGCCACACTTTTATCATAAATTCAGGATGTTTGCTGTTATACCTGACAGCCTTTAGAATGGTATTCTCCAAACATTTTGCCTACTCACCTCCTCTTTCTGAAATTATTTTCTGTTGACTTCAGTAGTCTGTGCACTTTATCACTGCAACCAGTGCTAAAATTCTTGTGTTCACTCTTTGAAACATGGCAAAATTGGCCTACCCCTGATTGTGCCCCTGATTGGCAGATTTATATTTACTTTTAATTCCAGAGTAAAGTGGTACTACATGTACCTAGGGTCTGTAAAAAAATGCTACTAGTGGACCTACATCACTTATTGTGCCACTCACTCAAGTAGCCGTTTTAAACATGTCCTAGGTCTGCCTTTGCAGCCTGTGTGCACTTTAAAACTGCCAATTCAACTTGACATAATAAACTGTTTTACAAAACCCAAATCCCCTGGATAGGACTAATTAGCCCATAGGGTAGGGTACAGTGTATTTAAAAAGTTGGGCTTGTACTTTAAAGTTTCACATGTCATGGTTGTGAAAAGCTACTAAATTTGTTTTTCAATATGATGAGGCGCACCTCTCCCATAGGATAACACTGGGATACATTTAATAAGTGCTAACTTTTGATTGGGATCAGGTAGAAACATCAAGTTTGTCGGGCCTCAAAAGAATTCTAATTTAAAAACATCTTTAATTGTAGATTTGGATTTTAAGTCACTATTCTGAAAATGACACTTTTAGAAAGTTGGAATTTTCTTTGTCCAAAACCTTTGGTGCCTGCATTCTGTGTCTTGAGTCACATGACTGGGTGTAGTTGATAGTTTGTCTTTGTGTATTCTTTCTAGACAGTGAGACAAAGGGGGAGTAGGTGTTGACAGGATGGGCCGTAATACCAGGATGGGATTGGAGGAGCTGATCCCTGACCCACCCACACTTCAAAAGGGCTGTCTCAGCATACTCTCAAAGAACTTGACACCAGTCTATTATCAGCCTACACCTAGAGCCACTGGAATTACCTGGCAGAAGACATCCAAATTATACAGCAAGGATGAGTAAGTTATGCAGCAAGAAAAGGCAAATTATTTGACATAATGCAGCAGATTTTCTAATAGTATTACTTCATTATTTCATTATTTTAAAACTTAGTAACACTGTCTGGGCATTGGTTGCATGTCATTGGTACCAGTTTAATGCTCACATTCAGAAATAAGCAACAGAAAGGGGACCAGTCCAGCTTTGCAAAGGGCCTTTCACTGTGCAGCAAAATGTTGCTGCTTTTTTAGTAACTTTTGAACTGTCTGAGCTGGAAACAAATTGCTTTTGTTAAGATTTGCAGATGATGCTGCAGATTATGGATTATGTGGCAAATACTGCAAATCTAAAATTCTGTGAAAATAGCCACAGTCACACAATCACACAATTCCAGTGGCCCTGCTATACCCCTTGGAGCCTGAGCAGGGTAGGAAGGAAATTCCAGAACCAGATGTGTGTGTGTGTGTGTGTGTGTGTGCGGGGGGGGGGGATTAAGGCTAGAAATTTCCCCACTTCAATTACTGGTACCATGTATAAATATTGGAACCTAAGACCAACTCTTCAGTTCACTTCTGGAGCTGTGCATAGCCTCCAGAATGACTGCTTTGTGCTTAAGAAGACTGCCCTGCTTCTTGAGGCCTTCTCAGAGGAATACCCTGGTACTACCAGAGGACTGCCCTGCTGCTTGAAGCTTGCCTTCTACCCTTGAGGACCTCCCTGTGGCTTGAACACTGACTTGGTCATTGATCACTGACTCCAGAAGTAAGGTAGCTGACTTCATATTTTGAGCTACAGTGACACAGCAAGATCCAGAGTCCTCCCTGCAACTGGCGAACTGACCTGCTGCACTGAACCTATAAGGACCTGCAACTGGACTGGCCTGAGCACTGCTTGCTTCTGCTGAATTGAGTTCCTGATTCCCAAGAGGTGTCTCCCTGAGTTCTGGACCCTTGGCTGGCATTAGTTGAGCTCTTACTGTAAAGAAAGGGAGACATCCTGAATTTTTGGGCTCTTCTCAACTGCAAACAGGGCCGTTTGCTCTAAGATCTTGCCACCTATGATGGCCACTAACGTAAAGCTCCAGTGCTCCAGAGAATGCATATGTACATTCATTTTTCAACCTGCTTAATTGGGAGAACATATATATATATATATATATATATATATATATATATATATATATATATATATATATATATATATGTGTGTGTGTGTGTGTGTGTGTATATATATATATACATATAGACATATATATATAGATATATTTATAATTTTTGTTTTAAAATAAGGGAAAAACTTCCATAAACCCTTTAAAAAAATCTTATTACCCCTTACACTTACCCAACCCTGAACCACGTACCCTACCCTGAATCCTAAAAGCCTCTTACTATTCCTTTTTCATACCCATCTCTGAACTCTAAATACACCTTACTAACTTACTCCAGCCCATCCTTTAACCTTAAAAATCCCTTGCTGGCCGCTATCCCAAACCATCCCGGAACCCTAAAAACCGCTAATACTCCTTACCTCTTCCAATCCCGAAAATAAATGTACCCTTCTACAGACCCTAAAAACACTTACTACCCCTTATCCCAACACATACCTGAATTCTAATACCACTGACTAAACCCTACACCTACCCATCCTTGTACCGTAAACACTCATTACTGTACCCTACCCCTAAGTAAGTTTTACATTTGTGATTTAATTTAAATACAAGTAGACAGGAGTCCTATACTGGGTGTTGATCTGTATTTTGTTGTGTTATGTGTTAGCTGGAGAAGCTACCCTGACCGTGTGTGCTACTTGCTCTAGAGGTTTAGTAGATCCAGATGACCAAACGGATTGCGTCGACTGTCAGCATTTAGGCATTCGAGAGGCATTATTATCATGCATGATGCTGTGATAAGCTTCATCATGCCTGAAGCTCTGAGTGGGAATGTATGCTGCATTTAATGCTGTCCATGTTGCATGCTCTCTTTGTGCGTTGCTTCTCTTCAGGGCTGCTTACATGAGCAGCTTCGTTGGGTCAGAGAATATGTCATAGCTCTAGCTTTGTTACCGGGCCATAGAGAGCATATTTGATGGGCTTTTGCGAGGGCGTTTTTACTCTTCTACTTCACTCCTCTCGGCTGATGTTCTTTCCTTTTGACGAATTTTTGCGACGAGGCCTTGAACCTGCGTTTTCTGTGACCCATTTATCATTTAAGCCCACGTTTTATTGCTGGGTGGAGTAGATAGTATTTTAAAAGGTGAATCCAAAGTACATCAGTAAACGTTTATTGATTGAAACAGTACAAATGGCACATTTGACTTTGATGTCTCTAGCAATAATTAAATCATAGTTAAATCCATTTATTACAAAATGTATTCACATATTCAAGGATTCAATGGTTTCCTTCTTGCAGAAGAAACAATGTTTTGTTCTTCTTTCATAACGTACGTGGGAGCTGTATTCATTAAACATGGCCTGCTGCTGCTGCCATCTCCTGTGCTGTGCACTATAAAGGCTTCCTATTGGCATGCGTATCCTTTACCCCAATGTGGTAGTTAAACTTCTAATACAAAATCCTATAGCTAGACACATTCTTGCCACACTTTGTATGTGTGGTGTACAGTGCAGCACACTTGCAATAGGGTGATTTGTTTGAAAAATGAAAACATTTCTACTTGTTAACGCCTGCCTGAAGGAGGGTTTATTCAGTTACGCAAAGGCCAATATGACTATCTTAGTAGATTCAGCTTTGCGTTAAAAACTGTGGATGCTTTTGCTGATCGACTAAAGTTACACCAAAGTAATGTCCTTGTAATGCAGAGTGACACAGAGCATTATTTGCACAGAGAAAGTCATCTTTCCAATGCAAAATAGCGTTTGGACTAGAAAGTAAATACCCTTGCAATAGGTTACATTGGTTTGCATGACTGCGCCCCAGTGCAATCCCTTGGTAAATCTAGCCCTAATTTTCAAAAATGTACTTCTTATATAAAGATAGCAACGCTATAGATGTCAGAAGCATTACCGTATCAGAGATACAATTGCAGATGTCCTAGATTTGATGTGGCTAAAATAAAGACCACATTGGAGTCTTGGTCAGTCCATTAAAGACATGTTGGGCTAGCTCTACTTCGGCACTACTAGTGTGAATAACAACACTACTGCTACTGGTACTGATTCTACTATTCTTACAACCACTGCAGCTGGTTTTACTGTGACTACTACTATTGCGGCCTGTGGGAAAACAGGGCTGATTGCAGAGGCCCCCTGACTTTTTGCCCCCATTTTTCACTTTTTGCTGGTGTTTTCTTGACTCTTATGGTGCCCTGGGTACTACTAACCAGCCCCAGGGCCTGTGCTCTGTGCAAAATGAGTATGCAAATTAGGCTAATTATAATTGGGTAAGTCAGCCTACCTATAAGTCCCTAGTATATGGTAGGACATGTAGGTTTAGGGTATCCCAGCATAGGTGGTGCACTTATAGGTGCACTGCTGAGGTGCCCAGTGTCATCTTAAAGGCATGCCTGCCTTGCTGGCTGCTTTCAAGTTAAAGTTATATGCAAATTCGACTTTGGAATTAAAAGTAGTTCCAAACTCTTAAGCTACCTTATTTGTACATATAAGTCACCCCTAAAGAGTACCCTATGTGCCCCTTGGGCTGAGTGCCATGTAGCTATAAGCAGGGACCTTATACAAATAGATTTATACGCCCTGGTGAGGTATAACAGCCAAATTCGTTTTTCCCTCATTGTAGTGAATGGCCTCAATAAGCTAGAATGGGGAGAATTTATTTTAATTTGAAAAGTTCCCTTAAGTAAAAGATACCTCAAGTTTGGTATCACATTAACTGTTATAATAAATCCCACAACTTCCAGTTGTGGGATTTAATATAACTTGTTCAGGTAAAGAGTTAAAAACTTTACCTGAAAAGTTGCCAACTTTAGCCCTGCAGTGTTTTTGTTGCTTTGCTCTGATTGGCCAGCCTCTGGCAGCCTGGCCAGGCTGCCTTGATGAGGTGTGAAGTGGCCTGGCCCAACACAAAGAGATGTGCCTGAGGGAGAAGATCTTCCTTCAGCAGATGGAGAGGCAGGAAGGGGAAGCGCTGCCAAACTGGTCTTCAATGGCAGGGAAAGACATTTGGAGCAACCCAGCACCTCCCTGACATCCTGCAAACCCAGACAATTAGGTGCCCCCTTGATTAGATCCAGAGAGGGCAGGAGAAGGGTGTATTTAAGGTTTTTAGCCACACCAGTGGGTGCGCTCAGCCAGATATGACCTCCAAAATTCAGTTTCAGCCATGATGGATTTTTGAGGAATGTTGCTCCCTGGGATTGATTTTTGCCACATTTCCCAGGAAGTGGTCATCAAAGGGGAAAGGACCCTGCACCTCATTGGAGAACCAGGACCCCACTGCTTTTGACCCAGGAGCAAGGATTAAACTGGCAGACCTGCACCCACACTTCAGATCCTTACCAGATTCCAACATGGAAGAACTACAGAAGAAGAAGGACTGCCCACTGGACCCCTGACCTGACTCTGGAGGACTGCACCAGCTGCTCTCTTGGGCTTCACCACAAGAAGCTCTTTTCCTGGCTTCAACTGTTTCAAGGAGGGACTCCCTGTTTGCTACAGGTGAAAAATTGCTAACCAGAGTCCCCTGCACCAACTCCTGAAGAAACTGACCAGCTGACCACTGTCCAGTGGCCTTTTGGGTTTACGCCACATGCATTCTGGGAGTTGTAGTCCGCACCATCTCAGAGCTTCTGTAACCTTGGGGTGGGCTGTGGACAAGATCTCTGCAAGGGATCACAGAGGAGACGATGCGTGGAAAACGGGGAGGTGTGCGTCGGTTTCGCCCCTTGGCACACTGACTTGCGTAGTTATTTTTCATGCAGGGGAAGGCTTTGAGTCGATTTCCGGCGCGCAGACTTGGTTCCTCTTCGGGTTGCGGGGTTTTTGGCACCCCGGGTACTGTGCGTGGAATCCTGGGCTTGCGGATTGAAGTCACAAACGCTGCGTCGATCCAGTGGGCGTTGCATGGAAATTTCTCCCGCACGGCAGGAGCTGTGTCGATTCCTCTCAGGAAGTCGGGCTGCGCCGTCCCGGGTCGGCTGTGCATCGATCTGGTGGGCCGCGCGTTGAAGTTCCGGTCCAAACGCAGGCACTGTATCAATCTTTTCCTTGCGAAGTCGGGCTGCGTTGTTCCAGTTCGGCGTGCAGTGAATTTCTCACCACGAGGCAGGCTGTGCTTCATTTTAAGCAGGCTGTGCATCGAATTTTCATTGCACAAGGAGTCCAGTTGCAGGAGTGAAGTCTTTTTGGTCCTGAGACTTCAGGGAACAGGAGGCAAGCTCTATCCAAGCCCTTGAAGGGCACTTCTCAGCACTGCCAGGGAGCAGCAAGGCAGCAGGGCAACAGCAAGGCAGCAGTCCTTGTCAGAAAAGCAGTCCCAGTGAGTCCTTTGGGCAGCCAGGCATTTCCTCTTGGCAGGTCTCGTTCAGGGATTCTTCACCAGCAGGTTTCTTGTCCAGAAGTGTCTGTGAGGTAGAGTGTCTACCCCAAGAAGTGTCTGAGCTGGTAGTGCAGAGGCCCTGTTTAAATACCCAAATGTTCTTTTGAAGTGGGGGAGACTTCAAAGAGTGGGTTAGAAGTGCACCAGGTCCCCTTTCAGTTCCATCCTGTCTGCCAGGGTCCCGGTAGGGGGTGTGGCACTCCTTTGTGTGAGTGCAGGCTACTGTCCTTTGACATGTAAGTGCCCAGCCCTCCACCCTCCCAGCCCAGGAATACCCATTCAAAATGCAGATGTATGCAAGTGAGGCTGAGTGTCCTGTGTTTGGAGTGTGTCTGAGTGAATGCACAAGGGAGCTGTCAACTAAGCCTAGCCAGAAGTGGATTGGAAGACACAGAAGGATTTGAGTGTAGAGAAATGCTCACATTCTAAAAGTAGCATTTCTAAAATAGTAATATAAAATCCAACTTCACCAGTCAGTAGGATTTTTGTATCACCATTCTGGCCATACTACATATGACCTTCCTACTACTTTCAGATCAGCAGCTACCACTCAAACAATGTATGAGGGCAGCCCCAATGATAGCCTATGAAGAGAGCAGGCCTCACAGCAGTGTAAAGTTGAATTTAGGAGTTTTACACTATTAGGACATAACTACACAGGTACATGTCCTGCCTTTTGCCTAAACAGCACCCTGCCCTAAGGGTTACCTAGGGCATGCGTTAGGGGTGTCTTATGTGTAGAAAAAAGGTGAGTTTTAGGCTTGAAAATACTTTTAAATGCCAAGTCGAATTGGCAGTGAAACTGCACACACAGGCCTTGCACTGGCATGCCTGAGACAAGATTAAGGAGGTACTTAAGTGGGTGGCACAACCAGTGCTGCAGGCCCATTAGTAGTATCTAATCTACAGGCCGTGGGCACATATAGTGCACTCTACTATGGACTTATAAGTAAATTAAATAGTCCAACTGGGTATGAGCCAATGTCACCATGTTTTAAGGAGAGAGCATATGCACTTTAGCACTGATTAGCAGTGGTAAAATGCGCAGAGTCCTAAAGCCAGCAAAAATGAGGTCAGAAAAAGAGAAGGAGGAAGGCAAAAAGTCTGGGGATGACCTTGCAGAAAGGCCATTTCCAACACCTGCCCTTACCAATAACCCATTTTCCAACACCGCCAATACTACTACTATGACAAACCATCACTATCACTGCCTTAAAAAATAACGTGTGGTTAATTATCATAAGTGGACCGGTACAGATCTAAGTGTGTAGCCTTTTTGCCATTATGATGAGTATACTCTGCTTCTCATTGAACAAATATTCAATTCTCTTCAATTATATTTTTGTTCTTCATAATTATTATTTGCATTTCTTTGATATTCTTTTTCTGCAGTGTCAGGAGACACTTACATTGTGGCGAAAAATAATTACTTATTACACATATTAAGTATCAAGAAAAATGTGATAAACAATTCGTCCACATGCTAGAATCCAAAGTCAAATAAAATTCACGTCATTTGGGTTCTAAAAATATATAGAATACTCAGTCCCTTGATACAGCATGAGATACGAATATATAAATAGAGTGTAGATGGGAAATGGAGGGGAAGAGAATGGAGCTGGGGCAAAATTGTGATGAGCACACTTTAGGTCTCAGACGTGTCTACTGAATACTGGTAATTACTGACTTTATTCACCTGGCAATGCTATACACCCTGATGATTCACCTTATGTACATTAGACATGGTCTTGGTGATTATGGAATCTCCTAATAGTTCGGTCTTGAGAATTCTTTCTTAGATTCTTGGGGACCCTAACTTCCTTCACAGTTTAGCTAACAGATGCCCGTTCACGTCTATGAGTGGGGCATGGAGTAGCAATCAAAGAACATATGCTTGCACATCTCTAGGCCATTCCAACGTCCAAAAAGACACTAGATAGTAATTGAAAGCACAGTGGAAATGTAAAATGTTGGAGGGGTGGATAGCATTGCCATAACCCCCTTAGATAACACTGTTGACAAAAGAAACAATGTCTGGACTTTCCATTGTTTATTCCATGTCCGTGCTGCCACATTGTTTTCAATCAAACCTATAAAAGTGAATGCTATTATAGTAACATTTCTACCCCACTCCCAGAACTGCGGAACAGCAAAGACTAAGGTGGGCTGCTGTTCCTACATTTACTTCTTACTTTAAGAAGTCCACAATACAAACAACCCAGCTAGGGTCCCATTTACTATGTCCTTTAGATGTCAAATACTCACAAAATTTCAAGTTCAGGTTTTGTAACTTCAAAACGTATGTTGCAATGTACAAACGTTACATTGTGAGGTGGAAAAGCATTTCGGACTTTAAAGTAACGTCTGCAATCCATTCCAAATAACATCTAGGAGCGGATGTGAAAGAGCCATCTCCTGCCTTTAAGTGAGTTGCAATTAAATGTATCAATTGTTTGAATTACCATTGTGTGGGCAACCCATTGATCGCTTAGCAACACCTGAGCTGGGAGAACAGTGGAGGCTATGAGGAGTGATTAGTTGTTAACACATGTATTTGATCAGTTTAAATATTTTTATGGATTTGCACACCATATAGGAGGCTGCCTATTTTCAAATCAGTGCAAAAACTGGTAATATTATTACTATTTTAAATTAATATATTCATCGATCAGGTTGATGACTATCAAAAGTTCTGTTTTTTACTTTTAGGTATTTGTGAGGGGTGGGGTAATTATACAGTAAGTGTATATGGACTTCATTGTTAAGAATGACTCTTTTTGCTTTTGATGTAGTATATATCTAGCACAGAATAGGGAGGCGAACTGTAGCTACATATATCGATCTCCCCTGGTCTGGAGGCAGACAGAATAAAGACGTCATGAAGAGAGTATCGTAAATGGGGTAAGAAATAGAAAAGGCACATTTTACTTGCAACACATTTATCAAACTTCTTCCTGGCTGCTCTAAATTGAGGAACATATACTGCTCAATTACAGGTCATAGATATCCTCTTGACTAGATTATCATTTCCACTCTACATGTGCATATTGCATAATGCACATGACAATGGGAAATATAAAAATGAACAGGACATACTGTTTTCCAATTTACACTTCCAGTTTTATTCTGTGGTATTGATTTGTGGAACGCTTTCATCTGCTGGTTTTGCCAGAGATTCAGTTAGAATCAGATGAAATTACCTATTTAAATGTGTTCTTCTGTCATGTTGAACAGTTTAATATAGTACATCACTCACCAATTTCCTGGCTATCACATCTATTGCATTCAATATATAGTGGGCTTTGGGCCCACCTCTGGTCATGATTTGAAGACTTTCTTGTCTATGTAGTTTCCCTGCTCCTGATTCGGTGAGTGTACAACCTTATCTTGTGCGTGTCACGCCCACGGAGCATTTCATTTTCACCATTTTTTAACTGAATGGGTTTTATCCTTCCATTTTTACAACCTTGCATTGCCATGCAGGAAAGGATATTTTGTTTTCCTTTATGAGTCTCTTCCTGATCCTTCCCTCCATTTTGAGTCTACTTCTCACTTTAAAATGTAACACCCTCCACTAGTACCTGCTTGTCCTCCCAGGTCAGTAGCGCTTTGACCATAACCTTCCACTATAAAAGGCTATCTTTAAGTTCATTTTAGTCCAATCCAAGACGGCTGCCTTTGTGTGTTTGCATATGAAATGGCAATCAAGGCAAGTTTTTCTTAAATCAAAAAACTAGTCAAAGATAGCCAAAATGTATGTTATTGCATATGTGGTGGTCATCTTGGAATATGTTTTCTTTCGTTTTAAGAAGAACCATTCGAAGCAACCATCATGTGTTTGTGCGTGTGCACCACAACCATTGTGTGCGTTTGCCCTTAAATTAAAACACAAACTGTTTCAAATGGCTGTCATACATGCCCATGCATATTCACTGGCCTGCTTGCAACAGTCTTTCTTTTGTTTTAAGGGCATTCATTCAAAACTTGCTTCTGCTCTTATAGCATTCATATTTCAATGATTTGCCTTAAACGAAGAACCATTTCAAAGTTGGTCTTGTGCACACATACACCCAGTGTGGCCCTCCAGGAATAAGAGCTTAGGTGTGAGTGGATGGGCCATCATGGGAGGAAGAGAGAGCTGAACACAGCCTTACTTACACTTGAATAGGCTCTGTCCTGTCACTACACAAAAGGCTGCATAACCCCCTGTAGTGAGTCTGCAGCCAGGGAAGGAAAGGCAGAATCTCTGTGCACTTCGAAGGCCATTCTTTGAAGGCTCTCCCACTTCAAAGTTCCAACAGGGTATAAGTACTGGATCTCTGACGCTACCACTTCAGTACATTTTTGCACCCTTGGATACTGATTCTGAAGGAGCTTTGTTGTGCTGCCTTGTTGCCCTCTTGTCTGGAGGGGAAAAGAACTGGACCAGGAGCCCACCTTGAGCCCAGGACCCCAAAGTGACTCAAAGGCTAGCCTGCTGGCCTCCTGGTCTGAGCCTCAGCGACATAAAAGGCTCCCCACAGCTCCTGGACCCGTCTTCAATGTGCTCCTGACCTCCAAGAGGCACCTCTTGGGTCCTGGGCCCTCGGAAGTGGTCTTTTTGCTCCTTAAATCAAGCTTTTAGGCTCTTCATGAAAGAGAACAGGCCCGTTCGATCCTGAACATCGTTGCTTGCCTGGAAATCCAGCTTGAGCAAGTTGTTCTCTTTGCAGAGCAGGTATCTTGGCACAATTATTGAGAAGGCAAAACTTCAGTGGGACAATCTGGGACTGTATCCAACCCGCACTCCATCATGTGGTTGGCGCTTTCTGTTTACAGGTGCTGTTTAACAGTTTATTCTTTAAAACATCATAGCACCGTTTCCATTGTTTGGATCTTTTTCATTTTGGTCTTGCTTTATTTATTTAATTTTGCTCTATTTTTCTAACATGGTGTGGAATCTTTTTGTGTGACATTTTCACTCTTTTACTGTTTGAAGTGTTGCACAAATACTTTACACACTGCCTCTAAGTTAAACTTGACTGTTCTGTACCAAGCTAAAAAAGAGTGAGCAAATCCTAATTTAAGATTTGCCTTACCCATACCCTGACTAGGATTGTCGTTGCTGTTTGGCTAAGGTTGACACCCCAATTTCTAACAGTGGGGAAGGTTCGGACTTTAAGATAGGGCTACTACTAGAGTTTGTGCAATGATTCCTTTATATCAAAGACTAACTTAATGCAATTTAATTTAGCATAATTGAACTACTAACATTGAATACTGCACATTTGTTAGTGGGATTGGTGTTAGGGTAAAATATTTTATAAAAATGAACACGTTTAATTTATATAAAGTAACATAAATATTCATGTAACTTTGGTTGGAGTTAGGGATAGCATTGACATTTAAGTACCATATTGCACAAAAATGAACTTGACTTTATTTTTTTCAAATACTTATATTTAAAATTGGTAATGGTTAAAGTTAGTGTTAGAATTAAGTTTGACATTAGTATTAGAGATTGGATAAGGGTTTTTTTAATACTCATACTTTAATTTAAATTGATTTACTTAGTATAAAACAATACATATGCTATTGGCAAGAGATGTTATAAGGGTTAACATTAGGGACAAAAGGGGAACTTTAACTAAGTTAACATTAATTAAAATAATTAAATGCACAAAAGTACATACTTTTTATAGCTTACATGTAGGATTATAATTAGCAAAATGTTTATGTAACAGTACTTTTAATTTGAGAACAATGTCAGTAATACTAAAATATCTGAATGTTTATTGTTGGTAAGGGTATCGATTAGAGTTAGGCTTAGTGGCGAGAGGTGATGGGATTAGGGAATGGTATTTCTAGTAGTAAAAAATAAGCTGACATAGCAACCGAACATTATGTGAATGTGACAAAGAACTGTAAGATGAGGTAATAACAGAATATGTAGTTGAATGTATTTGTAAAATACAGAGTGATGCAATTCTCAAGCATAGCAATAGGGACCTTATCTTCAACAATGGTAGCCTGGACATCTGGGACCTCCTCTCGCATTTCAAATGAATTTTTAGTCACATTTCACTCACATCAACTTTGCCTCTTATGAAGTTTGTATTCAGTATACTGCCAAAGTTTATTTATGTTTCAATTTCAGTTAAGTGAATCTTGGAGCTTTCTTCAACGTCAAAACATGAATGTCTCCACTAATACACACCAATAAGCAAAAAGAGGGTAACTTTAGTGAACAGGGAAATAAGGTCCTTCATTCTCTGTACATACCCCTATTTATTTACTGAAGGATTGGAAAGGCAATACAGCCCTGTAAGGATAACTGTAGAGAAGGGAACCCAGGTTGCCCTTTTCCATCTTGATTCAGATCAAGGTTGGTCTAGGGTGCTTCTCTGATGACTGTCGGACAGAGCATGTCTTCTTCTCTAGCCAGCAGCACAGCCCAAAGATACCAGGAATGTTGAGAACTCGACTGAGGCTTTTAGTATCATAGATTTGTCAGTGCTTTGGGAAGTGAGCGGCATCTCCTTTTAAATTGAATGAAATTATTTTGATGCCTGTTTAAATATATGCTGCCAGGAGACTACTCAGTGGTGCCAGAACAATTTTCAGAGTGGGAGCGCTACCATCAGTGTTCACTGATGTCACTGATGTCAAAGGGACTGTGAAAAATGAAAGCATTGCGCAAATAGCACAAGTAGTGAATAAGCCACACCCAATCAGTAGGAGAATGGTAAGAACGTGGTGTGCAGACAGATGTGAATTTTGAAGTACACTGTTGCAAATATATTACAACAGCATAGTATGGTAGCACACTGTCATTAACAGATAGCACATTTTCCATTGAAATGGACACTACATTTGCTATACAGTGTACAAACGATAATGTGTGAAATTTAGCTTTGGTTGAATATTTATCATTTGAGCATCGCCACCTCATAAGTCTAGATTTGTTTTGATCTTGTTAGCATATTTGTTTCCATCACACTTCCGAAACACAAAAGAAAGTACTTCATTTGTGCTTTCCTAAGTGCTGAAATATGTTGAAATATCTATACAGCAAGTTTTGTTGTATATTAGAAAAAAATGAGAATCCTAAAACAGCCTTTCCTTTCACACTCAGCATTATTGTCACATAGTTGATTGTAGAAAATCCTCCCACTTGGTAGTCAGAGAAAAAAAAGGAAACACCAGTCTCCATGGTGAAAGAATAAGCATCAATTTGTCAGAAGAAAAAGCTTGATATTTTACCTCTGTGACAAGATATAAACAACATTTTAAGACATATTTATTGCTCGTTCACCCTTTGATCTCCAGCATGGTTTCTTTGGGGGAACGCAGTACCCCACACCTCTTTTTCCAGCTCTTTTGGGACTACCTATTCAGCAAAAGTACCCCTCCATTCCTGTATGCTTTAACGAGAAGGGGACGAGTTAATGGAGGGATTGGACAGCAGGAACTGTCACTGCAAAACAGAAAGCATTAAACAGAGACAGTGTTGAGCTTCGTGTAAGTGGTCCCTGAAGATTATTGGTCACTGCCTTCATTAGAATTCCTGTCTATTGAACAGAGGAAGCAGATATACCATGTTCTGGATAGGTGCTCAGAAGTCCTGCTGTTTCTGTCAGGGTTCTTAATGTTCTAACAGTACAGTTTGGTTAAGCTGCAACAGATTTAAGTTGGGTGAAAATCTGTCTTTAAACACGGTCAGTGCCACCATTTCCTTCCCTGTTGTATGTCGCTAAAAGGTAATAAGTGTTCCCAAATGGGAATGACGCCCGTAGGTATGAAACCTTTTTGGTATAGCCAATGTACGTATGTACAGCATACCAGTCCTGTGTAGCTCACGTTTCCTCCCGTCCCTCCCTCGCCTTCCTTTCCCAACCAATGAGGCTTCTTGCCTTCCATGGACCCTTCCCTTCCCCTTTAAAAAGTCCCCCTGCCCCAACACCTCCTGATCTTTTTTGTCTGGACCGCTAGACTTAGCTTCTCTTTTCTACTTGACGGCAGGGCCTGGGGGAGCTTTGTGTTGACTCTCAGCGGGTGCGGTGCTCCTCGCGGTGGGTTCCCGGTGGTAGCGTCTTCCTTGAGGTTGGCTGAGTTGCCTTGGGGAACCACTTCCAGGTCGGCTGACGGAGTTGGACGGCTCTCTGGTGGCTGGGTCTGCACTTCTGGGTCTTCGCCTCGCGTTTGCTGGGATGATTCTACGGTAGTGTCCTCTTCCTGCAGTTACAGTAGGGCGGGCGGCTCTGCCTGCGTTTTTCTTGATTTTGTGTATTTGGTGCACCATTTTTATTTCCTCCCCTATTTTAGTTGGCTGCTGTTGGTTCTTCTTTGATGTGCATTTTGGCTTGGAGCATGTCGGTGCAGGGTCACTCCAAACAGCGCCGGAATGTGGCTTTTTCTTCAGGGGGGTGTTGCGGTTCCCATTCAGACGCCTGGTGGTCCCCAGGTTAAGCTGGGGGTTCCTGCTCCTCTCATGTCCAGGGAGGTGGTTCAGGACATGATTGAGGTGGCTGTGGCTAAGGCACGTCAGGCTGGGGCATCCCAACCTGGACGTTTTTTGCCCTCCCGTCCCTCGGGCGGGGGAGGGGTCTTCTTCCTCGGATGATGACGCTCCTTCTACATCTTCTGGTGGGAAGTATGTCTCCAGGGAGGAGATGTGGGATGTTCTGGCACATGTTCGGGTCAATTTGGGATTTCCTGTTTTTCAACCATCTGAGGCTGATTCCCACTTGTTTCCACAGTATGTTACGCCTTCTAGGTTTGCCATGCCTTTTCAGGGCCCGGTTAAGGATTTGGTTTTCCGTGAGTGGAAGGATGTGGACAAATCTCAGGTTCCTCATTTTCTTGAAAAGTTGTACTTGTTGGAGGGGGAGGAGGTGTTACCTCCTTCCGTTAAGCTGGATTCCATTTTAGCTACTTTGATTGGCAAGACTGCGGTCAATCCGGAGGAGTGTGTTCCTGCTGATGCCACTGACAGGAAGGTGGATTTGGGTCTGAAAAGGGCCTTTGCTGCGGTGAATGTGGTCCTTAGGACTGGTATTTTCTCTGCTCAATCTTTGGTGCAGGACTTTGACAAACTTGTGGTAGCTGTGCAGGAGGGCTCTGAATGTTTGGAGCTGCTGGCGGTTGTGGAGCAACAGGCCAGATTGCTAGCTGACATGTCTTTTGATGTGGTCTGCACTTCATCTCTGGCTTCTGGGGCTTTGATTGGGGCCCGTAGGTTTCTCTGGTTATGGATGTGGAAGGTGGATCCAGGAGGGAAGGCTGCTCTCCTGGGGCTTCCTTTTGAAGGTCACACTTTGTTTGGGGATCAATTGCCTTCCATGATTTCCAAATGTTTTAAGGGAAGGAAGCACGCCTTACCTTACAAAGGTGGTTCCACGTCTGGCAAAGGTTGGCGGAAGCTCTTCTCCCAAATTTGATTCCAAGTCCTTTTCTTCCAGGAAACATCATTTTCAGCCCCGTTTTTCTCCTAAGAAATCTGGTCCTTCTGTTCGGGGTGGCCTCACGAGGGTTCCTGACAATCACTGTGGGCCTGGAAGTTGGTGGGTTGTGGGTCGACTGAGACACTTTCTTCAAGTTTGGGGGGATGTCGATGATCGTTGGGTGCTGGACATTGTGGAATATGGCTACGCCATAGACTTCGGCCTGGTTCCTCCAGATACGGGTGTTCGTTAAACACCCCTGTCTGCAGACAGTGCCAAGAGAACAGCATTGCTGGATGGTGTCTGGGACTTTCTGTTGTAAGGGGCCATCTCCCGAGTTCCTGTTGGGGAAAGGGGTCAGGGTGCTTATTCTGACTTGTTCCTGGTCCCAAAGGTGTCGGGGGGTTTTCAACCGGTGCTGAATCTCAAATGGGTGAATGGCTGGATCAAGACTGTGCATTTCCGAATGCTGACCAGTCAGACAATTTTTCCACTGATCAGTCCGGGGGATTTACTGGGGTCTTTGGATCTGCAAAATGCTTACCTGCATGTTCCGGTCATCCTGTCCTCTCAGAGGTTCCTCTGCTTTGCAGAAGGCAGGACCATTTTCAATTCTGTTTTCTTCCATTTGGCCTCAAGTCCTCTCCCAGGATTATCACCAAGGTGCTGGCTCCTCTGGTGGCTCTTCTCCATTCTGAGGGGGTGTTTGTCCATCCGTATTTGGACCATATTCTGATTCAGGCTCTCAGCAGGATTCTGTTGGGGATTCATGTGGCAAGGGTTTTGTTGGTCCTGCAAAGTCACGGGTTTTTGGTCAACTGGGGGAAATCAGATTTGGTTCATTCCCAGGATCTGTTTTTCATCTGGGTATGCTTTCAGACTCTACTGGGATTGGTGACTGTGTCTGAGCGGCTGCTGTTGAGCTTCCAGTCACAGGTGTTGAAGGTCTTGTCATAGAGAGCTCCCAGGGTTTTTCTGTGGTTGCGTCTGCAGGGTAATTTGGCATTGGTGATTTTTCTAGTGCCTTGGGTGCGGTTTCTTCTTCTTTGCTTGATGAACTGGTGTCTCTCCAGCTGGTCTCCGGCTCCTGGCTCTCTTCGGGTGAGTATTCCTGTGTCGGGATTCATTCACAAGGAGTTAGGTTGGTGCCAGGTCATCTTCGGTTGGGGGTACCTTTGGCTCCTTCGCAGCCTGTTATAATGACGACCGATGCCAGTCTCTCCGTATTAAGGGCGCGTGGCTGGGGTCGTTGTAGGTCCAGGGGTTTTGGTCTCTTCGGGAGTCAGTCCGATCCTCAAATTAGAGGGAGTTGAAGGCAGTTCTTCTGGCTCTGGTGCATTTTCAGGTGTCCCTGAGGGGTATGGATGTTCTTCTCCGGACGGACAACTTGGTCGCCAAGTCTTACATGAACAGGCAGGGTGGGACCAGATCTTGTCTCTGTTTTGGATTGGGAGGGACATTTTCGTTTGGGCTCTGGAGCGTTTTTTGGCTCTTCGGGCCACGTACATTCAAGGGGTGGTCAATGTTCAGGTGGATCAGTTGAGCCGGGTCATTCCTTCCACAGAGAATGCGAAGGTGCGGCGCTTTTGCTCCCGGTTTCATTGCCCTCTGGCTTTGGCGGTGGACGGGGTGTCGTGTCCTTTGCCTCGGGGTCTTCTGTATGCATTCCCACCCTTCCAGTTGCTCTGTGCTTTTCTGGTGAGGGTGCATCTACTGAGGGCAAAGGTTCACTTGATCGCTTCTCATTGGCAGTGTGCAAATTGGTTTCTGTTGCTTTGGTTGATGGCCTCCGGTCAAATGTGAGTTCTCCTTCTCTGTCCCTCTCCTCTGGCCTTTCCTTGCCTCCCTCTGGGGTCATTGCAGCAGTTGCACTTGACGGCTTAGAGGTTGAACGGCGGGGATTGATGGGGTTGGGGGTTCCGGTCTCTTTGACTTCGACTTTGCTGGCTTCCCAGCGTCATTCCACATTACTATCCTAAAATCGTCAGTGGAAAGTGTTTTCTGCCGGGTGTTTGCATCACCTGGTGGATTCTACGATGGCTTCTCTGTTTGAGGTGATGCAGTTTTTGCAAGATGGGGCTCAGTTGGGTTTGTCTGAGGCTTCTCTGCGGGTGCAGTAGGTGGCTACTCAGGCTTTTCGGGGTCCATGGCGTGATGAGGGTCATTTGATGCCTAATTCTTTTCAAGGCCTTCTTAACTTGTTTTCTCCTCCAGTACGTTCCTTTCCTGCCTGGGATCTTTTGTTGGTGTTGGAGGTCTTGGCTGGTTTTCCTTTTGAACCTCTGGAGTCCTGCGATTTGTGTCATCTGACGTTGAAAACCATGTTTCTGGTGGCCATCACTTCGTCCAGGCGTTTGGAGGATTTGGGGGATTTGGGCTGCACTTTTCCTTTTTGTAAGATTTTCCAGATAGGGTTGTTCTTTTGCCTGTTCCCTCTTTTGTTCCCAAGGTGAATTCCGCTTTCCATGCTCGACAGGAGGTTATTCTGCCTGGTCCGGCTCAGAAGGGGGAGAAACCATCCACTGCTTCTTTGAGTCATTGGGTCCACTCTTTGGTTTTGCTGGCTTATTCTTTGAAAGGGGTTGTGCCTCCTCCGGGGCTCCAGGGGCGTTCTACTCGGGGTATGGCTGCTACAGCGGCGGAGTTACAGGGCACTTCTGTGGTGGAAATTTGCTGGGGGGCTACTTGGGCCTCTCCATCCACTTTTGTTTGTCATTACAGACTTGCGAACTGGGGGTGTTTGGAGTCGGTATCAGGTCACCGTGTGTTGTCCTCTATGATGCAATTGGGGTGTTCTCTTCTGGTGTCCTGATGTGTTGTGATTACATTTGTTGCAACTCAGGGTCCGTCTCCTGTGTTTCTCTTGCTACATCTCATTGGTTGGGAAAGGAAGGCGAGGGAGGGACAGGAGGTAATGCGTCCATTACTTACCAGTAATGGCATTACTTCTAGTCCTACTCCCTCGCCTTCCTTTCCGTTCCCTCCTGCCTTCCTGGCACGGGACGCCTGTGTTGCTGTTTTGGGCTTGTTTCTGTACAGGAGGTGTTGGGGGCGGGGGGACTTTTTAAAGGGGAAGGGAGGGGCTTAGTGGGTGGCAAGGAGCCTTATTGATTGGGAAAGGAAGGCAAGAGAGTAGGACTAGGAGTAATGCCGTTACCGGTAAGTAATGGATGCATTTCTTGACAGTACCTGTCATTTGTAACAGCATGACGTGGCCTGGTGTGGTAATGTAATCCCATTAGCAGTAACCGCATCCATGTGAGCAGCTCTGCCTGTTTCCGCATGAACCATTGATGTATACACTGACTGGGTGACTATTGTGCAACAACTTCTTGTAAGATTTCAGTTCCACTAATTTTCCTTTGAATATAGATTTTTTTTACAAACTGATTTTATTAGGTCTTTAATTATTGAGTTGACAGATCCCTGTCATGTGTAAAATGCTCATACGCTGTTTTAATGTAAGATATACCCTTCTCAGCCAAATAATTATTAGCGCTAGTTATTTGCATGGAACATTTAAAGAAATATTGAAATCTCCATTTGGTGCTTATCGAGTGTTTCAACGTTTTATAGAGCTTACACTGAGGTAGTTAAAAAGGGTAGTTAAAAAGATAAATATAACAAAAAGTGGGACGTTTACGTGGCACAGAATCAAAACATATGTCTTAAACAAGAGATATGTAAAAATATAGGTTATTCCTTCTTAAATTGATTGCTTGAGCACATACTTTCACTACAAGAAGAGAAAGGAGGTAGATTTAGAGAAGAACTACAAATGTAGTCCGAGAAACAGAACCCAAAGAAGGGGCTGCACCAACTTTCTGAAATATTCCCTTTAGACATTTCCTTTTCTAGAAAGGAAAATAAAGGACACAGAAAAGTACATATGACGATCATCACCTTAAGACAGAAGATGGACGCGTGCAATACCCCAGAGATGTACTAGCCTCTAGAAAGGAGTGCGATCCTTTTTAGCAATTACGACTAAGAGCATGGTTTCCCTTGGAGGGAAAGAGACAGTCCTGTCACATCGAATACCCTTCAAGCATGTATCAGCTATCAGTGCCAATAGAAAGCAACATGATTTCTTTTTTACTGCGAATGCTTCAGTAAAAATATTTCATATGACTTATGGTTTCAGCTACTACTCTTATCACAAAGCACAATACACAAACGTAAAACCCAGTTTTTCACCAGCAGTCATTTTCGTCATTTTCATTTTTCTTTTGTAACGTTTCTGTGGCATAATACCTGAAGTGCGTATGAGGCACATTCATTACTATTCCTACTATCATGGGAAAACAATCCGCTGCCTATTTTGAATGAATAATATATATATGTGTAATATAGATCAATATTCTGATGCATTCTCCCATCTATTTAGGCATGCACCTTGAATATGTCAGACCTTCAGGTGTCAGAGGGGCTGCTAGCCCAGAAATGTCTAGGATGAAGGAGGTGGTTGTACTGTTGATAGCAATGCCTTGGTATGCAGAGCACTTACTGCGTTGTCCGATAGAAAAGCAGCACTTCAAAATGGTTTAATGGTTTAGAGGTAAACAAGCACAGATTCTGCATCTACACTGTACTTGGGGCAGATTGGGTTATGAAAAAGTTCACAGTACTTATTAATTAAACATCTTTGTATAGTGTTGCCCTGGCCACATGGGCAGCAGAGCACCTTATGGATAACAATAGTTAGAAATATTAGCGCTAGCAATTCCAAAATATCTGGCTTATGAATGGAAGCACCTATTTAGCTACTGGTGAGTATGGGCATTCACTAATTCATCATTGCGTGCACTCTGTCACTCACTTATGCATCCATTCATTCACCCACTAACTTATTTTGGATTCCACCACTTACACTATAGGAATAAAAGATACATAAATTCATAAACATATAAAAGATAAAATATAAGAATTAAAGTTGCAGCCACCTTGGGAATGAGGGATTCACCAACAAAATACCAGCTGGATTCCTAAAGTTGGGGATCTAGTACGAGAAAAGATTGCTGTGAAAAAGGAGTTTGGTCCATCATATGGCGCACAGGTTTCAGTCCTGGAAATATATGGTACCAAAGCTGTCATCCTGCCACCGCTGCCTGGTTCTAAAGAAAACCGCTTTGTTTTCATTAACAACGTCAAATTGTACCATGTGGCCGATCCTGCACAGTAGTTTCCTAGCCTCCCTGACTACCTACCAGAGTATACCTCTTGAAGCACTCAACAATGCCTCTGCAAGTAGCAATGCTACAATTGCCTCCCCAAGCTTGGTGAGGGTGGAGAATAAAATCTTGTTACCTCCTGTTGCTACTTCACAGACAAGAAACATCAAAAACGTAGATGTAAGAAAATGGCTCCCTGTTGCAGTTACCTACCACTTTTTGCCTGATATTGATGCTGACTTGACTAAGAGGTGTGCTGGGACCCTGCTAACCAGGCCACAGCACCAGTGTTCTTTCACTAAAAATGTACCATTGTTTACACAATTGGCACACCCCTGGCACACAGATAAGTCCCTTGTAAATGGTACCAGTGGTTCCAAGGGCCCTGTGACCAGGGAAGGTCCCTAAGGGCTACAGCATGTGTTGTGCTACCCTAAGAGACCCCTCACCTAATACATGCACACTGCCATTGCAGATTGTGTGTGTTGGTGGGGAGAAAAAGGCAAAGTCGACATGGCACCCCCTTCAGGATGCCATGCACACAAAATACTGCCCGTGGCATAGGTATGTCACTCCTTTAGCAGGCCCTAAAGCTCTAAGGCAGGGTGCACTATAGCACAGGTGAGGGCATAGCTGCATGGGCAATATGCCCCTAGAGTGTCTAAGTCTATTCTTAGACATTGTAAGTACAGTGTGGCCATATTAAATATATGGTCTGGGAGTCTGTCAAGACGAACTCCACAGTTCCATAATGGCTACACTGAACACTGAGAAGTTTGGTATCAAACTTCTCAGAATAATAAACCCACCCTGATGCCAGTACTGGATTTATGAAAAAATGCACACAGAGGGCATCTTAGAGATGCCCCCTGTATTTTAACCAATCCTTCAGTGCAGGGCTGACTGGTCTGTGTCAGCCTGCAACTGAGACGAGTTTCTGACCCCCTGGGGTGAAAGCCTTTGTGCTGTCTGGGGCCAGAAACAAAACCTGCACTGGGTTGAGGTGCTTCACACCTCCCCCTGCAGGAACTGTAACACCTAGCAGTGAGCCTCAAAGGCTCAGGCTTCGTGTTACAATGCCCCAAAGCACTACAGCTAGTGGAGAAGGCCGCACCCCGGACAGAGCCCCCACTTTTGGCGGCAAGTCCGGAGGAGATAATGAGAAAAACAAGGAGGAGTCACCCACCAGTCAGGACAGCCCTAAGGTGTCCTGAGGTGACCCCTGCCTTAAGAAATCCTCAAATCTTGTTTTGGAGGATTCCCCAATAGGATTAGGGATGTGCCCCCCTCCCCACACGGAGGAGGCACAAAGAGGGTGTAGCCACCCTCAAGGACAGTAAGCATTGGCTACCGCCCCCAGACCTAAACACAGCCCTTGAGTATTTAGGGGTGACCCTGAACCCAGGAAACCAGATTCCTGCAACCTGAAGAAAGAAGAAGGACTGCTGACCTGAAAGCCCAGAAGAGACGACAGAGACGACAACTGACTTGGCCCCAGCCCTACCGGCCTGTCTCCAGACTCAAAGAACCTGCACAGCGACGCATCCAGCGGGACCAGCGACCTCTGTGGACTCAGAGGACTGACCTGCACCTAAAGGACCAAGAACCTCCTGAGGACAGCGGCTCTATCCAAAAACAGCAACAAGAAAACAACTTTAAAGAGACTCTTGCCTCACTCCAGAAGCGTGAGTCTTCACATTCTGCACCCGACGCCCCCGGCTCGAGTTCAGGAGAACCAACACCGCAGAGAGGACTCCCAGGCTACTCCAACGACGTTGACACCCTGAGTCAACCTCCCTGAGCCCCCACAGCGACGCCTGCAGAGAAGATCCAGAGGCTCCCCTGACCGCGACTGCCTGGTAACAAAGGAACCTAATGCCTGGACCAAGCGCCACACCCGCAGCCCCCAGGACCGAGAGGAACCACCTACCACTGCAGGAGTGACCAGCAGGCGGCCCTCATCCTAGCCTAGTCAATGGCTGGCCTGAGAAGTCCCCCTGTGCCCTGCCTACATCGCCAGAGTGACTGCTGGGTCCCTCCATTGCTTTCAATGCAAAGCCCAACATCTACTTTGCACACTGCACCCGGACTCCCGTGTGCCACTGAGGGTGTATTTTGTGTGCCTGTCTGTGTCCTCCCCAGTGCTCTACAAAACCCCTGTGGTCTGCTCCCAGAGGACGCAGGTACTTACCTGCTAGCAGACTGGAACCGGAGCACCCCTGTTCTCTATAGGCACCTACGGTATTTGGGCACTCCTTTGACCTCTGCACCTGACTGGCCCCGTGTTGCTGGTGCTGTGGGTTTGGGGTTGCCTTGAACCCCCAATGGTGGGCTGTCTATGCCCAGGAGACTGAACTAGTAAGTGCCTTACATACCTGAGAAACTAACTATTACTTACCTCCCCCAGAAACTGTTGATTTTTTCAGTGTCCACTTTTAAAATAGCTTATTGCCATTTTCTCCAAAATGTGTATACTACTGTTTTAAATCAAAGTTCCATACTTACCTGTGTGAAGTGCCTTACAATTTATGTACTTACCTAAATTCTGAATCTTGTGGCTCTAAAATAAATTAAGAAAATAATATTTTTCTATATAAAAACCTATTGGCCTGGAGGTAAGTCTTTGAGTGTGTGTTCTCATTTATTGCCTGTGTGTGTACAACAAATGCTTAACACTAACCCCTGATAAGGCTAATACTTGACCACACTACCACAAATAGAGCATTAGTATTATTTACTTTTGCCACTATCAACCTCTAAGGGGAACCCTTGGACTCTGTGCACACTGTCTCTCACTTTGCGATAGTATATACAGTACAGAGCCAACCTCCTACAGTAGATCTCTACTATTCCAATTTAACACTAATGGATAGTTTAATACATTATGAACCACCACCATTTGGCCCATTTACCAGTTGTGCACCGGCTCCTGTTATTGCAGACTGCTTCTGGTTATTTTGTTGACATTTTGTCGACATTGATGACTTTTCTTCAAATTCTTCTGCATCTGCTATGGCACTTATCTGAAGAACATTTAAGCTTTACAACTGGCTTAAAAATAATTATTTGTCCATGGTAATATCTATGGATACTGCTGAAATTGTTTGCCTTCCTGCTTTGTATTGGGGTTGTCATCACTTTCTTTGTACTGATAAATGGTCACTAACTTTCTGCACACTCTGCTGTTGAGCTGGTGGGTGAGGTTTTACCACATTACCTTTCTTCTCATAAAGTCCAAAGAGACTTGCCCCTTGTGAACATTTCAATAGTTCCGATTCCTGATGGGATTGTTTGGGATAAAGTACCATAAGACATATTTGGACCAACTAAGGTGATTCAAATTCCATATGTCTTCCACGTTTCTGTGAATGATGGTATTACACCTGGGGTTGTTTCTGATGACTGGGATTTTAAAACAGTTGATTCCATGCTTTCGGAGATTGAATATTGCACTGTATTAGAAAGCGAAGATGTATATATAAACACAGCGAATTAAGGGGATATGTTCTGTTAGCATCATTATGGACATTACTTTCTGCACCAAACTGGTACCACAAGATCGTTATTTAATTACACACAGTGGGAGCATTGTCTGACTTCGAGTTCCAAAACATATGTAGAAAGTTTGCATATGTTTCTGGGCATGATGCTAGGAGTGCAGAGTCATACTATTTTAAATTGTCTCCCTCTAAAGTGAGTCAGAATATGCTAACGACACAAAATATATCTATTCAGATTTCTTTCTTTCCCAGCTGGCCATTGAGGGCTGTGAGTTTTGGAAAAATATGGTTGATTCGCAAAGTGTATTGGGAACACAAGATTGGTAAACACAGGTTAGGGAAGCTTTATTTAGAGCATGCATAATTCCTTTACAATTTATATTTTTAAATTACACCTTTCATCAAACAACTTGCTAGAAGAAGAAAAACCACGGCACATCGCAGGTTCAAACTGGTATCTTTTAATCCTCTGTGATAAGTCTGATAAACGATCAACCAAACGTGTCCCCAGCAAGTAGGTAGCTGAGAAAGATGTCATCAAGCCAAGACAGTTCTTGTGTTCACAAGCATCAACAACCAACATGTGTTTCGTCAGTAATGACTTTCTCAAGGCTGTGAACATAATGTTATATATATGGGATATATCATTCATATGTTTCCAACTGTCTAACGAATGGTGTTACGTCTAATAGTGGAGTCGTGACATGTCTAAAAACCCAAAGGTCCAAAAATAATAGGTGAGGTGATTACAACAATGTGAGCACCCCACTATATGGATGTAAACTAAAGACTATTAACACATATATACTAACACCACTGTGTTTATAATGTGTGCACGGTGCTGTTTGCATGCAGTAGGCAGTGATACTGTGCCCCAAGTAGAAAGGTGGAGAACAAGTCACAGATTGTTGATGCTCCTAACGCCCAAAAACACAGATAGAGAAGATGGTGACAAAACCAGATACCTTATGTTAAGATCAAAAGATGAAATAAATATGTTAAGCATGCCTATAATGCGTAGATTGAGTGAATGGTATGTTGAAGTTAAGCGAAAAAACGTAAAATTAGATGTTGATCACTATCCTTATTTGTTATAAATTTGCAATACTCCAAATAACTCTAGGAGTATGGTGAAGTATTGGCCGAAAAACGTCCAAGGACCATGATAAGTCTGAAACAAGGAAAAGGGTAAAGTGATGATCAATATCTAAAAGCACTCAGTATAAAGTAAAAGGGTATCCATTAATTAGGATAAAGTGTTGTCAAGAGTCAATTAGAGTAAAAAAAAGGCTGGAAAACGTTCATCTATAATGTACCTAGAAAAAGAAAACCATGCAGGGGGCAGTTGTACTGACAAATGCGCAGGTAAACCAACATATATGACGAGGGACCGCACAGTCTGAGAGGCTGCGCATTATCTCTGCTTAATGTTGAGACGGATGTAGGAAGGCGTGAAAAGCTGCCAATAATCGTAAATGGGCAGCCGCATAATGGAGGCAGGTATAATAATACATGCACAAGCAAAACGAATTCCAATAAGTAAAGGGGGACTGCACTGTTTGAGAGGCCGCGCAATGTCTCTTCTAAGTACTGAGACAAATGCTTAGAAGCGCGAAAACCAGCCAAAGATAATGAATAGGCAGCAGCATGTTGTGTCCCGATACGCAGCTAATGAAATGTAGAAGAGGTGAAATCTTACCCTGGGTCTAGTAACAAAAAAAGTCCTAACGGTGCAGCGTCTGTATAGCAGCGTGTGCCCTACTAAATTGCTGCTAATATACTGGTCTCAAGGCAATGGAAATGAAAAAAAGGACTCGATGTGCAATATCGCCGCGTGTCAGCCATGTTGGAAGGGATAGAAGGCATATAAAATAAAATGAAACACGTTGTGATAAGATGTGTGGATATAAAGAAAGAAAGTTAAAAAATAGTAAAGCCCACATCACCACTGCTATATTGTGGTCCTAATATAGGCGGTCATTACAACCCTGGCGGTCCAAGACCGCCAGGGCTGTTTTGACGGAAGCACCGCCAACAGGCTAGCGGTGATTCCCAGCTCATTACGACCGCGGCGGTTGCCCGGCACATTTGCCCCGGTGGTGATAATCCACCCCAATTACGAGCCCCCAGGAAAAGGCTGGCGGTATCGGGAATCGCGGGGCCCCTGGGGGCCCCTGCACTGCCCATGCTACTGGCATGGGCAGTGCACCGGCCCCCTGACAGGGCCCGTGCAGCTTTTCACTGTCTGCATAGAAGACAGTGAAAAGCGCGATGGGTGCAACTGCACCCGTCGCACTGCCGCAACACCGCATTTGGAGCCGGCTCCTGTGTTGCAGCCGAGATCCCCGCTGGGCCGGTGGGGATCTCAAAATGAACGTGGCGGGAGTGTGGCCGCATTGGCGGCCGCCCGGCGGTCACATCTTGGCGGCCGTCCGCCAAGGTCATAATGAGGGCCATAGTGATTAAACATTCACAATATGCTGTGATAGACATATATAGTTATGGACACATATGTACATGACAATAATAGTCCTCCATAATACATCAAATAAGCAATCGACCAGGAGTATCAAACAGCAGATAGGTTGCTTGGAAAAAGATCATTAAGCCAAGACAGTTCTTATAGTCACAAATATCGATAGCCACAGATAGTACAATAAATCTCGTTACAACTTGAGTTAATGACAAAATTAAAGCATACATTGCAAACAAAGAAAATGCAACATCCTATTGTCGACCAAAGGAATTTAGTTACAGACATATATTCTATTATACTTCATATATGATATGTAAGTGATGCAAAAATAATATCTGTATCTGGCACATCTGTTGTGCCATCGGAAATTTACTAAAATCTGTATTATTGCGCACAAAACGCAAAGTGACATGATGGCAGGCGAACTGTGTGAGATCTTGACCCTATCTGGAAGACAGAGGTCGGGAAAAGTAATAGTGTATAAAGATCATGATAGCTACAAAAAAACATGTAAATCCTTATCAGAGTTTAGGCCCTCCTCTACCGCCCGTAGCTTGATGATCCACCTACTTTCTAACTTTCATCAAACAACTTGCCTTGGGTTAGCATGAAAGAAAGAGCTGAATGCGTGCAGTATTCCAGCACCAGCTAAATTTAATAATTGCCAGGCATGTTTATGTGTGACAACTATTAAACCGCTCACTACTAAATTATTAACCAGCTCACTACTTGGGTTCAGATGGTACATTTTATTCCTCACTTTTACATCCCAGCAGTTGGTTATTGTGGCCAGTGGACACAAATGGTTGTCAAGCACGTTTTGTAAATTCCAAACAAAGTTTCAGAGCAAGCCAACCGGACCCTCGATGTGTCACAGCTCAACACTCAGGTATCATTACAACATATAGGCCCTCATTATGACCCTGGCGGTCTACTGACCGCCAGGGCCACAGTGGCAGTATCACCGCCAACAGGCTGGCAGTGAAAATTGCCACATTATGAGTGTGGAGGGTTGGCCTCTGCCAACCCACCACATCACTGTCAGACTGCCAGGGCTGTCGGACCCGCTGGGTCGGAGATGAGCATCTCTGACCAGGCGGTCCACAGAAGACCGCCGGTGGTATTATGAGCCACCTTTCCACCAGGGTTTCCGTGGAGGTAGCACGGACATGAAAACCCTGGTGGAAAGTTTACTGGTGACAGAGAATTTCTTCCCTGTCACTGGTAGATGACTCCTCCACCCCCCCAGCAAGCACAGTGCACTCCCAACCCCCCTTTAACCACCCCTCACCAAGTACAGCACCCCGCTGCAGCCACACACACCCCCACATACATGCACATGCTCGCAGATATCCACACGTAGCCCACATACACCCATTCACAAACACTGACATACATGCATTCACTCACATGCACCCATACACACATTCACTTCGGCACTCATACTCGCATTCACATCAGCACTCATACTTGCATTCACCACAACACTCATATTTGCATTCATTCCAACACTCATACTCACATTCACTCCAACATAGACACATGCATACATGCATGCATACACACTTACATTCATACACGCACTCACTACTACATTCATAAACGCATTCAACCACGCATGCACAGTTTCATGCAGACACCCACTCACACAGGCACACACAGCACCTACCACGCTCCCACCCCCCTCCCCGGTTGGACGATCGACTTATCTGGTCCGGAGAGGAGGTTGTCCGGCAGGGAAGGGGCGCTTCCACCTCCAGCAGCGCCCCGCCATCAGGACACCGCCATGCCGTATTACTGCACATAATACGATGAGTGTTGTCCTTCTGGCGGGGCATTGCCGGTGGTGAAACTGCCTCTGCCTGCCAGCACAACTACTGCTGGATTTCCACCCAAAATGTGATTTAGTCCGCCAGGGAAAGGTTAGCGGAATGGGTGCACACGTCACTGCCCGATTTACAGGCATGCACCCGCCACACTGCTACATTGCCACATGTAGCACATGTGGAGCCGGCATCAATGTACAGGCCCTGCAATCCGCTGGGCCGGCTGGCGGAAACACTGTTTCCGCCTGCCGGCCCAGCGGAATGTTGTTTATGTGGCCGGCGGGTTCTTCAATGCGCTGGAAGTTTTTTTAGACCACCAGCACCGAACTCACCGGGATTTCCTTCCGAGTTCATAATGACCACCTAAGTACGGATACAGGTACAGATTAGGCTATCACCGCTGTCCTCTCGCTAGAAGTTAGGTAGGATTCCTATGTACATGTTTTAACAATATGCTTGTGTTGTTTCTTTTCTTTTCACTGATCATGACAATCCTTGTCTTGCTTTGTCTTATTGCCCTAATAATTGCAGCTCATATATTTTATTGTAGATTTTAGTCTTTTCAATAAATGTATTGAAGACCATTTTGCATCTTTTCTTTGGCCTGCAAGTGTATGAGACCTTTGCTAATGGGAGAAAGGGATAAGATTTGTCGACCATAACGTCCCTGAGTGATCACTAAGTAGCATGCATCAGGCTTCCATAAATCACCTTTGCTTTCTATGTTTGAGTGAGGTGTTGCTAGCTATCACAAAGGGTTGGAACGTCAGCTGCCAAGATGGTGTGGAATTGACTCAGCTACCCACAGGCAGGTGGTGCTGCCAGCCTGAATCCAGCAGTTCTAGGATAATATGACATTGATCATGTACAAAACATATGGAGATAACAATTGTAACCATAACTTTTTAGATGGACATTGTTTCATATTCTGTTACATTGCTTATTCAGAAATAAAAAAGTAAAATTGTGAAGTAATCTATGAATTGCAAACCTGAATTTGAACTATCTCAAATGTGATAATTTGTCTTGTGCTCCGGACTTGGGGATATTATATATATGATCTAAGCAGTGTTTTCCATAGACCCACCTAAGGGTCACCCAATATTTTTGTGATCTAAGCACTCTCCTATAGAGCTGCGCAAGGGTGACCTAATACATATATGATCTAAGCAGTGCCCTGTGGACTTATGCAGGGGCCACCTAATACATATATGACATAAGCACAATAGTACACATGTACCTGTAAGGTAACAGAGGACTGCACACACACTTTGGGCAACATTTTTTCACAATTGATGCTATGCTACACAGCAGTCCATCTTGCTTCACTGAGTTGCATGGCAAGGAGACAGCAGAGGAGGAAGACATGTTCTAACTAATGCTACATATCACTATGGCTTGTGCTGTATCACTGTTGTTAGACCCGACAGCCTTAGGGTGGTCTTGCCCTCACCTTTTTGCTTGCCTCACTCCATTATTTTGATCTTGGTTTTGCTAGTTTTAGGACTGTGCACACTTTACAACTGCTGCCCAGAGCTAAAGTGCTCTCTCCGCTAAACATGGTTACATTGTCTCCCACCCAATTGGCATACTTAATTTACTTATAGGTATCTAGTAAAGTGTACTATATGTGCCCAGGACCTGTAAATGAAATGCTACTAGTGGGCCTGCAGCACTGATTGTGCCGCCCAGATAAGTAGCCCCTTACCCATGTATCAGGCCTGCCATTGCAATGCTTGTGTGTGCAGTTTTACTGCCACCTCGCCTTGGCATTTAGAGGGCTTTGACAAGCCTTAAACTCTCCTTTTATTACATATGTCACCCCTAAAGTAGGCTCTATGCGACCCGCAGGGCAAGGCACAGTGTATTTAGAAGTCTGGACATGTACTTTTAAGTTTTACTTGTCCTGGTAGTGAAAAACACCCAAAGTTGTTTTTCACTATGAGGAAGACTGTTCCCCTCATAGGCCAGCATTGGGATTTCCTTAATATACTTTTATGTTGTAATTCCTGATCAGAAAGGAGTAGTTACATCATGTTGCATATCTTTGGAATGGTAATGATAAATCCTCTTTACTGGAAAAGTTGGATTTAACATTACTATTATAGAAATGCCACTTTTAGAAAGTAGGGATTTCTCTGCTCTTACTGCCCTACGTGCCTTACAGCATGTCTCCAATCTATGTGTGATCTGTACTGGGTGACAGCTCCCTTTGTACATTCCAACCAGACAGCCATAAACACAGGACTCTTAACTGCATTTGTATTCATCAGCGTACTGATGGGTCTTCCTGGGAAGGAAGGGGAGAGGGACTCCCATTACACTTCAAAGGGTAGTGGCCTTACCCCACATAATGGCTGATTACCCCCACAGTTCTCCTGGTGGACAGGGTGAGGCTGAAAGGGCAAACCATATGCTTCAAAACCCCTCTTTGAAGTCTCCCGCATTTCAAAGGCACATTCGGTATAACCACTGTATCTCTCTGACACTTCTGGATCTGGAGTAGAACCTCTGTCTGAAGAACTGCTGTGCTACTCAAAGGACTCAATTGGCCTACTTTTCTGGAAGGACTGCTTTTCTGCTTGTTGCCCTGCTGCCTTCTGCTCTCTGACCCTGCTGGAAGGACTCTGCCTTTCCACCTGAGTGCCCCCAAAGTCACTACATTGCTCCACCAAAGGTACTGTCTCAGCGGGCCCTGTGTGGGTTTTGTAGCCAGCCTACCCTTCATCATGGTCAACCGTGATTTTGGATTTGTACCAGTCCCTCGCAAAGTAAAGTAAGCTTTAGGCTCATAGTGACTTCTAAGTACTGTTTTCACAATTAATCTTTAAAATACAAATCTCAACTTCCACTGGGTGGATTTGTGTTGTTTTGGCCTTGTATTACTCAGATAATATGCTCTATTTTTCTAACCTGGTGTGGAGTCATTTTGTGGTGTGTTCACTGTGTTACTGTATGAATTATTTCACAAATACTTTACACATTGCCTTCTAAGTTAAGCCTCCCTGCTCTGTGCCAAATGTCCAGAGAGTGAGCCTAGCATAATTTAGGGTGTGTTCTAGTCAGGGTAGGTCAGATACACATCCTAAATTAACTTGTGCTGACCCTCTGGTAGCTTGGCACAGAACAGACAGGTAAGAATATGCCAAATTTCTAAAAGTGGCATTTTCATAATTACAATATAAAATCCGACTTCACCGTCAGTTGTGATTTTAATTTGTGATTTGTGATTCCAAAGACACCAAACTTGGGGGTCCCATCTCTTCCCAATTGGAAATTACACTTATAAATTCACTCTAATGAGGCAATCCCAATGTTATCCTATGGGAGGGATAGACCTTGCAGTACTGAAAAACGAATTTAAGAGTTTTACACTACCTGCACATGTATAACTTAAAATTACATGGCCAACTGAAGTAGGTGGCAAAATCAGTGCTGCCGGCACATGTTGTGCACTTTATTAGGGGCTTATAAGTAAATTAAATATGTCTATTGTGGATAAGCCAATGTTGCCATGTTTTAAGCAGCGAGCACCTGCACTTTAGCACTGGGTTGCAGGGGTAACATGCCAAGGGTCTTAAAATCAGCAAAAACTGAGGTCAGCCAAACAGGCGGTCAGAAGGCAAAAAAGTTAGGGGTAACCAGACCAAGGATGCAAGTTCTAACAGTCCAACACATGTAACATTACTCCATTGTGATAATGGGGATAGCTTGGAGTAATGTTTCAGGCTTAGACACCTTTTTGACACAACATTATTAACATCACCTTACATTCAAACTTCTATGTGTGCAGCCTTATGCATTACATGTTGAAAGTGAACATTGAGGAGTAATATAAAAATATCAATGTATGATACTTAATTTGTGAATATGTGCACAGTCACAGTGTAACAAGTATTTCTGTGTATGGCGATACCTGACATTTAAAGCTATTCATGCATGTTTACATCCATGCTTCAGTAATGTAAAGAGAGGCTCCAAAAGCAGGTGTAATGTGTAAAGATATTTTACAATGGCTCGCAAGTCTTTAGCTATGTTCCACATACGCCATAATGCACATACCCAAAAGATGGTGAATCTGTTCACTTTGAAAGCCGGCAGCAATGTTGTGGTGCGTCGGGTGCAGCAGCACCTGTCGCACTTTCCACTGTCTGCCTAGCAGACAGTGAAAAGCATGATGGGGCCGGCAACTGACATGGTCGTAATGTGGCTGTCAGACTGCCACATTGGCAACGGTATGACTGCCAACACAGCCCTGGCAGTTATAAGACCTCCAGGGTCATAATGAGGAGCTGAGTGTGTTGCCATTGCTCAGTACATACCATTTGTATCTACTTCTCATACTCTTCACTTCCTTAACTAGTTTATGTATAAATTCCTAGGTGCAATGACTGATAATACATTCCATGTATTATAACATTTTTACTGATTTATGAGTAAGTAGACTAATCAAGACTATCACGTTATGTGTTTGTATTTTTTATGTATACTCCATGTATAGATTCACAATCAACGCCTATCAACTTTTTTAACTGTTGTGGCCATTGTACCTTACTCAAAAAATGAGGACCAGTATCACAGACATGCTATTCTGATGGTCACAGTTTGGCACAATATCAGCTTTTCTGCTGTAATGGCATTACATTTTCTGAAATTTGTCACCAGACAGTAAGTTGCTGTGTGTTACGTTCCTTTATTTAAGTATCGTAATACATCCACAGATTACACTTATTTGCTTTATTAATGATTCTGATGTCAGATATTGCAAAGTAACTACCACACACACACTTTAGTATCATGTATTTATCTAACTAGTCAGCTATGTGTACATGTTATTTTTCAAAAAATACTTGGGACAACCCATAGATTGACATTCACACAAACACAACACCATGACTTCATATATCATGTTTTTAAACATACATGTTTATCACAACTGTACACATAGCTAAAGGGTCTAGAATAATTTATATTTCATTAAGCAAAAAAAATGTCACTATACTACTTCATCTGGCACGGCCCTCAATTGAGTGCCCAATTTCATATTGTGATTTTTCATCCTCCTCATCCTAATGTGTAATTTTACAATCACAGTCCCATAGGATATTAGTCTTTGTACACATGTTGTACTATATTGCACTCACAGTAATTATTTTGTTCACCATTGGTGGTGAGTATAGCCATCTTCTGCCTGACTGATCCAGGGATCAAAACCTTGTGGGGTTTCCTAAATACAGAACTGTATCTCTTCTGACCATCAGTCTGGGCATTTATGAATGGAGGTCCATAATCCAATAATCCATGGCTGCAGCTCATTGTCTTGATCACCTGAAATAGGAATTTGAATTACATATTAGAATTAGGTGTTACCTTGAATGTGGATGCTGGGTTTCTCATAAGTGTTGAACAACTACGAAGCATGTGTACATTTAAGGATAACATTTAAGATGTTTATTTTAACATTTTGGAAAAAATGCCTGTTCTATGTTTTACGTATATGGTTCAGTGGCCTTTTTATCAGTGTAGGATGTAATAGCAATCAACATCCCTAGTTACATTGGACAACGGAAATTGATCATGTTTTGTGCAGTTGCAACATGACAAAAAGTATTAAGTTAAATTTACACATTACTGATTAAATGTTGGCTGTAGTTGATATGACACTCACAAAATAAGTCAAACTATGTTTCTGGTATCAGTAACTTCCACAATCACAGTCACACATGCATTGCTTTGGTTTATATACAAACACATACATACACTGAAACCAAAATCTTTATTGTAGCCTAAATACACATGTGTAATTTCAAAGCTTTTGCTTATTGGAACCATGAAACATTTTTACCATATTGCATTTTCATTCAATTTCCTTTGTTCATACAGCAGCATTATGTTTATGTATACTATATATTTAATGGAACCTATACCGAACATGGTTCATTCAATGTGGTAAAGTATTCAGTGCTGGATGCTTCATGAACTAGCTGTCATCTACACACGTCCCTATCACTTTGTTTATGTGTTTGTATGTAAATGTTTCTTATTTGTTTAAGTGCAAATTTTTTCATGGTACACAGGTTATGGCTTATTGTTACAAAGATATGTTACTTATTGAACAATGGAACAACTGTGAGCCTTAGTAAGTGAGAACTAAACCTTTATTTTTACTTTGTGTCTCGCAAGGTGCCAGGGATATGTGGGAAGTAGTTATGCGTTTGTTTGCACTCCAGATAAGAACCTTTTTTAGGTGATTCGAGTATTTTGTTTAGTTCACTTTCACACACGCCAGCATTCCTGTGAAGAGTTACATAACATCTGTGGATGTTAGTCTTTCCATAGGTTCACCATGGTCATTCTTATGCATTACCTCAGTATATGTCAGAAATTGCCACACTGGCAGTAGCTATTAACTTTGTTACTGCATTACTGGATGTGCATCACAGACATTGACATTAGATTGACATTACATTGGGACACAGATTTGGTACTCTTAGTAATTTTGTCTGCCTGTATATACTACCATCTGCAGCACACTTGGTAAAAGGATCAAATAATTCTGACTACTTATACATTTTTATTTTAATCTTCGCCCATTGTACATACACCCTTCTACATTGTTGGTAGACTTCTCATGGTGATTCAACTCATGGATTATTAGTTTATGACAATAATAATTATGCTGGTATTGTGGGTGTGTCCTCTCACATTGTAACATCACACTAAATATTACTTTGTTGGTTGTTCTGCACTGCATGTGACAGTAGGAAGATTGACGTACAATCATAGACAATTGGCTATCTGATTTGCTTCAGTGCAACCACTATATGTACATTCAACTACGTATTTTCCCTAACATTTTAAATATAACATGTATTTAAACTAAGAGCCATTGATTGATCAGTAACTGATTTCCAATCTTTCATTATCAAATCACTCATTGATGATACTGTGCCTATATATATAGGCAACATGGGCTCTTCCAGGGTACTTTGCCAGGAAAAATTGGTAAATAGTCTATGATGATCCACAATTGCCTGCATATTGATTGAGTAATTGTTCTTGCGATTTCTGAAAATGAATGCAGTAGCTGCAAGTGGCCCCAAATGCACATTTGTGCAGTCTATTGCACCAAGCATATGAGAAAATCCCACAATGTCATACAAACTTTGCTTGGTGGCTAATTGTTGTTTGCTGGTTTTAGTAAATGCCAGGTATTGCTGTGTAAGTTCAAAGATGGCATCCAACACACATTGCAGAAATGCAGCAAAGGCACGCTGTGATATGCCAGCCAATATTGCACTATTGCTCATCTTCTGGAATGATCCAGAGTCCAACAAGTGTAGGACTGCCATCAATTTAACATGTGGGGAATGTCATTGGTCCTTCTAGTTGTTGGTTGCAAGCTTCGAGAGATTTTTTCCAACAGCTCCAGGATGCTTTCCTTTTTCATTTTATATAACTGGATCATCTCCTTCTCCCTGCAATCAATTTGGGTGATCCTTTGTTGGATTATGTGCTCCTTCCTCCTTTTCTGTTACCTTTGTAGTCTCACAACAACTTCCAACTGAATTGCTAAATGCCTATCTTCATGGCTTGCCACAGAGTTTTGTAATGGAGGTCTTTTTATATTGATGCCCTTGCACATTTGGCTGTTCATGGCGATGCATAATATTCTGAGACATTTTCATTGTTGAGTTACACTGCGTGATGATGCATCACACAGTGGTAAACTGATAAATCACACTGCACTGCAGTTGCGTTGGATTTTGTGTGAGATCTCCTACCTTGCATGCATTTATTCCTGTGTGACAGAGGCAGACATAGCACAGCTCTTGCACCACACAAGTCTCTAAAAATGACACAAGAAGCCTCCTGCATCACTTGATAAATCTGACTTTAGGATTGCATTGCCCTTGGGTCACCCTGCACAAGGGCAACACAACCTTTTGATCAATCTGGCCCTGAATGTCAATGCAAATCAGGGAGTTCAAACATCCTTGCACTGAACAATTTATAGGATGGGAAAAGCATGTATTAACCCGGGATGAGGAATACTCATGTAGTTACATCTCATGTCTAAGTACCTTGGTACTAGACACTTTTTGCAATGGATAAAATGTATGCTCTAAATATGTTTTCTTACAATGGGTGCAAGTGAATAGTGACAGAGGCTTGAATTTCATCACACAATCCTATTATTTTCTCATAGACTAAAGTATTTTAACATGTTTAAATCATGGTCAAAATACAGGTCGTTTTCATTCTCGAGTGCTGCACATGAAGGGATAGCAATATATTTCACCAAACACTGTACTTAATTATACGTAACTTTGAGCCAGACATTGTTTGTTCCATAAACTCAAGATAATTAGTTTTGACTGATGTTTAGGCCCTGATACTCGATAATTCCTCTTCATTTATATATATATATATATATATATATATATATATATATACATATACAGGGAGTGCAGAATTATTAGGCAAATTAGTATTTTGACCACATCATCCTCTTTATGCATGTTGTCTTACTCCAAGCTGTATAGGCTCGAAAGCCTACTACCAATTAAGCATATTAGGTGATGTGCATCTCTGTAATGAGAAGGGGTGTGGTCTAATGACATCAACACCCTATATCAGGTGTGCATAATTATTAGGCAACTTCCTTTCCTTTGGCAAAATGGGTCAAAAGAAGGACTTGACAGGCTCAGAAAAGTCAAAAATAGTGAGATATCTTGCAGAGGGATGCAGCACTCTTAAAATTGCAAAGCTTCTGAAGCGTGATCATCGAACAATCAAGCGTTTCATTCAAAATAGTCAACAGGGTCGCAAGAAGGGTGTGGAAAAACCAAGGCGCAAAATAACTGCCCATGAACTGAGAAAAGTCAAGCGTGCAGCTGTCACGATGCCACTTGCCACCAGTTTGGCCATATTTCAGAGCTGCAACATCACTGGAGTGCCCAAAAGCACAAGGTGTGCAATACTCAGAGACATGGCCAAGGTAAGAAAGGCTGAAAGACGACCACCACTGAACAAGACACACAAGCTGAAACGTCAAGACTGGGCCAAGAAATATCTCAAGACTGATTTTTCTAAGGTTTTATGGACTGATGAAATGAGAGTGAGTCTTGATGGGCCAAATGGATGGGCCCGTGGCTGGATTGGTAAAGGGCAGAGAGCTCCAGTCCGACTCAGACGCCAGCAAGGTGGAGGTGGAGTACTGGTTTGGGCTGGTATCATCAAAGATGAGCTTGTGGGGCCTTTTCGGGTTGAGGATGGAGTCAAGCTCAACTCCCAGTCCTACTGCCAGTTCCTGGAAGACACCTTCTTCAAGCAGTGGTACAGGAAGAAGTCTGCATCCTTCAAGAAAAACATGATTTTCATGCAGGACAATGCTCCATCACACGCGTCCAAGTACTCCACAGCGTGGCTGGCAAGAAAGGGTATAAAAGAAGGAAATCTAATGACATGGCCTCCTTGTTCACCTGATCTGAACCCCATTGAGAACCTGTGGTCCATCATCAAATGTGAGATTTACAAGGAGGGAAAACAGTACACCTCTCTGAACAGTGTCTGGGAGGCTGTGGTTGCTGCTGCACGCAATGTTGATGGTGAACAGATCAAAACACTGACAGAATCCATGGATGGCAGGCTTTTGAGTGTCCTTGCAAAGAAAGGTGGCTATATTGGTCACTGATTTGTTTTTGTTTTGTTTTTGAATGTCAGAAATGTATATTTGTGAATGTTGAGATGTTATATTGGTTTCACTGGTAATGATAAATAATTGAAATGGGTATATATTTTTTTTTGTTAAGTTGCCTAATAATTATGCACAGTGATAGTCACCTGCACACACAGATATCCCCCTAACATAGCTAAAACTAAAAACAAACTAAAAACTACTTCAAAAAATATTCAGTTTTGATATTAATGAGTTTTTTGGGTTCATTGAGAACATGGTTGTTGTTCAATAATAAAATTAATCCTCAAAAATACAACTTGCCTAATAATTCTGCACTCCCTGTATATATATATATATATATATATAGATATATGTATCTTTCTTGCGCCCTTATGTATCTAAAAGAAGGTTATGTTAATGGGAGAGAGTTCAATTTTATTCAGAACATTACTCATGATTAAACAATCATAGTTAGAAGCGCAATAAACCTAAAACGGAAAAAATATACTCTCAGTATCTAACACATTTTGATTAGATCAAACCCCGGTCAAGAAAAAACCGAACATAAAAGAACTCACTCTTCCATCTCTAAAGCACTCATTTTATTCAAATTGTTTCTCCAACCACGCAGCTATAGAGAGAGCCCAATGATAAAATACATTTGAAAGCACAACAGACCAAAAGATGTATTTTTAGTAAATTGCTGCTACAGGCTCGAAAATAGGTAAATGCTACAAGCTGGTTCACTGCAGAATATTCTGACTAGAATGAGGTATCTGCTGACTGCTCTGTTATGTGGGATGGGTTCAAACAACCTTGCAAGGTCAAATTGTTACTTATGATATGGCTCATAGAAAAAGGAAAAAATAAACAGAGGGGTGAGAGGCAAAGAGTAACCGCACTCACGGAAAAACGAATTACAAACAACTCCTTGAATGTGTTAATGCGAAGGAGGATTGAAAGGAATATCATTATAAGGAAACATAATTACATTAAAATGCCTCTTTACAGAAATGCTACAAGGGGGAGGGGTGAATACTGCAATTTGTTTTTAGCCTGGTCAGTGAAGGAAAAACCAAAACATAATATAACTAAAAAATACCCAAGGAGAGTAATAAATATGTGAAAGTGTATAAAATGTTTGTATTATGAACAGTACTAAGCGTTTTAATACTAAAGAACATCTCTAAGGATATGCATATAGGGCCTGATTATGACTTTGGTGGATGGGATTACTCCGTCCCAAATGTGACAGATAACCCGCCCGCTGTATTAGGACTTCCATTATATCCTATGGAACTCATAAAACGGCAGGCGGGATTTCCTACACATTTGGGGCGGACTAATCCCCTCCGCCAAAGTTGTAATCAGGCCCTATTAATCCATTAACTCTACTAAATGACAATTATAAAATAAGTGCAAAATATTTGCCAATCCAAATAAATAAAACTGCAAACTCCTTGATCCACATAGATGAAAACTAATCTTTCGCTGGACAACATTTAAAACCCAATAGTAGCTACTTGATTGAAAGCATGGATATCGTCATCTACAAGAAAACACCAGCTGTGGTCAAGCTTTTGGATGCAAAAACATTTACCATACTGTACTCGGACAACCTGTTTTCGTTATTAAGCGCCTTCGCTTTTCACTGCCAGATCGGTACATACTGCTCGAATTCAATGGTGCTCTCACCAAGAGTGGCACAGTTGCATGTACTGCCTTACATATGTACCAAACACCCTTAAAGAGCCCAGGAGGCAGGGTGCAATATATTTAAGTTGCAGGCATAAGCTTATATGTATCTATAGCATAATTTCCATTAAGGTACACTATAAATTCAGGCAGGTCTATAGGATAACATGGAACTAAAGCCTGGGCAGACTTGGTTTGCTAGCTATATTATGGTAGCACCTATATATGTCGAGTTTGGTGTCAAACAAATTGCCTTTTCTCCCCCAACATGAATCTGGTGTTGAGGGATGGCTGGTATGAACCCAGGTGGCACGCTAGAGATTGTCCACCTGCTTGCCGCCATTCTTTGTGCTCTTTCCAGTCAGCCCACACTTTTTCCCATGCTTGCTGCACCAAGACAAGTGTCTGACCTCCTGCCAGGCAGTGTGGACGCTCCCAGAGGTCAGGGACGAAGGCTGAGGCAGGAAGGAGGTCATACCTCCTGCCTCATTGCCGGGCTATTGAATAGAGCCATCAGTACAGTGAGCTTCAAAGGCTTCTATGTCCCTAATAGCCATCTGCGCTGTACCCCAGTGAGGAAACAGCCCTCTCCCTGCCCCTAGGCATATTTGCTCATGGACAGTTGGGAAATTAAGTAAGCAAGGCTGTGCACACCCCCAGCAGGCTTGCCCCACGTCTAGGGTGAGCAGCCCAGGCTGTGCACTAAATTGTGATTTCTGTCATCCTAGGAGTGGTAGACTTGAGGGTTCTGGGTAGCTAACATGGTGACCTGTTCCATCGGATGTGGTCACCTGAGGGGTGGAGTTGCTGCAGGAGCTACCTGCTTATTGGTCAATAGGCTCCACACCCCTAACTTCCCTAAATCCAGGATTTAAGGGACACCCCTGACACTAGAACGTCAGATGTAATGGACTAACTTCAAAGGAGGAAAAAAAGGAGCTCTGCATTACCAACAACCGCACTCTGCAAAGAGGGATACTCTATCCCTGAGGCAACAGACTGGGAACTGCGTGAATGACCCTCATCCTTGGCTGCAACTCATCACTCCTGCCAGGAGGGACCACTGTGGGAGCCAGAATAACCCTCTGATTCCCTTGTACTAGGGGCACTAGTCCCCTTCAAACTGCAGGTAAAAAGATGCTCTGGAACAAAAGAATCACCAACCATCAGGCCCGCTGAGGGATTGACTGGATCCAGTTGGTGAAGTTAATTCAGGGAGTAGTAGTCCGGCTTTCCATGAAGTTGCAGGCTTCTATCATACTCCTCTGGACCTCCAGATGTCTCCAAAGCTATTTGCTATGCTTACCACTACCAAGGCATGTTGGTCACTAGCCCGGTAACTGACCCCTTAACTTGATTCTGCAACAGAAGTGCACTGCCCAGCACTTGTGACTTACATCAGCAGTGACCTCACAGCTGAGTGTTTGCATCCCCTTTGTCGCAGCAAAGCCTATTAGCCTATTAATGTATCTGTAAGTCCCTAGTAAAGTGCACTACCTGTGCCCAGAGCCTGTAAATTAAATGCTACTAGTGGGCCTGCAGCACTGATTGTGCCACCCACATAAGTAGCCCCTTAACCATGTCTCAGGCCTGCCATTACAAGGCCGGTGTGTGCAGTTTCACTGCCACTTCGACTTGGCATTTAAAACTAGCCTTAAACCTTCCTTTTTCTACATATAAGTCACCCCTAAGATAGGCCCTGGTAACCCATAGGGGAGGGTAGTATGTAGGTAAAAGGCAGGACATGTATGTATCTGTTTTACATGTCCTAGTAGTGAAAAGCTCCTAAATTTGTTTTCCACTTCTGTGAGAACTGCTCCTGTGATAGACTAGCATTAGGACTGCCCTCACATACTCTTAAGTGGTAGATTCCGATCTTGAAGTAGTAGCTATGTCTTGTTTAGTATTGCCAGACTAGTAATAGAAATTCTGCTTACTGGTGAAGTTGGAATTCATATTAACATTTCATATAAGCGACTTTTAGACAATGGGCATTTCTCTGCACTTACTGCCACCTGTACCTCTCAGCCTGTCTCCAAGCCACGTTTGCTCTGTGCTGGTTGACAGATCCCCTTGTGCATTCCATCCAGACAACCATAAACACAGGACACTCAGTCACATCTGCATTCATCTGCATACTGAATGCGTCTTCCTGGGCAGGAACGGTGGAGTGGCTCACACTTACACTTGAAAGGCCAGTGGCCTGCCCCCACACAAAACTGATAACCCCCCACAGGGATCCTGACAGACAGGTCTGGGCTGAAAGGGGAACTTGTGGACTTCAAAACCACTCTTTGATGTTTCCCCCACTTCACAGGCATTTTTGGGTTTATAAACTGGGTCTCTGACCCCAACAAATCAGCCATTTCTGGGCCTATACCTGCACCCTGTCAGAGGAGGTGCCTGGCTGGCCAAAGGACTCATCTGGACTGCTTTGCTGAGAAGGACTGCTGCTCTTCTTGTTGCCCTGCTTCCCTGCTGGCCTCTGGCTCTGGTGGAAGGACTCTGCCTTCCTCCTGAGGTACTCTCCAAGGGCTTGGATTGAGCTTGCCTCCTGTTTTTGAAGTCTCAGGGCCAAGAAACAAAGAATTCATCTCTTCAAGAAACTCCTTGTACCTCGAAAATCGACACAACGCCTGCAGAAAATCAATGCAAAGCCTGCATCGCGGCTGGGAAATCTCCGCACCGCCGACCAGAATGACGCAGCACCAACTTCCTGACAGAGAATTCGACACAGCGCCTGCCTCGCAATGGAAAATTCAACACATTGCCTACCAGATCAATGCAGCACCTGCTCCTTCTACCAGCGGGTCAAGGATTTTCAACACATCGTCCCTTGGTGTTAAAATACCCCCACATCACAGTGAGGCACCAAGACTGAACACCTGAAAAACAACGCAAACCCTTGCAGTCTGTGCCACACCGGAAAATCCCATGAAACACCTTATTTTTCCACGAATCTCCTCCTCTGCTTTCCTGTGCATCGTTATTTTTGACGCATGCCAGGTACTGTGTGTTACAAAGAAACAGCTTTTGATTTCTAAGGATTGAGACTCTTTTTAACCTTTAAAAGTGATATGTCAACTAATTGGATCTTTGTCGTTTTGACCTTAGTTTATTCAGATAAATATTATCTATTTTTCTAAACCTGTGTGGTGTATTTTTGTAGTGCCTTCACTGTGTTACTATAGGATTTATTGCACAATTACCTTGCACATTGCCTTCTAAGTTAAGTTAAGCTTGACTGCTCAGTGCCAAGCTGCCAGAGGGTGGGCACAGGAGAATTCGAATTGTGTTGTGACTTACCCTGACCAGGGTTTTGGTCCATACTTGGACAAGGGTGTAAACCTCTGCCAACTAGAGACCACATTTCTAACATGGTTCCTTTAAGTAAAGCCTGAAAGTTATTTGCCACACTATCAGGACTGAGCTAGGGATTTGCTAGTGTGAATCCAAGGACCATCTCTGGGGTTTTATGGGAGTATTACATGGTGAGGACTAACCCCCACACTACTTAATACTCCACTTTCCTATAAATAGAAATAAAAAGGGTTAAAGGGAGGCAGTTAGAGAGGAAAGGCAACAAACAGTAACAGGTAGAAGAACCGATTTATGATTTAAGAGAAAATGGGCCAGCCAGAATTTAGGAAGAAGGGAAAAAAATTCTCAGTGAAGTTAAAACTGATTTGTGTACTAAACGTGTACAGAAGTGGGAAACCGAGCCAGTTTATTTTGACAATAGATATTTTGGAGAGATAATGTTTTAATTTGTACTACACTGAGGTGTGCATTTCCGAAAAATGCAATTTTACACTAAATCGTTCATTTAATGGACATCTCCTTTTGCACAAGATTGTTTTAGGTGCTTTTCAATGGAATTACACAACTGGTTCGTACTGCACAGTCTTGCCCGAAAGTATAATTCTAAGAGGAACTTTTTACTTTCAATGAATCCAAACATTTTATAAATATTCCACAGAAACCCCAGACGGCATTATTAGAGTATGGTTAGACTAATGTGTGGATTAATTTTGGTAATAATATTATATTGATGAATATGTGACTAACTGAATGGCCACCATATTATGTATGGCTTATATTTTGCTTGTGCTAACTTAAGTTAATGGAATTATTCTGTTATTCTGTCTTCACAAGAGAGTGTGTTTCTTGACTAAACAAATTATAGAAATAAAAGTGTATTTAGTGACCTCTGCTGGACTGAAGTAGAAGCAGATGCAAGGTCATTGTGTAATGCAAACTGTATGAAATGTTTTCAATGTTTCTGTAGTTTGACTGACTTCATTGTTAGGGAAATGTTACTAATCTGTGTGTTTTTCTTCGAGGGTAAAGAGATGATATGAGAAGACAATTTTGTAATTGTTCTTTCTGTGACTTTGTATTCTTAGTGGAGTGGAAACAAAGGCTCCACAGATGAGGCGGAAGAAAAATAAGTCAAGAATATAAAATGTATTAGTTTAGATTTTGTCAATGGAGCAGTAGCCTTAAAAAAACTTGGTGTAGACTTATTTTGTATAATTTAGATATCTGTTATCTGTTTTCTAAATTTGTGGTACTTAAACTTTCACATGAAGACCAACATGTCGATGCTAATTAGAGGTCAGTGAGGGAGGCGTTTCTCACATGCTCATGATTTGTTTCTGAGATTACTTTGTTTATCATTATTCTCATGTATTCAATTGCTCAGATTCTATTGCTGTGGTTTTGTGTCATAACCATTGACATAATGTGTCTCTTTGCATTGATCAAACTCTGATATATGCTGCTTATGAATCAACCTTTGCTGTCTCTCTATATGTACCATTTGTGTTTGAGAATTATTTTTGTGACTTTACCGTTGTTAATATAGGGAAATACAATTGTTAACTTTTTAATAAACTGGTGTGGTTATTGAGGTTGAACTGTTTCACACATTTTATTTGTGATGTTTATGATGTATTTCGAATGACATTCCCTCAGAACAAATTTGGTTCGGTTCATCGACCTAGTGTGTGAAATCCACTATACAGTCTAGAATATAGCTAGGATTTCTCAGTGCTGACAATGTCAATGACACATCTAGTCATGTAAAAATATATTTTTATTTCACCATGCTGTTTGCTAAATCTATAATGTGGCATTGGACATGGAAAATATATACCCTAATTCACAGAATACCTGAGGGAAATTGTTATTGTTAAGGTTAGAGAAACCTTGTTTGCTGCTTGATGGGAGCCAGTAAAAACTTTGAAATGCTGTGGAGGAATTATGTGAATTATGTATAAAAGGTAATTTTACAGCTTGAAGATACAGTTATTAATATTTGATAGGATTGTGCAATACTGTGATTAGAAAGTAAGTTATTTTCTATTTGTATCATAATATGTTCTTTGGATGTAATTTTAAACCATTTGGCAGCTACAAATAAATTTAAAAAGTTACTTCTAACATTATTTGCCATAAAAAGTGACATGCACAGACATGCCAACTCTTTGCCGGTTGGCTGCCTCTTCATTTCATTTAGCTAGCACTGAGTGAGCGATGTCTGTAAGGTCCTGCTGTTAGTTATGAATGGGATTTGAGGTATGAGTAGATTTGTCACCGAGGTAGCCTCATACTGATTAGTCTCTGGCCATATTAAATAAATTAAGTGTTGCGATCTGCAGTAAGTGCCCTAAAAGGAACAATTTGAAATAAGCATATGAAAGTAACAGAATAGAACAATGACTGCTTCTGCAGGCAAGGCTCGAGTAAAATAATCTTTAGCATTTCTTTGTACTTTATCAAGAATGTAATGTTCATTATCACTGTTTAAAAAGCCCTCATAACCAAAGTCATATCACAGAAGGCTGTCGCAGGATGTGCAAGCATGCAATAGCATGTGACATTTGAGAGATAAGCCCCAAAAACAAAGGTGTAATGGCAGGACCTTTGTACCTGCAAATGTTTTCATATTATTACAAAGTATCTTACATAAAGCCATGTCATAGGGAACTATTGTAAGGTGAGCAAGAGGCCTGCTCACTCTGTCATGTTGGGAGGCCTTCACCTCTATATCCTAGATTGGGTGGCAGAACACCCACCCAATCTAGCATCCTCAACACTTTTGCGTGATGTCAGCTGAACACTGTTTTCTGCCGACTAGTTGAGCTTATTTTGCAAGTCAGAAAAAATCAGAAAGGTGGAGGACAGTACTTATTTTTGAAAGTTCAGATAACAAATAATGACCCTAAAAAAAAGTTTCTCCATGTGCATGTGGGCCAGTGATCATTTTTCTTGCCCAGATTGCATGCCTCACATGGTGGCCCCAGATGAAAAAATGTGTGTCACACAGCCTTCCTTAAGTAGGGCTGGACTTACAGTGCATTTACCCTGCAGCCCTGTGGTCTCCAGGCCGCTGCATAAAAGGTTTCGACAGTGAAGCTAGTTGTACCTTTTCCATATGAAACCCAGCAGTTCCTCCACTTCTTAAGGTGGAGAAAACTTGCTTTGTTGAGGGTTTATGGGTTTCCAGCTGATTCACGGAAGAACTTCCTGTGCATGAAACTCTAATGGAGGCCCATAGTCCCGATATTTACGTATCTCACATTGTAAGTCACATCCCCTTTTATTGCTTTCCTTTTTTGCCTCGTGAATATGATGTCCGAGGGGTCTGTACCCTTTCACCACAATCCAAATCCAGATTTTTATTTCTAAAGGACAAATAAACCTCATACAGGTAGAGGCGTAGCTTCATGGGGGGTGTTTGTGGTGTTACATCGCCCTAATGCATTTTCAGGTAAATAGTCGGGCACAGGTGCTTTCAGTTGGGTATGGTGAGGTGTCCGCTGGATTTCACAAGGATATTTTACAAAAGCACAGACAAAAACGCGCGCACACTCTCACTCTCTGCTGTGAAGTCTTGAAAAATGTTGATTATTTTGAAGAATATGGGGGTCATTATGACCCCGGCGGTAGGTGATAATGTGGCGGTAGTACCGCCAACAGGCTGGCGGTACATACCACCACAATATGACATTGGCAGGTTGGCTGCAGCCAACCCGCCAATTTACCATTCCTACCGCCATGGCAGTAGCAGCCGCCGGGCCGGAGATAACAATCTCCAGCCCGGCAGCCGCTATTGTACCGCCAGAGGCATTTTGAGCGTGCCTACCGCCATGGTTTTTGTGGCGTTAGCAACACCACGAAACCATGGCGGTAGGCCCTACCTGTGACACGGAACTCCTTCCCTGTCACTGGTAGGAGGCTCACCCACCCCCCCAAACACTCCCCAGATGCTCCCACCCCCTTCCATTCACGCTCCCACTTCCAATCCCCCACCTCCACCCATACACGCGCACTTGCAGACACTCACCACGCATACACACTCTCACTCTGGCATACACACATTCATTCACATACACATCTGTACACACATTCACACTGACATGCAGACACGCATTCATATTTACATTTGTACACGCATTCTCACACATGCAGACACCCACGTACACAACACTACACACACAGTCGCATTGACGCACACACTCACACATACATACACACAACCCCACACACAAACCCCCCAGCCCCAACCCCTGTCGGAAGTCCAACTTACCTGCATCTAGGGGTCTTCCGACAGGGAACGGGACGGGTGCTGCTACTGCCAGCAGCACCCGCCAGCAGAACACCGCCAGGCCGTATCATGTGTCATGATACGGCTGGCGGCGGTCTACTGGTGTGGCGCTGCTGGTGTTAGCAGCACAACCTTGCCACCATCCGCCAGTATGGCCACAGCCAGAATTCCGCCCTTCTTGTGGCTGAAATCCGCCTGTGGTCATAATTTGGTGAACGGATGGTAGCCGCTGCGACGGTCTTTTGGCGGCCGTCGCCCCGGCGGAAGGCGGCTTTTACAGCTAATGTTTAAATGAGGGCCTATGTGTTTTCTCTCACTTACTACCCAACAAATTTTCATTGGTCTCCCTTTCCACTGCCCCTTAATCCTCTCCTATGTGCCCTGCGTATCGTAATAATTTTGACTCAATATTTTTTTTAATCGAAGCAGAACTCAAATCAGTTTCAAATCGAAACATCCCAGTGCCCGATCATGATATACCCGTAAAAGGTTGCCTACTTGCAGAATTTGCACAGTAGTAAAGCGCAAATTGCGCCCAAATTGGAGTTGGTTATCTTGGAATGTTTGGTATGAACTGCCTTTTGGCATTTTGAAAATTTGTGTAAACTTAAGGCATTCGCAAAAGTGTATGCACTTAATTTAGAACAAAGTTGCCAATAAAACCCGTTTTGCTTAAAGTCAGGCTTTATTTATAATGCATTTTATTTTGCCTTTTTATTTATGAGTAGTGATTATGCTGTTTCCAAGCACAGTATTGCGTGCAAAGCATACCCTCAGTCATTCTGTAATTTCCTTGACTTTATTGGTTGCTATTGTGTTATTGAAAACTTTGTTTTAACATGGCATTTAAATCGAATTTGTATTTCTTGTAAAGAGTGTGTGGAAAAAATCCGTCATTTACATCATTTACCTGAACTGACAGACCAGTCCTCCAAGTAACAGTTTTTAAGTGAAAGGGAATTGTTTTCATGCTATTCGACAAATCAGCAAACTAATGTACTTTAGAACCTATAGAGTGAAGAGATTTACCTCAAACAGTCTTTTGGTGAGCTTTGGAAAGCAATTTTAACAATTATGTTATGGAAATAAAAAAAGTTATGGTGATATAATTTAGATGTTATGAAACTCCATCAAGGCAACTGTTGAATTATTGGAATACTATAGGCCCGATTCACAAAGGTTTGGGTGTGTTCGTGTGTCTTACACTTGTAATACTCTTGACCTACTCTTGAGTTTCATGAGTAAGTCAGTAGGAAGACAGAAGTAATTCTCACTACTTATTCTAGGAGCAGTACAAGACTAAGGGCCAGATGTAAGTAGAAAGCAAATTGCGAGTTGCAATATGCGAGTCCTTCCAACTCGCAAATTGCAACTCGCAATTTGATATGCAGAAAGGTGTCTCAAACACCTTCTGCGACTTGCTATGGGGTCGCAAAGACCCACCTCATTAATATTAATGAGGTGGGTCACAGTTTGCGACCCCATAGCGAGTCTGGGCACTCACGGGGATGGTGGCCTGCTGGAGAGAGCAGACCACCATGTCCGTGACTGCTTTTATATAAAGCAGTTTTTTTTTTCTATCTGCAGCCCGTTTTCCTTAAAGGAAAACGAGCTGCACTTAGAAAAAAATACCGAAACCTTTTGTTTCGGTTTTTTTCAGAGTAGGCAGTGGTCCATAGGACCACTGCCTGCTCTGAAAAAATATTTTTGTGAGCATTCACAAAGGGGAAGGGGTCCGATGGGGACCCCTTCCCGTTTGCGAATGAGTTACCATCCACTTCAAGTGGATGCTAACTGTGAGTTGATTTGCAACCGCTTTCGTGTTTGCAAATCAACTTACATCACGGTGCGAGTCGGAAGTAGGAAGGGAACACCCCTTCCTATTTGCGAGTCGGACAAACATTTTGCGAGTCGGTTCCGACTCGCAAAATGTGTTTCTGCATCGCGCGCAGGCATTAGCGCTTCGCAAATGGCGTTTTTCACCGTTTGCGATGCGCCAATGCCTTGTTACATCTGGCCCTAAATGATTCCTACTCACAGCCAAATCTGTCTGAAACTGATCCGGTGTTTGTATAAAAGAGCTACACTTTCTCTGTGCTGGTTTGTGTGAAAAAACTTACAAAGTAATGGGAGGAATGCTCGCTTTAATCTCAGCCACTGGCGATATCTCTTGGCCTTTTTCAAAACCATAGTCTTTGACAAAGTGTGCCATTCTAGGCACTGATCCGCCCTGTGCGAATCAGTCTTTGGCCTGCTGAAATAGGAATACTGCAGCCTGAACTGCCTAGATGTTGGTCCTATACTCACAGTGCCATAGGACTCTACCTATACCACACTGATGAGACCTAGGGCAATATGTACTAAAGCATTTTCCCAGAGACACAGAATGGGTAAAACCCTTTGATACATCTGTCCCCTAATTAGGTAGAAACTGGTTGGGGGTTGTTTGTAGTTCCACCTGGAGGGGACCTGGCCTGGACATTCAGGCAAACCTGTTCTTCTTAGAGCAGGACCAAGACTGATTGATATAAGATGGGCCCCTCTCTAGAATGACACAGTGGGTGAAAACTGATGGTCTGTAATGTGAGCCTGAGAAACCGAATAATTCAAGCATTCCTTCCTTCACCTTGTTCTTTTTGCAGTAGATGTCTGTGAGGAAGGCATTTAGTAATCCCTAGATAATGGTTTCATAGAGACTATGCAATATCACTTGTAATGTGCATCTAAAAAGAATTGTGTTTTGTGTTCATATATTTTGAGTCACTGTCTGCTTATTGCATAGTTATTATATATTTGTTATATTATGGTGATCAGCATCTATTGAAGAATTCTTTGGATCGTTTGATTGGGAGGGACTGAGGGAGACCAGGCCAAGTGTTAGTATAATCGCACTATACTCCCTCCCATACAGAAGAATGCACCTCCATAGGGATCATGTACTAGGAGGTATGCTCTGATGCACAGTCTTGCAAATCATTGTAGAAGTGTCAGTGGATATCAGTGGGATTAATGCACAGCTCTTGTGTTCACCTGTTAGCAATGGCTATTAACTTCCTAGATATATTACCCCACAAGCTAGAAGTGGCCACATAGGCAAAGGGTTTTGCACACCTATGTGTATTTATGGGTATATGCACAGACATGTACAGTTCTTAATTTTGATGCTAGAGTCACTGAAGCATGATACATAGAGCTGTATTTAAGATGACAGAAAATCTATCAGTGTAGTGGACGTTCTGAAAAAACCCATACGTTTGTGGGTTTTAACAATTTTGCATGATCATTCTCACTCTGGAAGCACTTGAAAATTACTTTACAAAGAGTCTGAATAACCATTTTGTCATGCTGGAAATGAGTATGCAACTCCCCCATATTTCTTAGGGGTTCTCCTCAGGAAATGGGGTTCTCCGTAGGTAAAAATCATTCCCAGTGGGGATAAGAAAGTTAAATGCCAATGTATTTTTGTGATATGCAGTCAGACACATTGGGCAACAAATGTACAACCTTTGGGGGCCATATACAAGGGTAAACTTATACATAAGTAAATCTACACATATAAGTGTACTCTTACACTTTTGAGTAACTTTAATACTTTTGGCTATTCACCATTTTCAAGTGTGAACTTAATCAAAGGTTTAGACTAACATGTCTGTACCCTCTGAAACAGGGGGGAGAGCCAAAACCTAAAATTACTGCAGCTACAAAAGAGCAGTAGTAAGTCTAGTACCAGACATGACCAACCACTGATACTGCAACATCTTCTGATAGAAAGACAAGGACTTGAAATAGAAATTCAGTAGGAGACGCAGACTTATGATAGTAGTCCACAGGAAATATTGTTTAAAAAGTTGAATGCATTTTAACTTTTTAAATGTACATCAAACATGTGTTTAATTAAAAAGAATGTAGATAACATCTAAGATAAAATATTATTGAATGATAAAATATTTTAATAACCTTTAGAATTTACAAATAAATGGCACTTTAATTTGTAAAAGAAAAATTACATTAAGGGGGTCATTACAACCCTGGCGGACGGTGTTAAAGCGGCGGTAAGAACGCCAACAGGCTGGCAGTCTTTTTTTGAGTATTATGACCATGGCGGTTACCGCCATGGTCATCCGCTGCTTCTCCGTACCGCCCGCCAGGGCGGAGACGACCGCTGGGCTGGAGACCTGGGTCTTCAGCCCGGCGGCCGTTACAATACCGCCGCCGGTATTTTGACAAAGCTTACCGCCGTGGATTTCCAGCGGTAGGAACCGCCATGAAATCCATGGCGGTAAGCACTATCAGTGCCAGGGAATTCCTTCCCTGGCACTGATAGGGGTCTTTCCCACCCCCCACCCCGACTCCCTCCCCTACCCCCCCACCACACCTGTCACCCCCCAAAGGTGGCAGGGCCCCCCTCCCCACCCGACCCCCAACATTACCTTACACATACACACCTGACACGCACGCAGGCACCACCAACACACATACACGCACACACACCAACATACATGCCAACATCCACAAACACAGACACGCACACCCACATTCAAACATACACGCACACATCCATACAGTCATACCTACAGACATACACGCACTCATTCCCAAAACACGCAACACCCCAGCAAGCATACACGCACTCACACACCCTCCTACATACACAGACGCACACCCCCATGCACCCAAACAACACACAACACCACCCCACCCCCCTCCCCTAACGGACGATCGACTCACCTGTTCCGTCGATCCGCTGGGAGGGGACGGGAGCCATGGGGGCAGCTCCGCTGACACCACACCGCCACGCAGAATCACAGGACGTGATTAGCTGGGCGGTGTTCTGTTGGCGTGGCGGTGGAGGTGGAGCAACCTCCACTTCCCCGCCGCCTGCCAGTATGGCTGTTGGCGGCTCTCTGTCGGAAAAACGACAGAGGGCAGCCAACGGTCATAATACGCCGAGCGGCAAACCGCCACTACTGGCGTTCTTCCGCACGGCGGTCCCTCAGCGGTATTGCTAAAAGACCGCTGAGGTTGTAATGACCACCTAAGTCTATACATAACATTCTGTAATTGTATATATTTTTAATAATTATATATGAATACACTTTATTAAGTGGGATGTTTTAAAATAAATACATAAAAAAATGTTCATTTAATCTAATATATTTAAATTAGTTAAATATTTAATACAAAATGTACGATAAAGAGATTACTGCCCCTGTAACAGAGTATAGGGAAAATTCATTGAGGCCTGTGTGATCTACTTTGTATACCCTCTGCATGTTTTTTGCACAAAATGGGTGTGGGGTTGTTTCTTAGAAAGTGGAAGTGTTGCTATTATTCATGAAGCTGGAAGAAGGAGACTCAGACATTGAAGTGGGAAAAGCGAAGACAAGTCTCCTTTAGAAATTCAATTAGGCCGTTTGCTGAGCCAGGCATTGCTGATGAATATTCCTGATCCACTGCTATTTGGTTAATGGTAGTGGTGAAGGGTGAGACTGCGGATTCTGTTGTGCAAATTGAAAGGGACCTCTTAGGCAAGGCCTAGTCATTGGTTATTTCCTGATTACTCTTATAGTTTGGATGATAACAGCCAAGTGCAGAAAGCTCACACCTTTTTGTGCCTCTGTTGTGGGTGCTTCAGGTCGAAGACAACCCTGTGGTGAGAAGCACCATTGTACACAAAGGTAGTGTCTGGAGTGCACAATGAATAGGACACTTAAAAGGGAACCATCCCATGTAAAGTGTAGACAGTGGGTACACATTCCTGTCTGCTGCTACTGTATAATTGTGAGACTCTACTACTCACACGTTGTTCCAGCTCCAAGTTCTCTGCGACTAATGAAGGGAAGGCACCACAGAGTACTCAGAGGGGAAGCTGTGCAGCTGGAACTGGTGTCTGCCTGACATACAGCTTCCCAGAGGTGGGGGGGCATCACTTGAGTCTATCCCTTGCTCTATACCTGACTTGAAACACCTCAAAGCAATATGCCTTCTCTGAAAGGGAAGCAGGCTGTCATGCCTACAGGATGAGTGACTGTCCAGGAGTTGCAAGGGGCAGTGTGATCCTAGAGATGGTCGTGCTTCTACAGGAAGAGGACTGCAAAGAGTGAGTTGTGTAATCTGATGTTGGTGGTTTATAGTTTCCAGCAGTGGTTTCCAGTGGAAACTATAATGACTCAACATGATGATTCCTGAAGCCCAGGCTGTGATATGAGTCCTGCAGAGCATGAAGTAAGCCTTAATGCCCAGAAGAAGTGCAGCCTGTGCATTGCCTGAACTAAGCGGTATTGGCCAGAAGAATTTAGACAGGTGCTTGTCTTGTCAGTGACCTGTGTGTGGCCAATTGGAGATCAGCCTGAGGAAGGCAGCTCATTGAGGAGGAAATTGTCCTGTGCAGGGCTTCACCAATCCTGGAGCACCTGTCCATCTATTCCATGTGTGACCCAGTTTTTTATGGCGGCCACCTTCCCTGCCTGCAGAACCACTGATTACATTAATTAGAGACATACATCAGCAGTGCTGAGAACATACGTGCAGTACCTGCAGCCAATTAGGAAACTCTGATGGAAGTGCTGGTTTGTGCACTTTCCCTACCAAAAGTGGAAGCAGCAGGCACTCAGAAATAAACTTGTGTTGTTGAATAAATTACTGATATAACAAGGATGGTTATGTTTGAGTGACAGAACTAAGTTAGAGCTGAGGAACTGAACTGGGAGAAACTGAGTACAACTTAGAATAGAGTGAGAGATGTGCATCTAAGTCATATCATGCTATTGCTTTAATCCCTTGGAGAACAACCTAGACCATTAAGAATGGGGAAACCTGGGAGGAATAGCAGATGGAGACATGGACAGAAGTACATACCCAAGAGACTAAATTGCATATACTATGTGTATAGTTTTATGTTGTAGTGAAATTAAAGTAATTTTCTACCTTGAAAGTAAAGGACTGGGTGGGATGATTAATTATTGCACTGTTGTGTGATTGTTGATTCCTGGTCTATCTTCCTCCGGCTGTTCTGTCTAGGCTCTTTGTGATGTGATCAGATGGATGCATGAGATGCTAAGAGGATAATGTATGATATGTACGCATGGTGTGGATGTGTGCTGTGATCACGGCGTATTGGGAGAACTTGATTTCAAACATGCTCGAGTCAACAACGAGGAACAATGTTATCGGAGTGAGAGAAGTTAGATACGAGCTTTGTTATGCCCTGTTGATATGCTGCCACATTGACTAAAATGTTATTAAATGTGTAATGTTTGTGCACTACATAGACCAATATGGATGTATGTGTGTAATGAATGCTCTTGGCATTTGGTACTTACTGTTACTACAGATGACTATATAATAGTGCCACATACCCATATGCTACTTAATACGTAGGGTACTGCTGATTTTTGTATTTGTATTTTTGGTAAACAATAATAGGTAAAAAGGGCTTTTGTCTGCCTCCTGGAGGTATGGTACCCCTTTTCAGGCAATAACTCAAGTCCCTATTCTTCATGCAATACCTTATCAATGTGTGATACTTCACCTATCACTAGCCTGTGACCTCATTTCCCTAGTCCTTGCCTTGCACCATTTCTCTCTAAACCTGTAACTTTGGCTGCAGGCTCCTTCAAACCCCGCCTTACCCCTTTGCTATGCACATGCCACCTACCGTCACTGGCCAACCCCTTTTTAATATATTCACCTTGTGCACAGCATTATGTTGCTTTGTAGCTAAGTACCCCCTGTTAACCCACTTACATGCATACATACATGTCTGTGTTACCTTAGTGGTGGAGGTAAGTGCTGAAAAGGCAGTGAAGATGCATGTGAATACCCACAAGTCTACAACTTTGTTCGGTGTTGAGCACATTTTCACAAACCACATCTGAAGGATTTCTCTCTAATTCTTTATTCCATTGTCCCAAGGTTTCACTTCACTTATGAATAGATAATTCTGCACATGTCTACATTTTCAAATTAACTTTGTGCAAATTCAAAAAGTAGCAGGTAGTGATTTTGTGGCTCACACTACAGATTGTATGGGATTTGATGGCATCGGTTAGTGCTTAAATTGTGCCAAATAGCTTACAAGTATATAAGATATCTTATTGTGGTTACTGGTTTGTATGAAATAAAGATGAAACCAGTCAGACAACTTGTATTTTATTTTACTACTTATATTAGGCATGGTCTATTCTTAAGGGTGGAGATGCCCAGCAAAGGTCAGGCTGAAAGACACTCTTTATGTTCAGGTCAGTAAGGTAGGTGCCATACATGTGCTAAATGCACAGATGTCTGGCTACCTGAGCTGACCTTTGCTGGGCTGAGATTTCATAGCCCTGTGGGTATGACCTCCTCAGCCTGACAGAGTACCTCAAGGTACTCCCTCTCATGATGCGTGGGTGTGACACAGATAGACTCTTCAGTTTTAAGACCTAAAGTACCAGGGCTGAGTGTCAATCAGTGACACTTTGTCAAAGAGTGAAATGATGCTCTACTCTGTGGTAACATTTTCTGAACCCATCCCACTCTGTGATAAGTAAGGTCAGCCATAAGAGAAGGTGTCAGAATCAACACTTTAGGTATTTCAGAAGCTTCCCTCCTGCTACCCAAGATCACCACTGTGGCCTGGTAAGTTATTCTTTCTTAAATTTTTTGGTGTGTGCATATGTGTCTGTGTGTGTGTGTATACATATATGTATATTAGTGAGCACATTCTGTGAATGTGTGTGTGTGCTTGTGAATGGTGGGTTTATGTGGGTATACTAGTGAATGTATGGGAGTAAGTAGATGGGTGAGCGTGAGTATGTATGTGTGTGTGTATTTGTGGCCTGCCGCCCACCCACCAGCTCAAAGTACTGGCAGACACTTCGTTTTACAATAGATGTACTTCTCCCTGAAGAGTCCACCAATATTATTAAAAAAGAGTTTCTACATTTCATCTATTTCTGCAGGAAATGTTTCTCTGTAATGGGTTTAGTGCTAGGTCTATGCAACTTTCATTGTAAGAAGCTTTTGAACATGTTATCATCATATATGCTGTGTGTAATTCTCGTTTAGTTCATTCCCCCCACACCTTAGTACACATTTGTAAACCTCTTCCATTCAGGATTTGCATGGTTGACTGCATGATGTAGAGTGAAGCATCTTAACATCTGCATCACTCAAGTTTATCATTATAAATGTTCCCAGCAAAGCTGAACTTCCTTGTTTTAAGGTCATAGTTGATGAGGTGTATCAGATACCTCATTGTGATCAGACTGCATAAATAGATGCTCAGTGTAGGTTGTGGCAGCAGTCTTTTACATTATGCTGTCAAGGGTGTTCAAAACAAGAACAGTACAAATTAGAATGAGGATAGTTTCTGTGTTAGACCTGGCCCTTTTTGCAGGGTCGCTCCATATATTTGTCTTCTGTTGCTGAGCCTAGTTTTGCTGGCCTTAGTACTCTTCACATTTTACCTCGGCTAACCAGTTCTAAAATGATTGTCCTCTCTCCCTAAAATATGGTAAAACTAGCCTACACCTGACTGATACATTTAATTTACCTGTAAATCCCAGTAGGGGTGGAGTGGTGCAGTTTCATTCTGCGGAATTCCACAGAATTCTATTTAAATTCTGCAGAGGAATTGCTCCAAGGGGCAGAGTGGGCACCACAATGTACAATACATCCCCCTTGGTGCCCTTACATAAATACACAGGGGGTATACACTGCACTACAGTGATTTAAACAGGGCTGGAAGAGGGAGCAGTCCCTCTATGTTTAAAAATCACTGCAGATTAAGGTTTAATTTGCAGTGTTTTTAAACATAGAGAGACTGCTCCCTATTTCAGCCCTGTTTCAAACAAAACAGTGCAGGCTTAGGCCCTCATTACAACATTGGCGGGCGCCAACATACCCTGATCGCTGCGCTATACAGACACCCACACAAGTCCTCCAGACCAAAGGTCAGTGATAAACTGGCGGTACCAAAACCCACACCGTTACGCCAACAGAAATACACCCACAGTATCAGGACCCATAAATCACTGCGGCGGCCTTCAACCGCGGTAAACCACACCACACATCCACACCAATATAAAACACACACCCACGTTACCCACAACCCTTTCAACGAACAAAAAGATTGCTAACTGAGAGAGAGACAAGCCAGGAGAACCCACTCAATCTGAGCCACAGAACACCATCACCCATACACCATCCAATCACCTCACAACACACACCCCAACACATCACCCCACACACCCTCACACATACCACTCACACGACATCCATGGCACCCCAAAGACACCCCAGGTTTTCAGAGGAGGAGCTAAGGGTCTTGGTGGAGGAAATCATTTGGGTAGAGCCACAGCAATTCGGATCACAGGAGCAGCAGACGCCCATTGCAAGGAAGATGGAGCTATGGCAGAGAGTCATGGACAGGGCCAATGCCATAGGACAGCACCCCAGAACAAGGGATGACATTAGTAAGAGGTGGAACGACCTACGGGGGAAGGTGCGTTCCGTGGTTGAAAGACACCAGGTAGCCGTACAGAGGACTGGCGGTTGGTTCCCACATCCTCCTCCACAACTAACAACATGGGAGGAGAAAGTCTTTGCAATAATGCATCCTGAGGGCCTCGCAGGAGTAGCAGGTGGACTGGACTCTGGTAAGTCAAATCTTTACTATTATATCCCCCACCCTACCTGCATGCCATCACAGACTCCTACTCCTACCCTACCCTCACCCCATCACTCCACCACCTCACCTATGCGCCACTATCACAACCCACCCATCCCAAAACCAAGCCCTGCATGTCACACCAATGCAAGAATTGCATGGACACCCATCACTAAAGCATGCACATTAGAGATAATCACCTAGCCCCCAAAATCACCACTCACACAAGGCAAAGCTGACGGGGCAATCACAACCATACAGGGAAACACACCCATGCACATGATGGCACACGCAGATACAATAACACTGCATTTACATCCCCACAGGACCCCCACTCAATGTCACCGGAGAGTAGGTGCCAGCCACATCCAGTCCCCCCTGAAAAGGCCAACAGTGATGACAGCAGCTCTTCATGCCTGGATCACAATGACCAACCTGGCCCATCAGGGACCTCTGGACAGTCGGTTACCCTGCCACAGTCCTATATCACCACAGAGCCTCCCCCCTCAGGAAACACCAGCACAGGACCCAACCAACGGACCCATACCTCTGTCCCCAGGACACGTCAGTCAGCAGTCTGTCCACCACTACAGGGACCCCAGGCAACCCCACAAACACAGGATGATCAGGGACCTGGGTCAGTGGCAGTGGGCACACGGTTCAGGGGACAGAGGCACAGGACAACAGGGACACTGGGAGGACTGCTGTGCGCCGGGGAGAACAGGCTCAGGGAACCCACTCTACCCGAGGCACTTGCAGGGATTCTGGGAGCATACCAACATTCCCAGGAGACCTTGTGGCAGATACTGTACAAGTTGCAGGAGACCCAGCGGATGCAGGAGGGACAGTACCTGGGGATCAGGGAGGACCTCAAACACATCCACACCATCCTGGCTGACATGGCCAATACCATGAGGGAGGCAGTGGCATATCAATGGGCCCCTGACCCTAGCCACACCAATGAACAGCCCTCCACCTCTGCCGGCGCTAGTGGACAGGAGGCCCCACCACTGGACTAACAGACCACCAGCACCCCACCCCGTGCAGAAGGAGAACCATCCCGCAAACAGTCCCTGCGATCCAGGCAGAAGCCAGAGAACATTGCCAAGACTCCCGCCAGGAAATAAGACTCTCCTGATTGTCACCCTTCTATCCCATTCTGTCAACCTGTCCACCTTGAACTGCTATTGCTCCCCTTCCTATGCCCCATTGGACAATGCACCTGTAATACCAATGGACTGGACTCTACCCTGGATTTTCCTCCATCATCAACCCAGCCCATTGCAATACCCCCTCCACTCATTAGCACCTAAATAAAGACCATTTGAACAAATTCAGCTAGAGTCTGTGGATTATATGACAAATGTATTAGGTTCACAAACTATAAACATTGCATTTCTAATCTACTGTAATGTTAACATAGATATAACCTGTAGTGGGCAGCAGTAAACACACCAGGAGCCAGGGTGGGGCACAGAGATCTGAAAATAGCGATGCCAAAGGGTACAGTAATTGGCCATAGAAATAGGGAAATCAGGGTGCCATGTTCAATGTCAAACACAAAACTGCAATGGAAAGTGAAGTTACAGTGTCTTACCTGTGTGTCACTGGAAATACTGTTGTATGAGTGATCTTCTGTTGTCCACATCTTCTTCCTCTGCCTCCTCTTTCTCACTGTCCACAGGCTCCACCGCTGCCACAAGACCATCTTCAGGCTCATCTTCCTGCAGAAAAGGCATCTGGCGTCTCAAGGTCAGGTTGTGCAACATGCAACGATGATCTGGCACACCTTCTTGGATGAGTAGTACAGGGATCCACCTGTCAGATGGAGGCACCGGAACCTGTTCTTCAGGAGGCCAAAGGTTCTTTCAATGATCCTCCTTGTTCGCCCATGTGCCTCATTGTAACGTTCCTCTGCCCTTGTCCTGGGATTCCTCACTGGGGTCAGTAGCCATGAGAGGTTAGGTTAACCAGAGTCACCTGCAAATATTCAAGGGATACCTGTTAGACATACACTCACCCTTAGGGACAACCCCACAACCATATAACTACATCAACTGGGTGGGGACCATGGGCTCACCTATTAGCCACACCCTGTGCCTCTGGAGTTGAGACTTCACATATGGAATGCTGCTATTCCTCAAGATGAAGGCATCATGCACAGAGCCAAGATACTTGGCATTCACATGGGATATGTACTGGTCTGCCAAACACACCATCTGCACATTCAGAAAGTGATAGCTTTTCCTATTCCTGAACACTTGTTCATTCCTCCAAAGGGGGGGGGGACAAATGCTACATGTGTACCATCATTGGCACCAATGATGTTGGGGATATGTCCCAGGGCATAGAAGTCAGCTTTCACTGTTGCCAAATATTCCACCTGTGGGAATACTATGTAGCTGCGCATGTGTTTCAGCAGGGCAGACAACACTCTGGTCAACACGTTGGAGAACATAGGCTGTGACATCCCTGTCATGGCCACTGTCGCTTGGAAGTAACCACTTGCCAGGAAATGGAGCACTGACAGGACCAGCACTAGAGGGGGGGATACCTGTGGGGTGGCGGATAGCTGAATTCAGGTCTGGCTCCAATTGGGCACACAGTTCTTGGATTGTGGCCCTATCAAGTCTGTATGTTAGGATAATGTTTCTGTCCTCCATTGTCGCCAGGTCCACCAGGGGGGAAATATTCTGAACAACTGGGTCTAAACCACTTCTTCTAACAATTGCCTGAACAACTAATTTTAAGGAAAGGTTTTCGTTTTGGTTTTTATGGTTTATTAGTTGTTTAGAATATATATATATATATGTGTGTATATATATATATATATATATATATATATATATATATATATACTAGATGTTCAGGCAATTGTTATTCAGGCACAATTGTTGTTTAGACAGTAGTTGTTCAGTACTTAGTTGTAGAGACTTTTTAGTTGTTTAGGCTATAGTTCTTTAGGACCTAGTTGTTATGTCACATATTCCCACCATGGGTCTGTACACTGGAGGATGTCTCCATCTCATATTCATTCTCAGCGGTCGAAGTCTAGGGAGGAAAACGGTGAGCAGAGGGTCATATTCACACACCTATTGAAATAATGATGCATCTTTTCCTTTACAGAACCAGTATGTGAATCAGAGAGTCAGTGGATGTGCCAATGTCTGCTGTGATGCAGTTAGGTGCCATGGCCTGTGCCGCCCTGAAATGGCGGCTGCCTGACCTGTGAGGAGGGACAAGTGGAAATTAGGTAATTTTGCTGGCTTTGTGCACCGTAGCGGTCGGCGGTCGATGACCGCCGCACAACTTCGCATTGGTTAACATTAGGCCCTATGGGTTCCAGGAGCCAATGGCGATGTACGCCGGCGGTGACCGTACGCACCGCCGCGGACGTGACCGCCATTTTCTATCTATTCACTCACTTGCTAACCGACCTTCAACAGGAGAAAAACCTACATTGCAAGTGCTGCTGTGACCTCTGTCTGGAAGCGACAATGACTCATGTGTCTGGGGAAAGGGCTCCTGCCTTCACTTCGGAGGAGTTGGAGAGACTGGTGGATGGGGTCCTACCCCAGAACACTTTACTATGTGGTCCTCCAGACAAACAGGTGAGTGCACTGTGAGCATGATGCGTGGGCCATGAATGTATGGAGTGCTACGTGTGTAAGCCACATGTAGGGGGGGCTGAGTGTCCTGAGCAGAATGCTGCATGTATGGTGGTCAATGTATGTATGTGCGTAAGGGGATGGGAGGGCTATGATGGGCCATGAGTATGACAGTCCAGACGGCATGACAAATCCCTTTTCTGCTGTATTTTTCCTGCAGGTCAGCGCCCATCAGAAATAGGGTATTTGGCGTGCCATTGCCAAGGAGATGCAGACCCTGGGGTTCATTGACAGGCGGAGCACCCAATGCCGCAAACGGTGGGAGGATCTGCACCACTGGGCAAGTAAGACGGCGGAGGCCCAGCTGGGGCTGGCCTCCCAATGAGGAAGGGGTGCCCGTCATACCCTGACCCACCTGATGTTCTGCATCCTGGCGGTGGCCTATCTGGAGTTAGATGGGCGCTTGAGGGCATCATAGCAGCCACAAGGGAGTGAGTGCAGATTTAGAATCATGACTTTGCGCGTGTTAAGGTTTTACCTGGGTGGGGATGTGGACTGGGTGACCCTAGGCCAGGGCGAACATGGCAGGGTAGGTCCCTTGTTGGGCAGGCTCTGAAGCACTCCAACCCCAATGGTGTTAGTGGGCATCTACTACTGGTCAGGGCCCTGTTTGTTTCAGGTGTGTAGCTGATGGCGTTATGCTATGTACCCCATGGGCTGGTGACTATCTTTGTAACTGGTAGTGCATTGCATAGTGCATAGGGCTGCTCCCTGTGTGATGTGTACTCCAACGATAGTGCAGTTGCTGGCATTGACCAAGTGTATCCTCTGTCTCTCCCCCCCTTTTTGTTATGTCACTCTGTCCTTGTGTGCATTAGCATCATCTGGCAGAGGAGCAGAGGCACTGGCGACGAAGGGAGCTGCATCCCACATGGGCCTGGAGGCCGAATCCACTGACGGTGAGGGCACCAGTGGGACGGAGGGCGAGGGGAGCACCCTGATGGAGACAGGAGGGGACACTACAGACAGCGACTCCTCCTCCGATGGAAGCTCCCTGGCGGTGGCGGACACCTCTGTGCCCACCCCAACTCAGTTACAGCCGCCACCCCCCCTACCAGCACTGCCCTCCGAGCAGCCCCTCAGAGTGTTTCCCATGCCCACTCACCCAGGAGGATGGGCATCTCCTTCGCCCCAGGCACCCCAGGCCCTGTCCCAGTCATGCCTGCTGCCCTCAGTGAGGAGGCTATTGACCTCCTGAGATCTCTCACTGTTGGGCAGTAAACCATTCTGAATGCCATCCAGGGTGCCAAGAGACATTTGCAACAAACAAATGCACACCTGGAGGGCATTTACTCTGGCGTGGCTGCCCAACAGAGAGCATTTTAGGCTCTGGCCTCCTCACTGATGGCAACCATTGTCCCTGTCTCCAGCCTCCTCCCTCCAACTTCCTCTACCCAGTCCCAATCCCCTCAACCCCAGACTATCCCAAACACACCTTAAGACCAGCATTCACCCAAATCAACACATACAAGTGGCTCAGGCAAACACAAGCACCACACTTCATATCACAGGCACTCACACAAGCACCATCCCCATTCAGACACACCTACATCCACTGCCTCCACTGTGTCCCCCTCCTCCTCCTCGTCCACCTCCCTTCCAGTAGCGGCTCCACTCACTCCTGCATGCACTACATCCTCATCCACTACCTCCATCACCAGCACGCCCCTCACTGCACACCCCTCACTGGCAGTCACCACCCCCACATCCATGCACACGCTCCCTGTGTCCTCTTCCACTGTGTCTGTGACCCCTCCTCCCAAAGTACACAAACACAAGCACACACCCACCCAACAGCCATCCACCTCACAACAGCATCCAACTCATACACCTGCACCCAAACACAGCAGACTGACACCTCCTACAAGCACTCCCTCTTCCTCCACTCCCAAACCTTCACCCTCTCCCTGCCCCAATGTCCCTAAGAAGCTTTTCCTAGCCAACATTGACTCTTCCCTACCCCCTTCCGTCCTTCACCTCGGGTCAGGGTGGCCAGAACCCAGCCCAACACTTTAGCCACCAAGTCCACATCTGCTGTAGTTTCTGCAGCTCTCAGAGGCTCTAAGGGGGCACCCGTCAGCCCAGCCACTGTGTCACCCACCCCTGCCAAGGCCAAGAAGATTCCGCCACCTGGCAAGGTCAAGAAGGGGACAGAATCCAGCAAGGAGAAGGAGCCACAACCACCCAGCAAGGCCACGTCAAAGACTCCAGCTGCCAGACCCAAGGTGACACCACCATCTGCCAACAGCAGGAAGGGGCCCAAACCACCAGCTAAGGCACTTAAGCCGTCCGAGCATGCAGGTGAAGGCCTGGTGGCTACCAGCACAACCGCCAGCACCGCCACCTGCACCGTGGCCAGCACCGCCACCTGCACCGCAGGAAGCACCACTACTGTCAGCAGCAGGAGCCCCAGTGGGCAGCCATCCGAGGCTGCAGTAGAAGGGCTGGAGCCTCCCCCACCATTGGCAGCACTGGCACCTGCACTGCAGCCAGCACTGCCACCTGCACCGCCACAAGCCCTGCCGCAAGCACCGCCACCTGCACCGCTGACAGTAGCACCTCTGCCAGCAGCAGCAGCCCCAGTGGGCAGCCGTCCGTGGCTGCAGGAGTAGGGCTGGAGCCTCCACCCACCAGCAGCGGCACTACCACCACTGTGTAGCCGTAGCCGCCGGCGGATGGACTGTAGCCCTGCCTCCATGGACTATCATGCATTCTGGCCACTGCAAATATTGTGGCTCTGACACCCAGGTGAGGGACTGTGACCTGGCACCCCCCAAGTGCTGCATCACTGGGCACAAAGCCCCCTCCAGAACCAGTGGAAGAAGGCATCCACTCACCCTATCCTTAGTAGGATGAAGCACACTGGGCACAAAGCCCCCTCCAGAACCAGTGGAAGAAGTCACCCACTTAAGAGACTGTGGCCTTGCACCCCACGACCAAGCAGTGGGCAAACCATCTACTTGAGAGACTGTGGCTTTGCACTCCCCAGGAGCAAGCAGTGGGCAAACCACCCACTTGAGAAACTGTGGCCTTGCACTCCCCAGGACCAGGCAGTGGGCAAACCACCCACTTGAGAGACTGTGGCTTTGCACTCCCCAGGACCAAGCAGTGGGCATGGAGCCCCCTCCAGGAGCAGTGGTGTAGTACCATCTTCCAGCTGAGTTGCCCCCCCATCCCCATCTCCCTGAGGGGCCTGTGTGTTTTCAACCTGATGCTCCTGCAGTATTCTCTCCGTTTTGAGGCAGGAGTCAAGTGTGGGCTTGGCCTATGTGTTATGGCCCAGTGGGCCTTAGACTATTTTTATCTGGACATTGTCCCTCATTTTGTATATATTGTATATTTATGAACGTATTTCTCTAAATTTTAATATTACACTAATTTGACTTAATTCCTTTTGTCCTTGCGTTATTCCAGAGGTTTTCCGGGTGTATCTGTAATGTTGTTGCATGTGTTTGTGTGTATGGTGTTTGGGGTGAGGGTGGGGGTGTTGCGTGTTTAGTGTGTGTGTCACTTTCTGTCTCCTCCCCCCTTCTCTGTATGCTAGGTGCTGTACTCACCGTGGTCATCGTTGCCGGCGTTGGTACTCCTGGTATATGAGCAGATACACCAGCAGTGGAAGGACGTGCAGCTCGGGCTCCATGGCGTCCTGGTTCTTCCTTGAGTGTCGAGAGGTGAGTGGTTTCCCTTCAGAACACTGTTTCCGCCGTGCTTTTGATTGCGTTGGTACCGCCCCAGAAAAGGTGGCGGATAGGCCTCTTGTAATACAGTGGGCGGAACCTTGTCTTCTGCCTGACTGTTGGCGGTTACCGCTGCGGTGTTTGTTGCTACCGCCGTGGTGGTTGGAGTGTTAAAGTGGCTGTCTGTGTTGGCGGATTCCGCTGTGGTCATGATTCAATTTTTTTTACTGCCAGCCTGTTGGCTGTATTACCGCCGCTTTACCACCAACAGCCAGGGTTGTAATGAGGGCCTTAATGTCACCGGTAAAACGGCGGAATTAATTAGTAATTCCAGGTTACCTGAGTAATGCTGAATTATAAATCACTCCAAGTCCGCCTGTGAAATGAAAAATTCCACCTACTCCTAGTTAATGGTTCTACATGTACACAGGGCCTGTATCCTAAATGCTACTAGTAGGTTTACAACACTCATTGTGACATCCACTGAAGTAGCATTTTAAAACATCTATCATCCTTGCTTCTTCAGCCTCTAGATTAGTTTTAAACTGCCAATTCAGCCTGGCAAAAAAAAACGTTTGCTAGGTTTAAATCTCAGTTTAAATACATATACATCATCTCTAAAGTAGGTCCTAAAAGCTCATAGGGCAAGGAACATTTTATTGAAAAAGTAGGAGATATGTACTTAAGTTGTACATGTCCTGGTAGTGGAAAACTCCCAAAGTCCCTTTTCTCTATTGGAAGGCTTATCTCTCCCGTTGACTAATGCCGGATTATCTCATTGCATTTAATAAATTATAACTTTGAATTATGGGCAGATAGAGAAATACTGTTTACACCTCAATTAATTGTAGTTTAAAATCCTCTTTAAGGGTTAAGTCAAATTTTAAGTCCCAATTCTAAAAAAAAGTCACTTTTAGAAAGTTGGCTTTTTTTTAATCTAAACATTTGTGCCTTCAACGCACTGGCCTGCAGCACTGCTCATGCCTGGATCTGCAACTGGACTTTCCTGAGCCCTGCTGGCCTCTTCTGTAGTGAGCCCCTGACCCCCTAGAAGTACCTCTCCAGGCTCAAGTTCCTTGACTGCCATCAGTTGAGCTTCTCCTAAGAAAAAAAGGGTGAAATACTGAAGTTTTGGGCTCTTTGTGACTGAGACTCTGGCCTCTGCTACGACCTCCAACGTAAAGCTCCAGGTAACCCGATCCTTCCTACTGCAGTGACTGCTAACAATGATCAGCAACACAAGATCTACACTTTTTGCTACAGTAACGACAGCCCACTGTAACCACCAGTGTGAAGTGACCCCCCCACAATGACTGACTGGCTCTTCACGCTACAGTGATGACAGCGTGTGCCACCAGGCCTTCTCTTTGCACTACAGCAACAATCATTCATGAGCCCCTCCCTCCTCCTTGTAGTCTTCTCTACTGCAAATAGAATTCTTCATGTCACACTTTGAGAAAGCAACTTTTTCAGCAGTATTAACTTGGTTGCAGTCCCGGCTCACTCTCCATTGCGGTCTGCCTGAACATGTGACTTCCCGGGTCTGAAAGGGACGTAGTCCCTAAGAGCAGAGTGTCAAATGTCCTGGTGTCCCTTAGCTTGGAGTCTCCAAAGGTTAAACTTGTGATCCTTGAGGATAGGAGTCATCAATTTCATCGTATCACAGTTAATGGGATAGCTGTAACTGCCCTAAGGGATACTTGTGCCAGTCATGTCAGGGGGATGCAAAGACTGGTTTCCCCATAGCAGTACACCGGACAGGTGTGTAGGGTAACCTAGGCCCAAGAGCAGGACTTTTTTTGCCCTATGGCTCTGGCGACCCTGGAATGGAATGGTGAAAGGAACCAAAGGAATGTGCTATCGCCTAAGCATGGATGTCCAACAAGGTATTAATTAGTCTACCCTAGCTTTTGGCTGGAGGGGGCCATGAAGGACCTGGCCCTTTTTGCAGGGTCTGCCCCAGATGTTTGCCTTCTGTACCTGGACCTGTTTATGTTTGCTTTAGTACTATGTGCACTTTTCCACTGCTAAACAAGGCTAAGGCGCTTGTGCACTCTCTCTAAAGCATGGCACATGTAATTTACTTGTGAGTCCCTAGTAAACCCAGGGCCTGTACATTAAATGCTAATAGTGGGCCTGCAGCACTCATCGTGCCTCCTACTGACGTGGGTTTTGAAACGTGTGTAATGGAGTTTCAGACCTGACAAAATAAACCTTTTGCCAGGCCTAAGCCTTTCTTTTTAATATATATATGTCACCCCTACAGTAGGCTTTAAAGGTTCATAGGGCACAGTGCACTGTATTTAAAAAGTAGGACATGTGTACCTACATTTTACATGCCTGGCATTGAAAAACTCCTAAAGTAATTTTTCACTGTTGCAATGCATTTCAATCCCGTTATCTAACACTGGGTTACCTTTTTGCATTTAATAAGTGATCATTTTGAATCAGGAGCTGATAGAGAAATATTGTTTGAACTCAAGTTAATTGTAATTTAATATCCTCCTTAATGGCAAAGTCTGATTTTATGCCACCTTTACAAAGCTATCCTTTTCTTGTCCTGATCGTTTGTGCCTTCTGCCGGTGTCCTAGTCCTAGGAGGTTTGTGTATTCCATCTAGACAGTGGCACAAAGGGGACTAGATGTGGGCGGGATGGGCCATCCTGCCAAGATGGCTAGGGGCAGAGCTGTGTCATGCCCCACTTACACTTCAAAGGTCTTACATCTAAAACACACAGAGAAAACACACCAGTCATTTGTTACCCCAGACTTCTCTCGAGCCTTGACAAGTTAAGGTAAGAACTTTACAGAACCAGATGTGGGGTAGTCTAAGAAATTTCCCCACTTCAAAGGCTAGAATATTGGACCCCTGGAGCCTCTCTTCAGTACACTCCAGTATTGGACATTGTAGGAGAAGGTCTGCTTTGTCCCCCAGAGGGACTGCCCTGCTGCTACCAGAGGACTGTCCTGTTCTGTGAGAAGGAAGACTGGACCTGCCCACTTCATCCTAGGCTAACCTGAGTGATTTCGCAGGGCAGTTGGTAGACCTCCTGTCTGATCTACAGAAAAACAGCAAGCTCCAGAGGTCTCCCTGCAGAAGCTCAGCTGCCCTGCAACACTGGCCCTGTCTGGACTTGCAACTGGACCTTCCTGAGCACTGCTGACCTGTACTGAAGTGAGTTCCTGATTCCCAAACTGTTCCTACCCAGGTCCGGGACCCTTGGCTGGCATCTGTTGATCTCCTCCTAAGAACAAAAGTGAAATCCTGAAGCTTTGACCTCTTCGTGGCCGTGAATGAGCCCATTCACGTGGACATGCTGATGCCCATGATGCCCACCAATGTAAATCTCCTGTGAACTGAATCCTTTATGCTGCAGTGGCCGTCAGGATCAATCAGCAACGCAGGACATGCATTGTGCGCTACAGCAACAAGTGCCTGTGGTGATCGCCAGTGCGAAGCTCCAGCAATGACCATCAGCATGCCCAACTGACTGTTCATGCTACAGTGATGACAGTCCATGCTGCCTGGCCTGCTCTTTGAGTTAATGTGATGACCATCCATGATACTCCCTGCTCAACCAAACACCCCCCTGAAGCCATGCCCCTGTTTAAAACTTGTCCCAGGCCTGCCATGGCAGCTTTTGTGTGCAGTTTTAAACTGCTATTTGCACCTGGCAAAATAAACATTTTGCCAAACCTAAACATGTATGTATTTTTAATACAAATAGCACCCTTAAGGTATGCCATAAACAGCCCATAGGGCAGGGTGGATTGTATTTGAAAAGCTGGACATGTACTTTTACATTTTACATGTCCTGGTATTCAGAAACTCTCAAATCGATTTATCATTATTGCAAGGTCTACCTCTCCCATAGGATAACAGCCTCAGCAAACACACAATGAACTTCACAGTATCCCTTTGTGTCTGCAGACAAACTCAGACCAGGACAGGGAGGCAGGAAATGCCAGACACGTGTGTAGGGGAGAGGACTCCAGACGTTGCTTCCACATCGAAGTGGTAACCAAGTGTAAAAAGGGGACTCTCAGACCCCCTCTTCAATCCACTGCTGGACCTGTGGATACTACAGAAGAAGGCCTGCCCTGCTGACAGAGGCCTACCCTGCTGCTTAAGGGCTGCCCTGCTGTATAAGAAGGAAGACTGAAACTAACCCTTAATCCCAGGCTTAAATAACTCCAAGGGTCAGTTAACATACCGCCTGTTGCTACAGAGACACAAGCCCCAGAGCCCTCTCTGCAACTGCCCAGCTGATCTGCTGTTGTGGACCTGCCTGTACTTGCAACTGAACCTGCCTGAGCCCTGCTGACCTCTGCTGGAGTGTGTTCCTGATCTGTGGGCTCTTTGCAACCATGAACAGGCCTGTTCCCGCCAAGATCTTGCTACCCATGTTGACAACCAACATGAAACACTTTTGAACCTGACTCTTCGTGCTACAGGGACCATCAGCGATGACAGTCAGTGCAAGATCTGCACCTCGTGCTACAGCATCGACAGCCCAGGTCACAGCCAATGTGAAGCTCAAGCAACAGCTGTCCACAACGGCCAACAGACTCTTCGTGCTACAGTGGCGACCATCCAGGACACTCTCTGTTCTCCTAGTGGCCTCCTCCACTCTTTACGCTGTACTGTAAAAGTTAACTTTTCAGTGGGACTAACCCCGTAGCCAGTCCACGTTCCATTGTGGTAGGCCTTTATTTGTGACTTTCACCCAGTCTACCACGCCCAGATAACCTTGTCACTTTGTGCTTCTAGGCTCTATACTTACCTTAAAGCTTTGAAACTGAATATCTTCAGTTCTACTAATTGGATTTTTGTTGTTTTAAGTCAAATAATGTATTAAATTATACCCTATTATTCTAAGTTGTGTGGGAATTCTCTTGTGTTTTCACTTTATTAATCTTTGCCTGCTGCATATTATTTTACACATTGTCTCTAAGTTACGTCTCACTGCTTTTCTGCCAAGCAGCTAGAGGGTTAAGCACAGGTTAATTGAGTGACTTTTGTGGTTCACCCTGACAAGTATTGTGGCTTTTGCTTGAGAAGGATTCACACCACTTTCAACCAACCATCCAATTTATTGGAGGAATGTTGTGAGAAACAGTGTGTAAACCAATTATGATGGGGTGACGCTACAATAAATAGAGAGAAATAAGGTGTATCTTTGAGAGGGCACCATAGTTGGTCTAGGTTCTTGACTAAGAGAACATTTGCCCTTTGCCACCGGATCAGGCATCTCCTTTATTTTGCCTAACACATATAGGAATGTCAGAACAGTGCATCTAGCTTGCAGGATGTAATCCACTCGTCAAATCTGAAAGCACCAAACAAAGTCAATGAATATGCCAAATTAAACGACATCTGGCCTTTAGCCACATCAGCATTTAGGATACGGAGTTGGTAGCTGACATCAGGATGATTTTTTAATGGCTCCCGAGTTAAGAAAGAATCCCACAAAATCTAGAACTGCCCTAAATCATTCAAGACAAATGCAAAGCTGCTCATTATTAAAGCCAAAGACATGCTCAATAGCCCTTACATGGAAATTATTTCACTCATCCCATTAGTCCAAAAGGATAAGAATAGCACATTCAAAACCTCTGGGAAAAGTACTGAATTCAGCTTTGTCTAACAACAGTGAGGGTACTATTAGTTCATTAAGTAATGGGCATCAAGCTTGCACAAGACATTGATCGAAATCGATGAAGTTAAGCGTTTGGAAGCAGTCACAACACATCAGCAGCATTCTTGCGAGCAGTGGACGACAAGGATCTCCAGACTTCTTATTGTCAAACGAAAGAAATGTAATTTTTGAACACCTGAAGTATTGCTTTTAGCTTCCTTATTGTTGATTGTATCAACCCCCAACAGGGTTTCTGACCGGAAAACAAAGTTGCACTCTCACACTGTGACGTAATTCACTAACCTTTCAATCACAACACGAAACAACAGAAGAAACATAGCTTCCAAAATAGCTCCAAGCACCACACTGTGAAAAGGATCAATAAATAAAGAGAGCTAATGGTCATCTCACGTTAAAATATCACAAATTCACACACTCCCCATGGGCAGATTAGCATGAATGATAGTATTTATTTGCTAGTTTGTGCATAGCATTCACAGGAAGAGGCCCTTTTAAATAGGACTTATTTTTTACAATGAAATTGTACGTCAGTGCACACAATTGAGCCCACATTTACTAAAGTTTGTGCAACTCAGCATGACAACTTGAGGAACTGCATCAAATGGAGAGAGGAGGAATGCACCATATTTGCAAGAAAAGACATATTCCTGCGGTCTCTCTGTGCCTTAACACTGAGAACTGCCTTGTGCCAGCTCAGACACCCTTAAGCCATGGTGCAAGAATACTTGTATTACAGACAGGATTATTTTTGTGCAGGAAGGGACACCTTCATGCACAAAACAACAATCCTCAGATGCATTTTCCTCTTTCTAGGTAGGCTGCAGAATGCAGCACACAGAAAAAGAGGAAATATTGAAGAGAATTTAACATATTTTTCCTCATTACACCTCTGTTGGGAAGGCGTAGAATTTTGATGCATTTCCAGGTTTACTAAACTTAGAAACTCTGGGAATGCACCAGAATCCACGAGTGGATGCATAGAAACACCCACACTCCACCCACAGAACACCTTCCTAATGCAGAGTAATACAAGGCAGTGCCGTGCACTGCCTTGCATTACTCAAGATCTACGAAGCCATGCAGAGGCATGTAGGGTGACTTTGCATGTCTTAGTACATCTGACCCAAGGGCTTATGTTGCTTTGCAAAGCCTTGTGTGATGCAAGGGCAACACAAGCCCTTAGTAAATCTGGGCCTTGAAGCTGATGGATTGTCATTTTGAGGCATGAATACAAACTGAAAGACTTTCTAAAATTGATAACATTCTTAGGGAGCCTACTCTCCTTGGTCCATCCTCAAATATGAAGCCCAAAAACATTGTGGAAAAGGATTTTAGTTTTTCACATCAATGAATGACTGACTCAATCATCTAATATGTTACATTCTGAAAACGCTTTGATGGCTATGGGCTAATGGCTGTCAGGGAATGTTTAATACAGGAACAATCTTAAGGTCTTGCTGAAAGACAAAAGTTGGTCGATATGTCTGGTATCGGAGTTTTAAATGGAACAATCTGTAATTGAAAAAGCTCTCACTCCAGCTATTTTTAAAATGCTATCAATGACTGGATGCATGGGAAGTCTGTTCAGTTTCCTTCTTGATTGCCTGAGGAAAGGGTAACTCCTCCTGGTATAGCCCACATATATCAAGACAAGCATCTTCTTAACAGGTCCAGGTTAGGATGAAGAAAGCATCATTGTGAAAAACCTCCTTGGCAATCTGTACTGCTGGATTGAAGATGGACTGTTATATTGCAGTAGACAAGCCATCCATCAAACAACTCCTGATATCAGGAAGAAAGAAGAGACCGACCAAATAATCCAGAAGACTATTATTAATAGAACTGAGCTGCAAGTAGCAAAGCATCGGGGGCAAAAACAGGCAGGAGATGAATGCAGTGGATATAGGCAAAACATCCATTGCAATGCATCTTCATCTGGTTAGTGCCTCCATTATATATGATTTAAACAGGAACTCATATAAGCAGAAACACTTATACTACATCTTGGATGTGGAACCTGCAGCAGTGTTCCTTGTGCAATCTCACTTTCTTGGGAAGGGTAGTTCACAGGCCTCTGTCTACAAAACCATAGCCTTGGTTAAACACACAAAGAAGAAAACTAAGGGCCTAATTTAGAGTTTGGTGCTCCATGAGAATATCACAGATAACATATCTGCTATATTACAAATGACATAGGTTATATAATGCACTTTCACAATGGCAGAGCAGTGCTTCATTTGTAAGTAAAAATGCGCCGGTGCCCAAAGCCCTCCTCTTAAACATGCGGCCGCTGCAACTAAATGTGCAAGCACAGAATACTGAGAAAGCGTAATCCTGAAGCCATCTCGGGCCTCTTCAATCCATATAAAGCCACTCCCAGTCCCTTCAGCTCACTCTTGCAGCTTTCTGCTTTCTCTCACTGTGATGCTTTTCCGTCTTTCCTACATGTGTCTTTTGCTCGCAGTAAATGCCTGAGGCAGAAGAATAAGCTCCAGCCCTCAAAAATAAGTGCCGGTGCTCAGCACCGGAAACAACAAGCCCAAATTAAGCACTGTGGCAGAGGGGGTATCTGCCCCGATGTGACAGGGTATTCTGCCCACCAAACTTTAAGTAAGGGCCTAAGCCATTTTTGCACGATTCCAGATTTTGCAGCTCCACACCACATTCAACTGATGGCAGAATACCTCCAGGGATTGGCAATCACAGAATCATCCACCCAGCCTGGCCGCAAGGACGCCTGGCTACACATTGTGTAAAGCATCCAACAACACATGATCTGGGTGTGCAGTAAGTGCATAGGCCTCTTCTGACCAAGGACAGCTTTCGGTGAGTCCTGACTAAACACAGACTGTGGAAACCATATAATCCCCCAGGGCATTAGGTAAGTGTAAGGAAAACATGTACAAAAAGGCTACTGAAAGGATAATATTACAGTGAATATACATGCAATTCAAAGATTTAGGCCCTCATTATGAACATAGCTGAACTTCCAAATAATGAACCACCTCAAACACAGGCAGCCTGAAAACTACTCACCACCAGCAGAGGAGTGCTGACAACAATGGCAGACCCCGTCCACAGGCCGACGGAAAGGCCCTACGTACGGATCAAATAATGAAGCACTAAACCGCCGTCAGTTCCGGGGCACGAACCACTGCCACGCAAAGCCAGATGGAAACGAACCAAATAAAAGGAAACACTCACCGGAGTCCCACACAGCATGCCAAAGCAGACATGGATAGAGAGTTGCAGATCATGCCAGCCCTGCTCCTTGCCACATACCTCCACGACCGAGACTGCAGATGAAGACGATGACGGTAATTACTGCAACCTACTAAAAAAGAGAAGAAAGGGCACAGTTACATTCCCACCCACCCCGCAACGCTCACACAACCCTTCACAGCAGCACAAGTCATACACCCCACAGCAAGAGGTACTTACCCGATACAAGGCAAATCCAACCTGTCCAAAGTACACACATGTGCCCAACACCCCCAACCAATGAAACGATGAACCATGGACCCTGAGTGTCCCATAAACAACACTAGCCACACATGAATTTGTATTCAGCTCAATGAGCAATATAAGTGCAACATAAGGCCAATGGTCAGTCCAGTGTAAGTAGTCCGATGAGCCACATTGGCCACAACTTGACTCCCACAAATGCAAAGGTACTCCACCTCATAACAATAGGGCATCCAGGCATCTCAGGGAACAGGGGCAGGCAGTGGTGGGTTGGGGACTTACGACTGGCAGGGGGGGCTTTGATTTACATTTGGAAGGTGGAGGGGGCTTGGGTTTTGTGCTTGCTGCTGGTGGAGCGGACTTGGCCTGGGGTGTGGCAGATGTTCCAGGTCCAGCATGGGGTCTCTTTCTCACAGGGGAGGTAGCACGGGAATGGGAAGGGCGGACAGGGGCGGGCTGTGACGTGGGAGGAGTGGACAGGGCAAGGAGGTGTGCACATTTAGGGACAATACAGGGTGGGCCAGTGGGTTCAAATAGGTCTACACGGGATAGGAAAAGTTTCTTTGGGGCAATTGTGGTGGACCTGGAGGAAGGCATGGGAGAGGAGGTAGAGGGAGTGGACGTGACAGGTGTAGGTGTGCGTGACGTGGGTGCAGGTGACTGGACAGTATGCTGAGGTGTGGTGGATGTATGATAGGTGGGTGTTTTGGTGCGTTTCAGTGTCTTGGGAGGAGGGGGGGTGGACACAGTGGGACAAGACAGGCTGCCAGTGTAAATGTATGTTGTCTGGTTGTCTGCAAGTCTGGTGAATGTGCTGCTTGTGTCAACTAAAGTTGTTGTGGTGAGTGCAGGTGTGGTGTCTGGGGTGCATGAATGGATGTTTGATATTGTGGTGACTGCAAAAATAGGGTCTGCAACATTGAATGAGGGTGCAGTGCCTGTGGGTGTGCATGTAGAGGGAACAGACAGGGAGGCAGAAGAGGTGGACACACTTGGGGAGGTGGATGTTGGTGTGTGTGCATGTGTATGTTGGCTGTGTGAATGCCTGTGGTGGGAGGTGTGGTGCTTGTGTTTTGAAGTGTTCTTCTTGTGTGTTGAGGTGTGTGCCTGCGTGTCAGATTGTGTGCTTTGGACAGGTGAAGGGAGTGGGGTGCTGGAAGGGGTAGAGGTGGTTGCAGGGGGGATGGAACGACCAGGGACACTGGCTGCCATCAAAGACGAGGCCAGAGCCTAAAAAGATCTCTGTAGGCCAGACACGGCATTGTGAATGCCATCCAGCTAGGCATTGGTCTGCTGCACCTCTGATGCTAGCCCCTGGATGGCATTGACGATGGTTGTCTGCCCTACAGAGATGGTTCTCAGGAGGTCAATAGCCTCCTCCGTGAGGGCAGCAGGGCTGACTGGGGCAGGGGAAGAGGTGCCTGGGGCAAAGGAGACGCCCACCCTTCTGGGTGAACGGGCACGGGCAACTACATGGGGAGAAAATGGGAGGGCGGTGATGGCACGGGGGTGGCAGAAGATGACACAGAATGGGTGGGCCCACTAGGGTCCGCCACCGCCAGGGAGCTCCCATCAGAGGAGGTCTCAGAGTCACTACCTCCAGTGGTAGTTGCCTCCCCCGTGGTACTCCCCACCTACAACCCACTGGTCCCCTTGGCGTCGGAGGACTCTGCCTCTGTGGAACTGTGGGCCGCTGCATTCCCACTCGCCGGTGCCTCAGCTCCCTCGCCAGTTGATGCTGATGTACACAGACAACACAAGAGAACAGTGATGGGGAGATAAAACAGGAGAGACACTTGTAAATAGCTGAATGGAGGCGCATAACTGGTTCACACATACACCCACCCTGAAAATATTCCACCAGCCAGCACCCAGCGCTATACACATGGCTATGCCCTTGACTAGTGGCCACAACCCTGCTCTACAGCCATTCCCCACAGCACTGAAGGACCTGACGTACTGCAGACTTGACCCTTACAACCCTGCTCCCCACAGGGTCCATTATGGAGATGGACATGAGTCCATGCCACTAGACAGCATACATACAACTGCACACACACACATCCATCAAGGAGCCAAAGTATGGTATTTCTACTCACCCCTTTGTGACTGCTGTGCAGCCTTCAAGCGCCCATCCAGGTCTGGGTACACCACCACCAGAATGCATCGCTTAAGGGTGGATCAGTGCACGACGGGCACCCCTTCCTCGTTGGGAGGACTTCCCTAGCTGGGCCTCACAGATCTACCCACTGCTTCCTGCAATGGGTGCTCCGCCGGTTGTAGACCCCCAGGGTCCGCACCTCCCTGGCGATGGCCTTCCAAAGTCCCCTCTTCTGATGGGCGCTTACCTATAAGGGACACACAGAAAAAGTAACACTGAGGTCAGACAATGGCCATTATATACAGTTGTCTATATGTACACTATGGGACAGACATTTTAAACAACATAACAGCACACACAGCATGTCAGGAACCCAGGACTATACAGTGTCACTTGTGCACACATGTATACAGCCATCTACCACCATTACACCCATCCATGCACCCCAATCCTCCTACTCACCTGTACCTCTGGCCAACCGTAGAGCTTGGCGTACAAGGGCAGGACCCCGTCCACGAGCTTCTCCAATTCCTCGCTGGTGAAGGCTGGGGCCCTTTCCCCTGCCACACATGCCATTTCCATGAACAGAGGCAGGACACAGCAGTACACTCAGTGGAGTACCTGCATGCACGAGATCCAGGAGTCAAGTGAAGTTGGGGTGACGAGTTCGCGTACGCACTGCAGCAGTGTGCACCGTCACCGCCGGCGACGATCATGATACGCTAAGAATGCCCATTGACAACCATGTTAACCAATGAATTTGCGCACAGCGGGAAACACCGCCCTACGCTATTATGTCAACCGCTAGCGGTATGAGGTCACTTCCACCAAGACACTTCTGGATTACAGGGGGCAGACATTTTGGCCTTAACTTTGCAGTCTTAAAATCATCATCTGCACCATGCAGGCTCTATTGTCCCCAAACACCCTGTTGTGTAGCCATTTTAGAAATAGCTCCATGCACATTAGTTTGACACATTAGGCTGCTGTGCACTTTAACCTAGATATATTTTATTCGGCTTCGCATTGTTATTTTTACAATAACCAATTTTACAGTCTTGTTTTATTTTCATCTATCTAACTGTTTTTGCTCAGTTCAGCACTGTGTTCTTAAACAAGACATTCTTGATCACTGTGTGCTTCATTCAAGGCTACAGTTTGGTACATTACCGGTGAACGTGGTAGACGTTTAGTCTCCAACATTCGTAGAATATACATATCCTTACGTAGGGATATTTTCTTAGAACATCAGCTGTGTTATTATAAAAATACTTTCTAGTCCCATTACACGTTAAGAGGGAGATTCCAGCCAGGGAACCACGACTGTATGCTGATTACTGAATGCTTCACTACAGATGCTAACCCAGACTACAGGCCTTTGCTCAGGTATGAGGGTTGGTGTCCTCCTGGGGGAACCTGAAAGGCAGAATTAGAGTTTAACATGCTGTGCTCAGATTATGACTTAGATAGGAAATAACCCATCGATCATAGTGACAATATGATAGTGTTATTCTTATGCTTCACTCTTCTCATCACCATTTTAATACTGTCATGTTGTGTCGTCCTGGTTATTGCAGCTCACGTTTTGCTATCTAAGGTGCAGTTGTTTTATTAAACCAATCATTGAAACATATACTGCTTCTGTCTGTCATTGATATATGAGACTGTATTGTAATAAGAGAACCGGAAGTGACCTGAGTGACCACGACTTCCCTGAGAAGCCTAATATGTCATGCGCTCGGCTGCCCAATCGTCCCTATCCTCTGCTAGAGATGAGGAACTGCTAGTTAGCCAGAGCAAAATCCGGATTTGGAGCGACAGGTGTCACCCACAGTGGGTCAGACTCAGTCCCCCACACTGTGGATGATCTTGCTGCTCAAAATCCAGTAGTCTCAGTAGAATAATGAGAGCCTACGTGACATTGCGGCGCCAACGTTTGGCCAGGCTCTAATTTTCGGGTCCTCCGGAACATCTCTGTTCCATTATATATAATGACACGTCAATGCCGTATGCGAAGACGTCTGTGGTGCTGAGGATTTCCACCACAGCTGTGCAGGTGATATCACTACAGCTGGAGGTTGTTCAAGCTTGAACTTTAAAAGGAAAACCCCATTTTGGTGTGCCTTCTCTGAACTCATAGTGTTACTATCATGGTGATTCCCCAACAGGTACAAATAGCTGTTAATATGAGACAACCTCTAACAGCACATTTACTAGCAAATGGCCTAATGGCCCAGGGAGGTCCAGTCACATTCATAGTGGACGCCCATGCAGCTTATAGAACAGAACTTTTTTACTCTTGGGTCACATTTCCAGCAGTTGATGGGAATACAAATACATTTCACCAATATACACTAGCGAATGCACCTGGACAATACAGAGCATACGCATATTTAGAGATACCTCTATCTTATCAAGAACATAATAATTGGCTTGATGGCGCCCTACCCCACACAATATTACCAGTAAGGTTAGGTCCACTAAGTAATGATGGTCATAACTGGCCTTTATTGGCCACCTATACACCACATCCTGCGGTTGCAAATTTAGCAGTAGCTGAGGTTCGTCGCTTATATATTGAATTAATAGCGATATATAGATGATTCGTACAATTTGTGATGCAAACACCAAACACAAACCCAGCACGTACTGCTCCATCACATACACATGCAGCAACGGCAGGTATACATCCTGCGACTGTATATTCCATTATGGGTAAAGTACCAGCCAAACGAGAGGAAACTCAGTTTTGGCTAGCACAGAAGATAAATACGCTGGAGGCAGTATTTCCCCATATGGGACCTCAGGATAAACGTAGAATATTAACAATGTGCTTGCCTTTTGGGATGGTCCCTACAGTAGAAAACTGTAATACTTGGGGCACGGTATTTGCCGCGCTCTATACAACCGCACACGGTACACTGACACTTGCCAAATTACCGGAGGTGTTGAAACAAATTCAAGATGAATACGGGGCTGCCCCGGCCCTAGATTTGGGGATGCAATTGATGGGCAAATTTGCCACAGTATCCTTGATCATTTTAAGTAATCTTAAAGGGGAAGGGGTCCCACTTGCAGTGCGCATACAGCTTCAGGATGTTCCACAACAGGATCAGGAACTAGAGCTGCCTAAAATACTAGCTGAGACCTATTCGAGTATTGGTCGAGATAGCGTAGGGGCCAGACTACAAAAAACACAATTTCAGGGTAAATCGAACAAAGATACCCCCAAGCAAGCACCTGAGGGTAATAAGAAGCGCTGGGATAAAAAGCAACAAACTCCTTAGAAAGAGAGGGGAGAATCTCCACTTATGGAGACCCTACAGAATAGGTATAATCTCAGAAATGGAGATAATATAAAAATGCCTGATAGATATCAATATACTGATACACGCCAATCTCGTTCCTTTCAGGACTCATCGGAAAAAAGAAATGAGAGAGGTGGGCGGTCTGAGCAAAGAACCGAGTACGTGAAACCGAGACAGGAATTACAACGCTCTTCGGAGGTTTCTGTTAAAAAGGAAGAGAAACCCGCCCAACAAAAACAACAATTTAAAAAGAAAAAGGTAGCAGCAGTCGCAGTCCGACATGCCACACAGGAAGAGAGTCCTCTTGAAGAACAAGAATTGGGCTAGACAGCGCGGCAGAGGTCACAATAGTTCGCCGGAATCTTCTAGAGCATCTGGAGATGAAAGCAACTGATGACTTTGTACGAGTAGAAACTGCGGACATGCATGTCTCCACACCTGATAGGGTGTACAAAGTAACGTTACAGTTAGAAGGAGACATTGAACGCACAATAGATGCAATCTTTTGGAATCGCATAATAAAAGGATATGATGTCTTGTTGGCCGAACAAGATTGGCCACCTGACTTTGTCCGTACCTGCCCATATGGAGAAGAAGTCATTAAGCCTTCTTTCTCACCCCTTGTTCCAGAGGAACTCGCTGAATCCTATTCCATTGAATGGGCTTTGGCACAAGCGCCTGCATTATACAGAAATCACGTGGGATGGGATAAAGAATCCCCCTACCATGTAATTCCAATTAAAAGTGAACCTCAGCCACAACCGCAGTATCCTATAAAACATGAAGCAAAAGCACCAGTGAGAGAAATACTCACGCAATTAGAGTATCAGGGTGTGATTGAACCCTGTGTCTCGCCAATGAATAACCCATTATTCCCCGTAGCTAAACCAGACCATTCATACAGAATAGTCTTAGACTACAGACATCTAAACAGTCATACACGCACCTATGCTATCCAAAATTCGCATACCATAGCACTAATGAACAATATAGTGCGTAAAAAATACAAAACAACACTAGACATTTCTAATTGTTTTTTCTGCCAGAATATTGCGCCTGAGAGTAAAGACTTAACAAGTTTCAGTGCACTGGGCTACCAGAAACAATTCTGTTGTTTATTTCAGGGGTATAAGAACAGCCCAGGACTGTTCACGGCTCGTGTCACTGCTATTTTGCACATGATTGACCCTGAAGCATTGTGAACCTATGTGGATGATATCTATCTCATGGATGATGAATTACTACAACATTTAATGCGGATAGCACGCATTGTTGTAGGGTTTGCTGAATTTGGACACAAATTTAACTTCAGAAAAACAAAAATAGCCTTCCTCAGTGTCCTGTTCTTAGGATATGAGCTGTCAAGTGAAGGGAAGAGCTGAGCGCCACAATTCTTAGAGAAATGCGCACAGTAACCACTGAATACGATTAAAAAACTCCAATCACTATTGGGTTTCCTACATTTTGGCAGAACCTACATTCCAGATTATGCTACACCCATAAAACCTTTATATGACTTAATACGTCCCGATTTTTCAAGTAAATTCTGGACAATTGAACATACACGTATACTTCGAGAGTTGCAGACAGATATGCTTGCAGCACAACACCTACGTACGAGGGACAACAAAACACATTTGGTCATCAGAGTATTAGCTGGGGCCATCGGTTTCACCTATGTGACGTTTAATGAAGGTGAGACAGTCCCGATTGCACACAAATCGCATTTGTACTCAGCAGCAGAACAACGCTTTGCTCCCACAGAGAAAATTCTCACTGCTGTACAGATGGCTGACATTAAAAAAAGACCTCTTGCCCAAGAAAAACGCATTAATGTCATTTCTCCAATCCCAGCCCTAGAGGCTGTTACAAAAGCTAGCGTTCCAAGCGCAAAAGCATTACATACACGTTGGATACAACTGGCTACGTCTCTGACAGCCACTGATGTAGATAACATTTTTGACCCAAAGTTACAAACAGGAATTTTTACAATATGAAATAGAATATCCAGTTCCAGCAAATACTTTGCCTATTGAGCAATATCATAGAGTCATGTACACCGACGGCTCTGCACAACCTGCAATTGGAACTAAATATCAATATTCTGATGCTTGCGCAGTCGTAAGCGGGTACATGGAGGGCGATACATTTTGTCCTCTACATACCTTTACACAAACCCTAGGGGATTGTACAGCACAATTGACTGAGCTAAAAGCTCTGCTGATTGCACTGGAACACACAGAGCCTGCACAGCCTACGCTGACTGCTTGTGATTCATACTATTGTGTCCAATCCTTTAATGAATACCTGCATTATTGGTGCCAGAATGGGTTCAGAGATTCCAAATGCAACACCATTAAACAGAGACTACTGTGGGGGAAAGTAGCTGACCTGAAAGAGACGCTACAGAATGTCCATGTTGTACACACACTTGGACACCAGCGCTTTAGAATACATGTTGCTAGAAATACAGTGGCTGATGAAGCCGCAAAGTCAACAGTGGCAGTAGCCACTGTGCTGCAGTGACTCGCTCAAGTTCCAAACCGGACGCAGACATTTGGGCTGCCATAACAGCTACGGCTGATGGTACGCCATATCCTAAAGGATTTCCTAAAAAATATCACTATCGTATGGGAAGTATGCTGAACGCTGAAGTTAAGATACCAGGCTTAGGCGTACGAAACATCCCCAACAAAGACATAAGATTAGAATTGATTAAAGCAGCACATGAAGGGGTGGCATCTGCCCATGCTGGTGATGGCGGCTACAATTTTTATCTTACAGGCCCGTTATTGGCTCTATGAGGAGACTAAGCAGTATGTCCTTTGTTGTGACATCTGTTAACAAATCAAAGTTTCCACTGATTTCGAACAAACCATTACAATGTGTGTATTTGGACCACTGCGGTCCCTTAGCACCTGATAGTGCATACAAATATATTTTGGTAGCTGTTGATTCATGCTCCAGATTTGTATGGGTATGGCCACAACAGTCGGCTGACGCTCGGACTGTTATTAAAGATTTGCAAGTCTTTATCAGTGTATATGCAGTTGAGGCTTTCCATACAGTAGAAAACTGTAATACTTGGGACAAGGGCCCTGCTTTCGCCTCAAGGGCATTCAGGGACTCCATGGCTTAGTTGGGGGTCCAACTCCAGTACTCGTCTCAATTTCATCCCGAGGTAAATAGTGTTGTGGAGCGATTAAACCATGATTTAAAGCAATCCTTAACAGCCAGAGTCTTAGGTACGGGTCATAGTTGGCTTAACCACCTGTATGGAGTTCCGAGAGCACTAAATAATCTGCCTAGAAGGTCCCTGGGGGGTCGTACTTCATATGAGTGCCTGTTCAGAACTCAAATGTATGTTCCGGATGTTGATGGTCCTGGCGTGGAGGCAGCAGAAACACCTTTTGACATAAACGAACGTGTCACTGTCTTACATGAATTGCAACAGTTCCGTGATGATAATTCTTCCAAAAGTGCCACCTCCACAGGAATTAAGGATATACCTGTAACATTTACTGGCTGGATTCCCAGAGTTAGGGATCTTGTACGTGAAAAAGTCTCAGTGAAAAAGGAATTTGGCCCTTCTTATCGAGCACCAGTCCCTGTACTAGGGATACATGGTACCAGAACTGTTAATCTACCACCGTTGGCAGGTGCCAAAGAAAATAGTTTTATCTCCATTGACAATGTCAAACTACACCATGTGGCCGATCCTGCACAGCCGACCAAGAGGAACATCCAGTAATTCCCGAATCACTCTCACTACTGGTGAAGAAGTTCCTCAACAAGTTGTTAAAACCAACACCGACACCTCTCCGAGCTTGGGGAGAGTGGAAGATGATCTTGCATTAGTTCCACTAATGTCAACTAATTTAGAAACATTTGACCAAGTCAACTCAATTTCAAGCCAAATGGATGGTGCTGCCTATCGTGTGCCACCGCAGGAAACATCAAATCCACCACCGACAACGGCTACGCCATTTGCACGAACTGCCTCCGGTTATTTTGCCGACTTCAACTATGATTTCTCAGACTCATTTGCCTCTTGGACAGCTGATTTGTCAAGTACACGTAAGCTAATAAACTGGCTTAAAGAAACATATTTAATTTTTCCATGGAACTACCTATGGCTCTCTTTGACTGTCCTAGTCTTTTTACTTTGGATTGGTTTTGTTATTACCTTTTTCTTGTTAATACATGGTCATTTTTTACCTGAAAGATCGACAGTTGCACTGGTGGAGGAGGTTTTGAAACCAAATTTTTCATCACATACAGTCCGAAGAGACTTATCCTTTGTGAACATTTCTGCAGTGCCAATTCCCGATGGGATTGTTTGGGACAAAGTAATGTTTGATATATATGGTCCCATGGAAGTTATGCAAATACCGTACGTGTTTAAATTATCAATGAATTATATAATAATACCAGCCATTGTTTCTGATGAGTGGGATGTGAAAACAGTTGATTCTATGATAACTGAATTGCAATATTATACTGTCTTTGAAAATGAAGATGTTTACCAATTTAAAGAAAATGATGGTGATATGTTTTGCTATAATTATAATGGGCACCATTTCGTACAATGAGCTAGCAGTCCAAAAACTGTTTTCAATTACACGCAGTGGGAACATTGCCCGACTCCGCCTCAAGGGAGTTCCAAAACATATTCTGAAAAGTTTGTACATTTTTCTGGGTACAATCAAAAGACTGCTGAGTCAAATTATTTTAAGGTACCTCCTACTAAGGATATACATATGCTATTGATCAATACAAAATGTTTATATTCGGAACCTTTTGTTTCCCGGTTATCGATAGAAGGCCATGAATATTGGCTCACATCAATTGATCTGAAAAGTGTGTGGGGAACAAGAAATTGGCAAATTAAGGGAAGGGAAACATTGTTTAGAGCATGCCTCATTCCTCTACAAATGATCTTTTTAAACGAAACAGTACAACAGACGAGTTGTTTGGGCTTAGCTAAAATTAGGGAATTAAATATGCCCAGTATACCTGCACCCGAAAAGTTTTATAAATGCAAAAATATACAAATGCAACTGAAATTGAGCTCGATGAGTGGGTCCAGAATGGTACATTTAATGCTTCACTGACACGTCCTGTCGGGTGGTTATTGTGGCCAATAGATACCAACGGGTGTCACCAATGTTTTCTTAACTCCTCGGGGGGTTTCAGGACGAGTAGGCCAGACCCTCACTATATATCACCAGAGCATGCAGGTATAATTACAACATTTAGGCCCTCATTACAACTCTGGCGGATGGTGTTAAAGCAGCGGTAATACCGCCAACAGGCCAGCGGAAAACAAAATTGAATCACGACCATGGCAGAAACCGCCAACATTGACAGCCACTTTAACACTCCGACCGCCACGGCGGTAGAAACAAACACCGCGGTGGTAACCGCCAACAGACAGTCGGAGGACAAAGTACCACCCACTGTATTTCAACAGGCCTATCCGCCACCTTTTCCGGGGCAGAACCAACGCTATTAAAAGCACGGCAGAAACAGTACACAGAAGGGAAACCACTCACCTCTCGACACCCAACGAGGAACCAGGATGCCATGGAGCCCGAGTTACACGTCCTACTGATGCTGGTCTTCCTCCTGCTGTATCAGGAGCAGGACAGATGCCGTTGATGACAACGGTGAGTACTGCGCCTACAACACGGGGAGGGAAAAGAGAGTGACACACACACACGCAACACGCAAAACCCCACCCCCACCCCCACCCTCACCCACAGCACCATACACACAAATAGATGGCGCAACATTACATATACACCCCCTCACCCCTGGAAGAACTCAAGGATAAAATTAAATGATTGTAACAAGTGTAATCATGAAAAATCAGATAGTGAAAGTTCAAAAATCAGTACATACAAATATGTACACCAACTACACAAGTCCGGATAGTGTACCAATCATTGTCCATGGACCAGTGGTCCCAAAATGCATGGGCGAAGCCCACACAAGATACCTGACTTGAAACAAGAGAACACTGCAGGGGCATCAGATCAAAAATAAACAGACACCTCAGGGTGGAGGGGGGGCACCTCAGCCAGATGAATGCACAACGCCACTGCTGCACGAGGGGGCTCCGTGCCCATTGCTGTATCCTGGGGAGTGCAAAGCTGCAGTCTCTCAAGTCTTTCCAGTGGGTGGTTTGCCCACTGCTCCATCCTGGGCAGTGCAAAGCCGCAGTCTCTCAAGTCTTCCAAGTAGGCGGTTTGCCCATTGCTCAATCCTGGGGCGTGCAAAGCCGCAGTCTCTCAAGTCTTCCCAGTGGGCGGGTTGCCCACTGCTCAATCCTGGGGAGTGCAAAGCTGCAGTCTCTCAAGTGTTTCCAGTGGGCGGATTGCCCACTGCTCTATCCTGGGGAGTGCAAAGCCACAGTCTCTCAAGTCTTTCCAGTGGGCTGTTTACCCACTGCTCTATCCTGGGGAGTGCAAAGCCACAGTCTCTCAAGTCTTTCCAGTGAGTGGTTTGCCCACTGCTCAATCCTGGGGAGTGCAAAGCCACAGTCTCTCAAGTGGATGTCAGTCTCCACTGGTTCTGGAGGGGGCTTGTTGCCCAGAGTGCTTCATCCTGCCAAGGGCTGAGGTAGTATATGCTTTTCTCCACTGGTTCTGGAGGGGGTTTGGTGCCCAGAATGCTTTATCCTGCCAAGGACTGAGGTAGTGGATGTGATTCTCCACTGGTTCTGGAGGGGGCTTGGTGTCCAGAGTGCTTCATCCTGCCAAGGACTGAGATAGTGGATGCTTTTCTCCACTGGTTCTGGAGGGGGCCTGGTGCCCGAAGTGCTTCATCCTGCCAAGGAATGAGGTAGTGAATGCTTTTCTCTACTGGTTCTGGAGGGGGCTAGGTGCCCGGAGTGCTTCATCCTGCCAAGGACTGAGGTAGTGGATGCTTTTCTCCACTGGTTCTGGAGGGGGCTTGGTGCCCAGAGTGCTCCACATGCAGTGTGGCTGGTCCCATTACCTCACATGGGTGTGTGTGCCACAAGATTGCCTAGGAACAGGTAGCATGATATGCCATGGAGGCAGAGACATACCCCACCGTGCTGCGGCTTCGCCTTCCACCTGCAGGTGCAAACAGCGATGAGAGTCATGCCTCATGGAAGCTGGGCAGGGTCCAGGAAGTCTCCTCCAGCCTCGGACGGCTGCCCACTGGGGATGGTAGCCTTGTCAGCTGTGGTGCCACTGTCTGAGCACATCACGGGGCTGGTGGTGGTGCTTGCGACGGGTTCTGTGGCGGTGGTGCTGGCGGCAGTGCATGTGTCAGCACCTGTTGAGGGACATGCAAGGACCTCTCCTGCAGCCTCGGATGGCTGCCCACGGGGGAAGATGCTGGGGACTGTTGCTGAGGCTGCAGACGTGCATGTGGCGGTGCAGGTGGCTGTGCAGGTGGCAGTGCCGTGGCGGTGTAGGTGGCAGTGCTGGTAGCGGTGCAGGTTGCGGTGCTCTCCGCCGTACAGGTTGGTGTAGTCGTTGACAGAAGGGGTGACACTAGTCCCTCAGTCGGTGCCACCGTGCCCGGTCCTGACCTGCTCTTCGGCTTTTGTCCCTTCCCCACCTTTGATGGTGCCGCAGGTGTCTTGCCACTGCCCCCTTTTGTTTTGGAGGAGCCCTTGGCGGCTGGTAGGTGCGGCTTCTCCCTCGGGGATGTGGGCACCTTATTCACCGTGGCAGGTGGCGGAATATCCTCGGCCTCGCAAGGTGGCACACTGGCAACCCTGATGGGTGGCGCACTCGATGACCCTGCAGTTGCTGGCACCACTGTGACTGGGGATTTGGTGGCTGAGGTGCTTGGCTGGGACCTGGAAAGCCTGGCCCTAGGGGTAAGGACGGGGGAGAAGTGTAGGGAAGAGGTCAATGTTAGCCAAGAAAAGCTTCTTAGACACACTGGGACAGGAAAATGGAGGGGGTTTGGGAGTGGAGGAAGAGTTAGGGGTTGTAGGAGGTGTACGTTTGCTGAATTTGGGTGAAGGTGCATGGGCCGGAGGCTGTTGTCAGGTGGATGGCTGTTGGGTGGGTGTGTGCCTGCGCTTGTGTACTTTGGGAGGAGGGATCACAGACACACTGGTAGAGGACACTGGGGATGTGTGCATGGTAGTGGGGGTGGTGATTGCACGTGACTGGTGTGTGGTGATGGCCGTGCTGGTGATGGAGGTAGTGGCTGAGGATGTAGTTCATGCAGGTGTGAGTGGAGATGAGACAGGGAGGGAGGAGGAGGACGTGGGGAGGGGGACACACTGGAGGCAGTGGATGTTGCTGTGTCTGCATGGGGATGGTGCTTGTGTGAGTGCTTGTGGGATGTGTGGTGCTTATGTTTGCCATGTCCTCTCTTGTGTGTTGATGAGTGTGCATGCTGGTCTGATGGTGTGCTTGGGATAGGCTGAGGTACAGGGGATTGGGTTGGGGTGGAGGAAGTTGGAGGGGGGAAGCTGGACACAGGGACAATGGTTGCGATCAGCGCTGAGGCCAGAGCCTGAAATGCTCTCTGTTGGGCCGTCTGCCCAGAATGAATGACCTCCAGGTATGCATTTGTTTGTTGCAAATGCCTCTCAACACTCTGGATGGCATTCATAATGGTAGATTGCCCAACAGTGAGGGATCTCAGGAGGTCAATAGCCTCCTCACTGAGGGCAGCAGGGCTGACTGGGCCAGGGCCTGAGGTGCCTGGGGCGAAGGAGATGCCCACCCTCTTGGGTGAGCGGGCACGGGACACACGCTGAGGGGCTGCTGGGAGGGCAGTGCTGGTAAGGGGGGTTGCGGCTGTACCTGTTGATGCAGTGGGCACAGAGGTGCCCGCCACTGCCAGGGAGATCCCATCAGAGGAGGAGTCGCTGTTGCTGGTGTATGCTCCTGTCCCCGTCGTGGAGCTCCCCTCGCCCTCGGTCCCACTGGTGGCTTCAGACTCCGTTGCTTCACCCTCCAGGGTCATGTGGGTTGCAGCTCCCTCCTGTCCTGGTGCCACTGCTCCTCTGCCAGATGATGCTATTGCACGCAAGAATGGGGAGACCAAACAAAAAGGGGGGGAAAGACAAAAGAAACACATGTTCAGTGCGTGCAACACCACTACCGTTGGCAAACACAACACACAGGTAGCAGCCCTATGCACTAAGCCAAGCACTAACAGTTCCTAGCAAATTCGCATGCCCATGGGGGACGAGGTCCAAGCCCAATTGCTGCACACCTGGAAATCACAGTAGCCTGACTAGGTGTAGATGGCTATTACCAGTAGTGGGGTTGGGGTGCCACAGAGCCTGCCTAACAAGGGACCTAGCCTACCAAGTTCGCCCTGGCCTACGGGAACCCACAGCCCACTTCGACCACCTAGACACCTCGTAAAGAGCGCAGAGTCAGCTGAATTTGAGTGTACACACCCCCTTGTGGCTGCTGTGATGCCCTCAAGCGCCCATCCAACTCCGGATAGGATCCGGTGCATCAGTGGGGTCATGGTGCGACGGGCACCCCTTCCACGTTGGGAGGCCATCCCCAGCTGGGCCTCCGCCGTCTTCTTGCTCCAGCCGCGCAGGTCATCCCATCTTTTACAGCAGTGGGTGCTCCGTCTATGGTAGACCCCCAGGGTCCGGACGTCCTTGGTGATGGCACGCCAAATACCCTTCTTCTGGTTGGCGCTGACCTAGAGGAAAAGTGAAGTAAAAATGGATGTTTCTAGCCCGGACATTTCATCTCACGCATTGCCAAACACCTCCCACCCTGGCCCAGCCATACATACACACACAATCCTGACATGCTGGCCTGTCCCCCTCCCCACCCTCTTCCATCCACAACACTCCATACACTCATGTGCCATCCACCATGCTCACAGTGTATTCACCTGTTTGTCTGGAGGACTGTACAGTTGCGTGTACTGGGGGAGGACCCCATCTACCAGTTTCTCCAACTCCTCCGAAGTGAAGGCAGGGGCCCTTTCCCCAGACACTGTAGCCATCGTCGCTTCCAGACACAGGTCACAGCAGCACTTGCAGTGTAGGACCTCTCCTGTTGAAGGTCAGGTATCAAGTGAAGGAACAGTAAGAAAATTACGGGCTCGTCCGCGGAGGTGCGTTCCCTCACCGCCGGCGTACCTCATCATTGGCTCCTAGGACCCATAGGGCCTAATGTTAACCAATGCTGAATTGCGCCGCGGTCTTCGACCACCCACCGCGACGGTGTACAACGCCAGCGCAGTTACCTCATTTCCCCTTGTCCCACCTTACAGGTCAGTCAGCCGCCATTTCAGGGGGCCACATGGCATGGAAAAAAACTGCGACACACCTATTTAGGCCTGGAATACAGACAGATACAGGCACATTTCGATTTTCCAAAGTTTTAACAAATAACACATTGTGATACCTAAGTGTTGGATGACCTCTGCTCGCTGTTCTTCTCCATAGGGCACATCTGCTGGGGCAGGTGATGAGATGGCGGCATCTCCGGTGTACAGACCCCTGGTGGACCTGTCGACAATGGAAGAGAGACACATCATTATCACATACAGACTTGATTGTGCAACAATCCTGGAACTGTGTGCCCAGTTGGAGCCAGACCTGATTTCAGCTATCCACCATCCCACAGGAAATCCCCCCTCTAGTGCAGGTTCTGTCTGTACTCCATTTCCTGGTCAGTGGGTCTTTTCAAACAACAGTGGCCATGGCATCAGGGATGTCCCAGCCAATGTTCTTTAACGTGTTACCTGCCCTGCTGAAACACATGCGCAGCTACATCATTTTCCCTCAGGTGGAGGATTTGCCCATAGCGAAAGGTGACTTTTATGCCCTGGGACATATCCCCAACATCATTGGTGCCATTGATGGTACACATGTGGCATTTGTCCCCCCCGCAGGAATGAACAGGTGTACCGAAACTGGAAAAGCTACCATTCCATGAATGTGCAGATGGTGTGTTTGGCAGACCAGTACATCTCCCATGTGAATGCCAAGTATCCTGGCTCTGTGCATGACGCTTACATTTTGAGGAATAGCAGCATCCCTTATGTGATGGAGCAACTCCTGAGGCACAGTGTAGGGCGAATAGGTGAGCCCAAGGTCCCAACACAGTTGACATAGGTTTCTGGGAATGAGGTTGTCCCTAAGGGTTAGTAACAGTTGTCCCTCGACATTTGCAGGTGACTCTGGTTACCCCAACCTGTCATGGCTACTGACCCCAGTGAGGAATCCCAGGACAAGTGCAGAGGAACGCTACAATGAGGCACATGGGCGAACTAGGAGGATTATAGAACACACCTTCGGCCTCCTGAAGGCCAGATTCCGGTGCCTCCATCTTAGAGGTGGCTCCCTATACTACTCACCGAAGAAGGTGTACCAGATAATCTTGGCCTGCTGTATGTTGCACAACCTGGCTTTGTGACGCCAGGTGCCATTTCTGCAGGAGGATGGGCCAGATGGTGGTCTTGTGGCAGCTGTGAAGCCTGTGGACAGTGAAGAAGAGGAAGCAGAAGAAGAAGATGTCGACAACCGAAACAACATCATCATGTAATACTTCCAGTGAGACACAGGTAAGAAGATGTAACTGCTTCCCACATCTCATACTATTGTTGGAGCTAGCATAAGTCTGCCATTTTCACTCAGTGCATGGACCCTGACTTGTTACTTTGCCTTTCCATTTCACAGATCTGGGTCCCTATTTGTACCCTCTGCTATGTTTACTGCTGGCCTACGGCTGTGTTACATTGGTATGTGAACAGGTACATTGACATTGCTATAGTCCAGAGGTTTTGCAATTACACATTAGTGAAAGCACAGACAGACTCCAGATTGCTTTGTGATTCAAGTGTGTCTATTTCTGTGCAAATAAGTGGAGGGGGTGTGACATGGGCTGGGGTGATGGTGGAGGAATGTCCATGGCAGAGTCCAGTCTATTTGTTTCACAGGTGCAGTTTTCAATGGGGCATAGGAAGTGGAGCAATGGCAGTTTAAGGTGGACAGGGTGACGAAGTGGGACAGAAGGGTGACATTCAGGGGGGTCTTATTTCCTGGCGGGGGGCTTGACAATGTTATCTGTCTTGTTCCTGGATCTCTGGGACCGTTTGCGGGGTGGTTCTCCTTCTGCAGGGGGCAGGGTGCTGGTGGCCTGTTGTTCCTGTGGCAGTGCCTCCTGTCCACTAGCACCGGCGGAGGTGGAGGGCTCTTCATTGTCCAGGCTAGTGTCAGGGGCTGGTTGGTGTGCCACTGTGTCCCTCCTGGTGTTGACAAGGTCTGCCAGCACCCCTGCAATGGTGACCAGGGTGGTGTTGATGGACTTCAAGTCCTCCCTGATCCCTAGGTAGTGTTCCTCCTGCAGCTGCTGGGTCTCGTGAAACTTGGCCAATACAGTGCCCATGGTCTCTTGGGAATAGTGGTAAGCTCCCATGATGTTGGAGAGTGCCTTGTGGAGAGTGGGCACAGCAGTCCTCCCAGCTTCCCTGTTATCCTGTGCCTCTGTCCCCTGAACGATGTGCCCACTGCCACTGCCCCCAGGTCCCTGATCATCCTGTGTTTGTGGGGCTGCCTGGGTTCCCTGTAGTGGTGGACACACTGCTGATTGACGTGTCCTGGGGACAGAGGGATGGGCCTGCTGGGTGGGTGCTGTGGTGGTGTTTCCTGAGGGGGGAGGTTCTGTGGTGGCTTGTGACTGTGTGAGGGGAACCAACTGTCCCGAGGTCCCTGATGGGCCGGGCTGGTCATCTTGATCCAGGTGTATACAGCTGCTGTCATCACTGTGGGCCTCTTCTGTGGGGGGACTGGACATGTCTGGCACCTCCTGTCCGGTGACGTTGGGTAGGGGTCCTGTTGGGGTGTGAATGCATAATGTTAGTATCTGTGTGTGCCATCTTGTGCAATGGGTGAGTTAACCTCTACTCCTGTGCTTGCCTTATTGCCGTGGCCCTTGTGTGATTGGTGATTTTGGGGCATGAGTGAGTCTCTCTACTGGACATGCTTTGGTGATGGGTGTCCATGCATTGGTGTTACATGCAGGGCTTGATTCTGGGATGTGTGGGTTGTGGTAGTGGGGTATCTGTAGGGTGTTGGGGTGATGGGTGTGAGGGTGAGGGTGGGAGTATGTGATGGCATGCAGTTGCGGTGGGGTGGATAAAGTAGCAAAGAAATGACTTACCAGAAACCAGTCCTCCTGCTACTCCTGCGAGGCCCTCAGGATGCAGTATTGCCAAGACTTGCTCCTCGCATATTGTTAGTTGTGGGGGAGGTGGTGGAGGTCCACCGCCAGTCCTCTGTACAGCAATCTGGTGTCTGGATACCACGGAACGTACCTTCCCCCATAGGTCGTTCCACCTCTTTCTGATGTTTTCCCGTGTTCTTGGATGCTGTCCCACTGCACTTACCCTGTCAACGATTCTCCGCCATAGCTCCATCTTCCTAGCAATGGATGTCTGCTGCACCTGGGATCCGAATAGCTGTGGATCTACCCGGATGATTTCCTCCACCATGACCCTGAGCTCCTCCTCAGAGAACCTGGGGTAAGACAGGTGCCATGATGTGGTGTGGGTGATGTGTGGGGTGCTGTCTGTTGTGATGTGTGAGGGGATGTGTTGGTGTGTGTTGTTTGAGGTGAGTGGATGTTGTATAAGTGATGGTGTTATGTGTCTGTGGATGCTGGTGTTGTGTTAGGGAAACCCTCTCTCTGGCCTTCTTTCAAAATTTTTGTTGCAAGGGTTTGTGGGTGATGTGGGTGTGTGCTTTATATTGGATTGGGTGTGTGGGTGTGGTGTGTGTATGTGTATGTGTGTCAGATGTGTGTATTTTGAATTGTCCAATGTGGGGGTGTTTTATAAATGTGTGTGTATTTTGAGCACAGCGGTGTGTACCGCCAATGGATTACTGCGGTTGAAAGACTGCTGCGTTGATTTGTAGGTCGTGATACTGTGGGCGTATTCCTGTTGGCGTAATGGAGTAGGTTTTGGTATCGCCAGTTTATCACTGACCTTTGGTGTGGCGGACTTGTGTGGGTGCCTGTATTGTGGCGGATTCCGAGCTGTGAGTCATAATACCTGTAGCCGTATTGGTATGTTGGCGGTCTTCTGCACGGCAGAAAGCAGGATTTACCGCCAGGGTTGCAATGAGGGCCATAGTGTGGGAAAAGTATGCCAGCAGTGGCTAAAATCATCCTCACTAGACACAGTTAGAGAACACCTCACTCTCCTGCCTAACTCCACTGACTTACACGATTTCTTGTCAGGCCCCAGAACACCACGTAGGAAGCGTTTCTTATATGCAGTATACAATGAAATTTGGAAACTTTCCCAACAAGATGCTGCTGCCTGGTTAAGGCAAATAGATCAGGAAAATCTAAAAAAGGCATTAGCTGTTGTGGAGAATGGGATTAACACCTTGTCTGACCAATATATCCACCATTAATAATATTGTCTCTTCTGCTATAGACATTATACAATCAGATATGTCTTCTTTATACCATGGACAGAGTCAGATCAAGCCCAATAATGCAGTTGGGTTGTACGCTTCAAACTTTGAAGGCGGGTCGCGTTCCGTGGCAGCATGTCGGTGCAAGGGAGATATTTTCTTCCTTTAATTTAATGCAACAACAACAACTAATGGCTAAGAAGGAAATGACTTATGTAATGCTTAACATAGAGAAATTAGAAAAGTTGCCTTTTACTGTGGCCGAAATACCATCTGCTGAGTGGTTAATACATGGGGTTATTAACCTGCCTATTTCTACACTTCAATTCACCTCCTGTTTAAAACACATTCCAGTAGGTAGATATGAAAAACTGGGAGATAGTTAAATCCATGAGGTGTGGGAGCTTCCCTTCTCGTACAAATGCTTCAATGGCATGAAAGAGGTATTTCTTAGCAGTAGTGAATGCAAGACTTCAGTCAGCTATTCAATGGTATGTAAACAGCTGTCCTTGCATGGGGCGTGTAACGCCTCTGCTGCGAACTTGGCTTTTTATCTGAAGGGAGTTCCAGTCCCCTTGATTAGACCTACGTTCCAGGTGCTTTCAAACGGCAGCTACGTCCTTCTCAATAGTGAAGGCTGTTGTGGCATGCAGGCCGGAATAGTTTACGTTGTTTCGGTCTCTAAGGTTGTTACATGCTGCGGGAACGTACTGTTTCCCCCACTAGATTTAGGGAAGTAGCTGATATTTGGCCTTACATTGCTACTTCAAACGTGAATTTTGACAAGTTAAGTGGACTCAAGGCTTTATTGTTTCAAAAGCATGTGGCCCTTACATCTGCGCACGAGACCTACGTACTTCAAATGGCAAGGTCATCATCAGAAATACAGTCCCTGTTAAATACGAACTTTCCAAGACACTTTGGTGAACTCGTGGGATGAATATTTAATGAGTCCAGTACAACTGGAATCCCACATTTTTTAAAAGCTGTTGGCTCTGGTTTCGTTCTCACCTTCTCCACCATATTCGGTTTGATAACTTCAGCTATCCACTCAATTTTCGTTAGTATTTTAGGGGATTTCCGATAACTTTGGTTTATTAGCTGGCATCCTGCTGTTGCTGTTGTTTATACGCAATGGCTGTCCCGCCACAAAGAGGAGAAATGACGGTGCTCCCATCAGCTCAGCTGTTTCGTGAGCGAATGATGCAGTACTTTGGAGCAACTCTCCTGGAGCAATTGGAGTGTGACTGGTCTTTGTCATTCAGACCGGTTATGTATTGTGTGCAGCCTGTGTTCCGGTGCCTCTGGTGCTCTTTCGAACATGCACTGGAAGTCTGTCTTTCACAGCAGTGCTTGCCTGTAGTAGATGCTGATCTGTTGATGTTCTCGCTGAGGTTTCATTGCCAGACATGCACGTTGAGGTTGCATTTGCTGCGTGAAGCTAATTATGAGTTACCCTTCCTGGAGGAAGTTGTCGATAACTCATCAATGGACACTCCATGGGGTGCCGCCTTGGTTGACACTGGGGCTATGGAACACACTTGCTCCTTGATCCTTTTTGGCGAGGACTTTCCGGCTTTGACATCTGCCGAAGTGGCAGTTCTCTTGTTCTCCATGACTTGTACTTAGTTTGGAACTTTTCTAAGTTGACATGTCCTTTTGATTTGATTATAAGTCACATGCTCATGTTTTAAATTGCCACGTAGTATGCTTGTGTGTCCTTTTAACTTTTCCAAATTGACGTGGTTTTAATATATATCTTAGGTTGGGTTTTTAGCAATGATATTTTAGTTTTGGCTCTGAACCACTTTCAACCGTCAAGGAGAGGGTGTTGTGTAGCCATTTTAGAAATAGCTCCATGCACGTTAGTTTGACACATTAGGCCGCTGTGCACTTTTACCTAGATATATTTTATTCGGCTTTGCATTGTTATTTTTACAATAACCAGTTTTACGGTCTTGTTTTATTTTCATCTATCTAACTGTTTTTGATCAGTTCAGCACTGTGTTCTCAAAGAAGACATTCTTGATCACTCTGTGCTTCATTCAAGGCTACAGTTTGGTACATTACCGGTGAATGTGGTAGAAGTCTCCAACATTCGTAGAAAATACATATCCTTACGGAGGGACATTTTCTTACAACATCAGCTGTGTTATTATAAAAACACTTTCTAGTCCCATTGAACCCAAAAGTATTTTCTGTGTTTTCCTGTAAATAAAGCAACAAATTAGAATTTGATGGGCTGATTTGGGACAGTCTCAATTGGTAATAATCCCTGAGATTGTCCTCAGGACGCTGTGTCCACATACCAAAAATACCAACTCTTTGAAAACAACCATAAATATTTACATACATATAAGTCTTACTGGGATAAAAAAAAAAGTGGTAAGTCAAGTGGATAGAAGTATGCCCAAGAGTGCGAAAGCACATCAAACCAGGTGAAACACATCTAAGTCCAAGATATAAGTAACATAAATGATATATAACTTGTGTCACAATGTGAGACACTAAAATATCATACATATATCTACTATATATCACTGCGCATCTAACCTGTTATTGGCCATTATAAATGTGTCAGTTGCTTTCCCTGCAATGCAACGTGTAACACAAATGTCCATTTAACGGCAAAGAATGGAAATGTTGACATTTTTTTAATTATACAACCAGGAATATGATTTATTGTGTTGAGCGTTCATGTGGCTTCCACTACATAGGCAAACCATTGCAAGACGTACGACAACGATGTGATGTTCTAAATGCACCATTGGTAGAATATTATAAAACATTTAAACTCTCTACCCTGGAAGTAGCAAAATGCACAGCTCGTAGACATGATATGGACCACTTGTTGTCCATTAGAGAAAACAGGTGGATCTGGCGAGCCAATATGTGTACCAAAGGGTTATATTTTGCAGGAGAATTGTAGTCTTAGATAACAATGTATTGGTTCTTCTAGTTTGTGCTTTCAACAATTGATGTCATTTAATTTGCCCACTGTGGCTACAGGCCACCCCCTGCAATCCAGTCTCAAGCATGTTTGTTCTCTCCCCCATAGCAGGTGCGCTGCTGCACCCTGTCCCAACACAGCCTGAGGCCCACCCAGACCAGAGAGCCCCTACTACAGGCCAAGATACAGACCGGACAACAAAATCAGCAGCAGCAACTGGACATGTTCCACCATCTCAGGACACACCAAACCATGTAAAAACAACATGAAACACTAGAAAACATAGATGGACATACCACTACTGCCAAGAAATGCTGCAACTATGTTGCCATATTGTACAACCACCAGTAGCCCACTCCCTTCACTGTAAACTGCATGATGTAATCCCTGCACCAAATAAAACACCAGTTCACCAGTTACAATGTCCTGTGTATTATGTCGAAACAAATTGAAGTATGGATGCAACTTTATTATAAATCATATGTTCTTATCTGAGTAGCAGGAATTGCACCCCACGCATAACATGTTGTTGTGCCTACAGAACTGTCAAATTTTATACTATAATGTTACATGTCCAATGCAGACCTGGTCACAGTGGCAGTGTCTATTGACCCAACACCCCACTTGATGAAAAGGCACACTGACAGTATGCGGCACAGACAGCAATCTCATTGATTAGTCCCACATAGTTTCTGGAAGTACAGTGGTATCAGTTGGGTCCTGGAATTGACATCTTCCCCTTCCTCATCATCACCATCACTCTCCTCACCTCTCTGAGGTACTTGGTCAGGACATACAGCACCCTCCACCTCCTAGAGGGGGATAGAATGTCTCACTGCCACGTTGTGCAGCAAGCCACCACTATTCTACACACCTTTTCAGGCCCATAGGCCAGGGAACCCCCAGAGATATATAGACAACGAAATCTAGCCTTCAGGAGACCTATTGGTCGCTCTTTCACCCTCCTAGTACGTCCATGGGCCTCATTGTAATTCCTCTCTGCATCCGTCCTGGGATTCCTAACTGGTGTCAGGAGCCAACGCAAGTTTGGATAGCCAGAATCACCTAGAAAAAGGTGGAATACAGAGTCGTCATTGTTAAGCCCCTTAGTCAGACAGCCTGGCTGTCTGCTATGTGTCAGTTAGTGACAGACACACTTACCTATGATCCGCCCTCTGTCCTCTTGGAGTTGTTCCATCCTGTGTGGCACACTACTGTTTCTCAAAACAAAGGAATCATGAACTGAACCTGGGAACATAGCATTCACATGTGAGATGTACTGGTCTGCAGTACATACCAATTGAATGTTCATGGAGTGAAAGTTCTTTCTGTTTCTGTACACCTGTTCACTCACTCTTGGGGGGATGATCGGTATGTGGGTGCCATTGATGGCACCTATAACATGGGGTATGTTGGCAAAGGCATAGAATTCAGACTTGATGGCAGGGATGTCAGTACTTTGGGGAAACCTCACATAGGACTGCAAGTGTCGTACAAATGCATTCAGAAATCTTGTCAGTACCATGCTGAACATTGGCTGTGAAATTCCAGCACCCATGCCCACTGTCACTTGAAATGAGCCCGTGGCCAGGAAATGGAGAGCGGAGAGCACCTGCACTTCAGTAGGGATGGCATGCTGATTACGATTAGCCGGTCTCAGTGCTGGATCTAGTAATGCACAAAGTTCATGAATAGTAGCACGAGTGAGTCTGTAATTGATAATGATGTGACGCTCCACCATGGTCCTCATATCCACAAGTGGTCTGTACACCGATGGTGCCCTTCCTCGCCACAAGGGTCGGTACCTACTAGGGGAATCAAAAAGGTGTGATGAAGACACATACATAGGCACACATTTTCATCATTTGTGCAATGCATAGTTCATTGTAGTGACTCAACAGTAACTGCTTCCTGACAGATCTACATCTACACCACAATGAGGGAACAGAGTTTTTCATGTGTGGTATATTACAGAATGGACACATGCTTAGGTGCTTCATATGGCTAGTAGGGCCTGCATTGTGCAAAGTTTTATTTATAGATGCGTAGTTACTGGCAAAATGTCTGCCCACTGTAATCCAGGCCTTTCGTTGTGGAAGTGACCTCATACCGCTATCGGTTGACGTCACAGCGCAAGGTGGTGTTTACCGCCGATCGCACTGTCATTGGTTAACATGGATGCCAATGGGGAATCCTGGCATATCATGATCGCCGCCGGCAGTGACGGTGCACACCGCTGCGGTACGTATGCGATTTTGTCATTGATTATTCACTTGACTCCCTGATCTAGTGTGGACAGGTAATCCACTGTGTGTACTGCTGTGGCCTGCCTCTGGCAATGGATGCTGCTTGTGTTGGAGCGGAAAGGGCCCCGGCCTTCACCCAGGAGGAATTGGAGAGGCTAGTGGACTGGGTCCTGCCCCTGTATGCAAAACTGTAAGGACGGCCAGAGGTACAGTTGATTCTGGGTTTGGGGGGCACTGTTTGGGTGTAATGGATGGTGTTGAATGGACATATGTGTGCACCTCGGAGCCTGCATGGGCCGTGGTGCATGGCATGCTGCGTGCGTGTGGCCTGTAAGTCTGAGAGTACTGTCCGTCCCATAATGGACAATTAGCCAGCTGTACCTATCTTACAAGTGCCAGACCTCTGTGTTCCATATCTGTGTCACCCTTTTAGGTCAGCGCCACCAGAAGAGGGCCCTTTGGCATGCCATCGCCAAGGAGGTGCGGACCCTGGGGGTCTACAACTGACAGAGCACCCACTGCTGAAAGAGGTGGGAGGACCTGCGGTACAGGGCGCGTACGATCTGTGAAGCCCAGCTGGGGAAGTCCTCCCAACATGGAAGGGGTGCCCTTTGGGCACTGACCCCCCTCATGCAACGCATCCTGGCAGTGGCGTACCCAGACCTGGATGGGTGCTTGAAGGCTGCACAGCAGTCACAAGGGGGTGAATACTCATTTCACAAACTTCAGCCTGGAAGGATCTCTGTGTGTGCATTAGGGTTCATGCTGCTTAGAGGAAGGGACTCCGACTGGTGTCCATCTACATTATGGTCCCCAAAGGTTGTAGGGGTGTCTTTGTCAGGTCTCCCACACGTCGCCTCCTTAGGTAGTCCAGGGGATGGGTGTAGAGCAGTATTCTGGTCAGTAGTCAGGGGCATGACCATGGGCATAGTGAACGGTGCTGCCTGTTGGGTGTGTCTTCTGGGTGGGTGTATGTCTGGCAATTATGTACCTCCATTCAGCTATTTACAATTGTCTCTCCTGTTTTGTCTCCCCATCCCTGTTCTCTTGTGTTGGTTTGGTACAGCAGCAAGTTCTGGCGAGGGAGCTGAGGCACCCGCAAGTGGGGAAGCAGGGGCCCACTGATCTTCAGAGGCAGAGACATCTGACGCCCAGGGGACCAGTGGGTGGAAGAGTGAGGGGAGTTCCACGGGGGAGGCAACTACCACTGGAGGTAGTGACTCCGAGACCTCCTCCGATGTGGGGTCCCTGGCGGTGGCGGACCCTAGTGGCCACACCACTATAGTGACATCTTCCGCCACCCCCATTCCATCACCGCCCTCCCTTCTGCTCCCCACTGAGTTGCCCGTGCCCGCTCACCCAGAAAGGTGGGCGTCTCCTTTGCCCCAGGCACCTCCTCCCGTGCCCCAGTCAGCCCTGCTGCCCTCACAGAGGAGGCTATGGACCTCCTGAGAATCATCTCTGTTGGGCAGACAACCATTGTCAATGCCATCCGGGGCTAGCATCAGAAGTGCAGCAGACAAATTCCTATCTGGATGGCATTCACAGTGCTGTGTCTGCCCTACAGAGAACTTTTCAGGCTCTGGCCTCCTCTTGGACGGCAGCCAGTTTCCCTGGCCATTCTGTCCCACCTCAAACCTCCTCTACCCCTTCCAGCACACCACTCCCTTCACCCGTCCAAGGCACACATTCAGACACGCAGTCAAGCACATCAACACACAAGAAGCACACTTCTGAGCACAAGCACCACACCTCCCACCACAAGCATTCACACAACCAACAGACACATGCACACACAACAACATCCACTTCCCAAGTGTGCCCACCTCTTCCGCATCCCTGTCTGTCCCCTCTACATTCACACCCTCATGCACTGCACCTTCAGTCACTGTTGCTGCTTCTCCTACTGCACTCACCACAATAGCAGACATCCATACATGCACCCTCTGCACCACACCTGCACTCACCACAACTACTGTAGTTGACACATGCAGCACACTCACCAGACTTGCAGACACCCACACAGCATACAGCCACACTAACTGCCTGTCTTCTCCCACTGTGTCCATCCCTCCTCCAAAAACACACAAACGCACCAAGACACCCACCCATCACACATCCACCACACCACAGCATACTGTCCAGTTACCTGCCCCCACAACACACACCCCTACACCACATACATCCACTGCCTCTGCCTCCACTCCCACGCCCTCACCTAGGACCACCCCAATTGCTCCGAAGAAACTTTTCTTCTCCCGTGCTGACCTCTTCCAACCAACTGGTCCACCCCGTCTTGTCCCCAAGCGTGCTCACCTCCTTGTCCTTTCCACTCCTTCCACTTCACAGCCCACCCCTGTCCACCCTTCACATTCCTGTGCCCCTTCCCTAGAGAAAAAAAGGCCCAGGCAGAGCCTAGTCCATCTGGCTCCACCCGCTCAAAACACCCTCCCCCTTCAAAGGACAAGCCCACCCCCTCCATCTTCCAAACAAAAGTCCAAGGCCCACCCCCATCGCAAATGCCCACTCCCACCACCCCCTGCCCCCATTCCGTGAGGTGCCTGGATGCCCCTTTGTTGCCCCGTTAGGTGGAGTACCTTGCACTTTTGGGAGTCAGTTTGGGTCCATTGTGGCCCATGCCAATTGCAGCCGTACAGACTGGCCATTTGCCCTGTTTAGACTATTTGGCTCTGTGAGCTTTCAGTAAAAATATCTGTGTGGCCTCTGTTTTGGCGGCACACTGTTGAACCCTGGTCTTTCGTTTCATGTTTTATTGGTGTGGGGCATTTGTATGTACTATGGTCAAGTTAGATTTGCCTTGTGTCGGGTAAGTACCTCTTACTGTGGGGTGTATGACTTGTGCTGCTGTGAAGGGTTGGGGGGGCATTGCAGGGTGGGTGGAGTGGGCGGGTATGTGACTTTGCCCTTTCCTCCCTTGTTTCGTAGGTTGCGGTACTTACCGTCGTCGTCTTCGTAGGCGGTCTCGGTCGTGGAAAGATATTTGGCGAAGAGCAGGGCTTGCATGATCTGCAGCTCTCTATCCATGTCTGCTTCGGCACATTGTGTGGGCCAACGGTGAGAGTTTCCTTATATTTGGTTCATTTCCGTCTGGCTTTGCGTGGGGGTTGTTCCCACCCTGGAACTGGCGGCGGACTAGTGGTTCATTATTTGATGGGCAGGTTGGGCCTTTCGGTCGTCCTGTAGGTGGACTCTGCCGTCGTCGTTGACACTCCTCTGCTGGTGGTGGGTGGTTTTCGGGACGCCTGTCTTTCATTTGGTTCATTATTTGGCGGTTCGGTGCCCTTCTCTGTTGGCGTTTTTTTCCATCACCGCCGGTGGCGCGGAACGGACCGCCGTGTTCATAATGAGGGCCTAAGTCTTACCCACTGCAGGTGACACCTGTCGTTCCAATCCGGGTTTTGCTCCGGTTAACTAGCAGTGCCTGACTGGGCAGCCGAGCGCATGACATACTTGGTTTCTCAGGAAAGCAGTGGTCACTCAGGTCTCATCCGTTTCTCTCAATTACATTAGTCCCATATATACAATGACATACTGAGGCTGTGTATGTTTCAATAATGATTTTAATGAAGCAACTGCATCCTAGATAGCAAAGCGTGAGCTACAATAACCAGGACGACACAGCATGACAGTATTAACATTGTGACAAGGAGAGTGAAGTATAAGAATAACACTACCATATTGTCACTACAGTCAATAGCCTAATTCCTTCCTAGGCTATGATAGAGCACAGCGTGTTAAGCTCTAATCCCGCCCTTCAGGTTCCCCTGGGAACACATCATCCCCCATACCTGAGCAAAGGCCTGAAGTGTGCAAAACAGCTGTAGAGAACCATTCAGCAATCAGCATGCAGTCCCGGTTCTCTGGCTGGAATCTCTCTCTAATGTGTAAGGGACAAGGAAGTGTTTTTTATAATGAAACAGCTGATGTTCTAAGAAAATGTCCCGTGTTTTCTACGAATATTGGAGACTAAACGTATACCTTGTTCATCGGCAACCTATCTTGCTGTAGCCTTGGAAGAAGCACAGAGTAAGCAAGAATGTCTTATTTGAGAACAGAGTGCTGGACTAGGCAAAACAGTTAGATAAACAGAAAATAAAACAAGACCATAAAAGTAGCTATTGAAACAATAATAAAATAAAGGCGAATAAAATATATCTAGGTTAGAGTGCACAGCGGCATGGCCTAGTGTATTAAAATAATGTGCATGGAGCTATAGCTAAAATGGCTTCACAACAAACATAGCAATAGAATTGGTCTTTTGTAGTGTGTGCTATTTGTTTTAACCCCCATTTATTGAAAGGCCATTTACCACTGTGTGACTTAGTACTGAAAAAAATGTTTTGTAATAAATGTTTATATGTATTATATACACCTGAAACAGAGTCCGCTTTCATATATTTCAAAAATGTTTCTCTCCTTATAAACTAATTTTGTGTAGATTGAATTCAGCTGAGACCAATCATTTGAATTACAGATATTATCACTGTAAGATTATTCCATCAGGGGCCTCTTTTATATGATTTGCCTCCAGTGAGTCCTTGACACAGATGCTCTTTTGAAGAATCAAATGAATTTCTGCTGGTTGAATCACATGGGGCCTTTAACAAAAAAAAAGATTTCTATAGCTCAGTCATATTATTAAATATTGAAGCAACCAAAGAAAATTCAGTTCAAGTAGGGTAGGGGAGTCAAGAGATTTCTGTGTTACATTGCAAACAACTGACTGCCAAATTCTGTAAAACTTGACGTTTGGTTGTGTTGGTTTTCGAAGTGCCAGCTCTGAAGGAATATTCTTAGTCCATAAGTAGTATTACTATCGTACTCCAACAACTTCTAGGTGAGCGGGAAGTATTGTAGATGTTTGTTGGATGTGGAAGTGATGATTGTGTAGCTGTTCATCAATAGCCATGAATCAAATGCGGCTTCAAGTGATTTTAGCTTGTCTTTTATTGAGATTTGAAGGCACAAAAGTGCACTGTTTTAATATGTTTTTATTCAGTACTTAGAGACAACTACTGAGAAAGCTCATGCTCGTCTACTCTTGGATTTTATCAAAAACGATGTCAATTTGCACACTGTTTTGTTGGGTTCCATAACAGATAGAAGACCACTTTAATGTCATCTGCATAGTTTTGCAATTTGACTTAAAGCTGAAGCAGGAGTTGGTGGAGTGGGTACACATAAATATTGACGGGAAAGGGTTGAAGACAGCATCTCTGAGGAACCCCAGACTTGACAATCACTACCTCTACACATTCATTGCGATAGTACTATGGAATATCAAGGCTGGGATTAGCGAGATGCACTAATATCGTAGTCAGTACTGAGCAACAAAATACCAAGGCTCATATTTATACTTTTTTGGTGCCGCATATGCGACGCTATTTGAAGCAAAAGCAGTGCAAACTTACAAAATACAATTGTATTTTGTAAGTTAGCGCCGCTTTTGCGTCAAAAAATGACTTGTATATTTCACAGGTTAGAATGCGGCAACGAGGAAATTAAATTCTTAAATTTATGCACAACTTTGGGTTATTTTGCAGCCAACAGATTCCGAACTATAAAGACTGTGCAGTGTTTGTTCAGAAATAATAGAACTACTGAAGTATTCATTTTTGTATTTACACTGCATTTGAGATCAAATACAAAGATACACACTGTGATGGCGTATGTTGGAGCAAGAGGCACACAGAGAAACAACAGTCCGTTTTTGTTATCTATGATTTATTACCCTTTGAAAGTGCTTTAAACGTATTTAAATGTATTACGTGTTGCTTATGAAAATTTAGCATTGAAAAATGCAAACTCCTGATGAAACGCGTCTGCTGTTGCTATTTATGAATAAAATGGATGCTATACTATCCGCAGAGTGCTCCGGTGTCCTGTTGGAACTTTGTTTACTTGTATATGTGTGTGTGTGTATAAATATATATATATATATATATTAGGGACTGAAAAACATTATTTTTTTTTTTTGTAAAGAGACATTAATTACCTCTTGAGTGGAGCAAGTTCCTCATGTCCTTCTTCAATAACATTAGAAGTGCAGGCATCTCTTTGGGTAACCAATATTGTTTAAAGGCTTGATGAAGATCATAATTTCCTGCAAAGATATATAATGAAGTGAGAAGGTCCTGAACATCAGGTGGTTGTTATTTGTGTTAGATGTTGTGGTTGTCCATGTATTACTCATGAGAAAGCCAAATCTAATTTAATAATTGTATTCTGGCAAAATCTGTGTATGATATTACACCAGCCTTTCGTCATGCCATAGTTATGTCTTTCAAGGGAGGGTTCTGCTTGTGTCTTCCAGGTGACCTATACCAGGCCCTGAGAGAGGATAGACCATTAACTGCCTATCAGGCGTGGAGTAGCTAGAAGGTGGATATACTAGAGCCCATCCCAGATGCTGAGTGGAATAGAACCTGCTGTCTGGTAAAGGAGGTGTCCAGTAATCCACACTTCATCTTAGCCCACTTTTACATCCTACACTTGTCCCCTACCATACCTAGTAGAATATATCCTCCTGAACACATGAGGGCACAAGGTGCAAGGGAGGGGGTACAGTTTTCACTCACATATTGTGGAGTTGCGGGGAACTATCTCAGTATTGGCATAGTGTGGTGGGTTGCCTACAGGCTGCACCAGAATTTGCATTAAACCTACAGCTAAGCATTGCCTACTGGGTTTCACCACATGCCATAAGGAGGGTAGAGCATAATTGAGGCTTCTGCTGGTCAAACTCAGAGTGCCCATTGGTTGGCTCTCTGCCAATGGGCCCATGCCTCAGGCATCGGTCAGGGACTTGAATGGACCTGAGTGGAGTTGAAATGGATGAACAAAGTCTGCACAGAGGAGTGACTGGCAGATGGCTGTCGGGAGTGGGAAAGTATGCTGTAAGAGATACTTGATGGGAATGCTGTGGTGCCAGCTGCTGTGACAAGCAGAGGTAGTACTCTGGCTCCGCCCCCCTTGCCAGGATCTGAGAATGTGTTACTGGAGCGAGAAGAACCCCAAATGCATGACGCTGATGGTAGCCCAGGTTCCAAAACTGGAGGCAGGGGTGGGCAGGAGGGAGGCCTCTACTGGCCTGTGGGGGCTGGGTATGTGTGATACCGACTTAAATAACCCAAGTGAGGGGGAGTAGCTGATACCCTCTGTTGAGTAAACAATGGACTATGAAAGGGACTCAAGGGCTACGTGATCTAATGTTCGGCACATAGACTTACCTGCACTATTAATGTTACGTTGTAATAGATGGTGAACATGACACATTTGTTATATTTAACATAAAGAGTTTAAATAAATATGCAAAACAATTCTTTAAGTGGAGTTTTATGTCTTAATAACTGTAGTTAAAAAGCAATATTTTCCTACCAAACTTAGCTTTTTTGTATTCTTGATTAAATATTTGATCTCAGTTTGATACTACTGGTTTGCACATTCTATGACAGAGCAAGAGACCCACTACATGAGCTGAAGGAGCCAAGAAGAAACATGTCAAGCTAAGTGAAGAAAGAACTCCAAAGTTGCTACAAATTATTCAGACACATTGCGGGTCGTAAACATAGGTAGCACCAATACTCCATGAACTACAACACACCTGCCATTTGATAACCAGTAAAATATCATTTAATTTGAACAGCCTTCATAATTGTCCACAGTTGTATTACCCACGAAATGGTGAGCAAGATAAATATAGTTCAATAAAAATAAATAATAATATGTGCACATTTGTTGATGAAAAAAGTTATTAATATAGGACTAAGAACCACAAACCTGATTCACAATTAAGATTTATAGATTCAAAAAACAAATGTATGCATTTATCTCCAAAATTAGCCTGTGACCAGTCTGCATTCAAAAAGCAAAAGGCACAATACAAATGGCTTTAAAACGTGTGAATATTTTTGCATATTATTATGTTGTGCTATGCTATGTTATGCTATGCTACGTTATGTTATATTAAGTGTATTTGTAAAGCGCACTATCACCTGCAAGAGTATCCTGGTGCTGAGCAGGTGTGTGGGCCTACCCCTTGCCTGTGGTAGGTTGGTTGATTGAAAAGCCAGGTCTTCAGCTTCTTTCAGAATTCATGAAGAGGGAGGAGGCTCTGTGATGTGGAATGGGAGGGTGTTCTTTGCTTTAGGAGCAATGTACGAGATTGCCTGTTCTCCTGAAGTGGTATGTGTGCAAGTAGGATCCCAGTGGAGTGGTGGTATGTAGGTGAATGGTGGAAGGAGATATGGCTGATCAAGTAGGTTTGGCCTAAGTTGTGTAGTGTCTTGAATGTGTGTGAGGAGTTTTAAATAAGTGCATTTGTGAATCAGGAGCCAGTGGAGCTCCTTGAAGTGTGATGTAATGTGAGTTCTGTTGGGAGGTTGAATCTGGGTACTGAGTTCTGGATGGTTAGTAGACTTCTAGTGAGTTTCTTGGTGACCCTGGTGTAAATGGGGTTCCCGTAGTCCAACTAGGTGGTGCTATAGGCATGAGTACCAGTTTTTCTAGTGTTACCTGTGAGCCATTTGAAGATCTTCCTCAGCATCTTCAGCGTAGGGAAGGAGGATGCAGTGATGACTTTGACTTGTGGGGTCATGGCAGTTTGCTGCCAATGATTATTCTGAGTTTCCTGGTATGGGTGCTTGGTGTGGATTCAAGTTCAACCGGTCACCATCTTGGAGTTCAATGGTGAGGTATTCTTGCCAAATATTACTACTTCTGACTTGTCGGTGTTGAGATTGAGACAATTACCTTTCATCCAGTTAGTGACTTCAGTCATACAGGCAATGAACTTGTTTCTTGTGTTGGGGTGTAATCCAAGAGAGAGAGCATGAATTGTGTGTTGTTGGCATAGGAGAGAATGTTGATATTGTATGTTTGCAACATCTACCTCGATGCACTAGATAAAATGAGCTGAATCATGACTGCAAGGATTCTCATAAATGCATTTACTCAATAATCTCCTCAGTCAACCGCCTCACTGTGGAAATTACACACATAACACCTACAGTGGTGAGGGTGAACATCTTACACCATCCGATAGGCTTAACAAAATAATATTTCAGTGGTTTCCTTTGGTAGATACTGATTAATCTCTTGTTGAGATAAGGTATTCCTGGGAAATTTGAGCTTCCAGTGGGAGAAAAACTCAGATCCTCACAACCCTCTTAAACTGGTTATTATTGCGCTGCAAACTACCACAAATCTGGAACTTTCCTACCCACAATAAAACGTCTGCACAGGAACTGATTACAATAATGAAAGTGACCACACAACCCACACAAACCTCTAAACCACAGAAATTGGATCAACTAACATTATTTATGTCTAATACAGAACTAAAAATGGTTAAATAGAGAGACCTAAAATACTTTGGTAACAAATATTGACAAAGCCTTTTTAACAAATCTGGTACCCTCCTCACTCCCCTACTTTTTGAAATGCCTAGTTGATTACCATAAACAGGGGGTGGACTTAAGCTTCTTAATACCTTCAATTGGATCTGTAAGACAGCGCACAAACTGCTCTTTTTCCCAATCAAACCTGGTAATAGTAAGCCTGTTAAATGGTTTGACGCAAATTGCAGCAAGGCGCATAAACTGCTACTGGTGGCCCTTAAAAAAAAAACAAGAGATCAGGAAATGTTGCAAAGTTGTAGGGCCCTGTATGGAAACACCTTAAGAGCAATGACGAATATTATAAGAAAGAAAGCTTATTCTTCCTTATTGCAGGCCAGAGAGCTAGGAGATAGCAAAGCCTTTTGGATGATGGCAAATGGTAATTACTTGGAGAATAACAAGGATCCTGTACTTGACACAGTGATTCCTCCTGACATGTTGTTTGCTTATTTTATGAACCTCTGTGCTGACCTTGAGTCCTGGGGCTTTTCCCCTTTGCCCCTCCTAGACAAGACTGTTTCCAGTCTACTCATTTTGCCGCCAGACTCCCTTCTGCCCAACTGGCCTTTGGATGCATTCCCTGCTGGCCTGGGGATCGAGTTGAACAAGGCCATGCTAGAAGTGGCTAGTTGTCCAGTTGGGAAAGCTTCTTGCCCAGGTAGGATCCCCTCTGATCTGTTCAAGGCCAACACCTCACTGTAGGTTCCACTCCTGACTAATGTCCTTAATGCTGTCCTAGCCACAGGCCCACCAAGACCTGGTCTCATGCAACCATTGCCCCTGTTTTTAAAAAGGGCTCCAAAGGAGATCTGCAATGTTATAGCTCCGTCTCATTGATCAACTCGACCACCAAAATTATGAGGAGAATATTGTTAGAATGTTTACAGTCGTGGGCTACTGAACATAATTGCTCTTGGAGCTTCAGTTTGGTTTCCATCCCACCTGACAGCTGTTGAGCATTCTCTTAACCTGTACCTTCTGATCAGTAAATAAAAAGGGCAAGTTGTATCTGGTGGTTATGGACGTGAGCTCCGCTTTAAATTTTGAAACAGATCCCAGTTGTGGAGCATCATGTCAGGTATGAGGGTGAACCTCATCAATTTGCTTAGGGAACTCCTTAACAAAGTCACTGCCAGTGTGCGACATGGCCTGGGAGAGACAACAGCAGCTCTTACTTTTGCTAGCGGAGTACACCAGGGCTGTGTATGGCCCGTTCCTCTTCTCTTTATATGTTAACAGCCTGAAGGAACAGCTCTTAGAGCTTGGGGTGGATTGCCCCCATATAGGTGAACGCACTGTCTCTACTTTAATGTATGTTGATGATACAGTCCTGATAGCCAGGACTGCTAATGACCTGCAACGTCTGCTAGACCACTTTTGCAAATTTTGGACAAGGCTGAACCTGAGGGTCAATCAGACCAAAACTCATGTTATGGTCTTTGGTGCTAGGAAGAAGGAAATCACTGCCTGTGCAGTTAACAACAAAAAGTCTGTACTGTCCCATGTTTTCCTACCTTGGAATCCTTTTTGATAAGCACCTTACCTGGGGTCCACTGAAGACCAGTAGAGTTACTGCCTTTTCTAAGGCTGTCGATGCTGTCCTTAATTTTACCAATAGATTAGGCCAGAAGACCATCAGGGCACTTACAACCATATCTAAAGCTAAATGCTTTGCAGTTGCTGCCTAAGGGAAAGGGGTATGGGGCATTAGCAGTTGGCGGGTGGAAAAGGTTGATAATGGTTTTATCAAAAAGTTATTAGCAGTCCCTAAAAGCACTAGCTCCTTTATATGCCACTCTGAGGTTGGTATAGGGTAAATTAACAACATCATAAAAATGCAACCCCCTTCTTCTGTGGGTCAGAATTCAGACAAGGAGTAAAACATTCTTTAACCTGGCTGTGCTTGCTGACTGCTTGAAACTTGACCAATGTCTAAATATCCCTCAGGTAAGGTATATCCTCAACACTGGCCTGGAAGATCTTTTCATCTCTCCCAGTAGTTTGATGGCAAGCTCCCTAGGTTTGTTGAAAAATATGTTCTTAGCAGGTTATTTGGATGATGGAATGTGGCGGAGGCTGAAAAGCCGACTGTCCAGGCTCACATGGAAATTTGCACAAACAATGGTATTGAACCATATTTAACATGGGTGTGTAGCCAGTATCACAGGGTTCTGCTAACATGATTTAGACTGAGCACAGTGCTTCCCTCCCCACGGCTCCTGTTTCACAAACTTACCTGTATGCCTCTGCGATGGCCATTCCGCACAGAGCACATTTCACTTTATGTTTTTCCATACATTTTATTCAATATTCAGAAAACACTATCTTTTACCTTTTTTTAAAACTAACCAACATACGATATAGAAGAGCTGTTTTTTTTACTTATCTGCAAACATTTCCATCTGTGAGGATTTACTTTTTAACTGCTGTATATATCCAGCGTGCTTTAACCTGTTCTGTGTGTTGGATGGCTTTTAGCCATCCACGCACATGGTGGGCTTGTGTACAGGACAGCTCCAAGCTGTCCTCACACCCACCCATGGGAGAAGCGCTGGCGCTCCTCTTGTGGGCCACCCCGCTAAATCTAACCCCCTTAGATGGCAGCAGATGCCCTTCCGCTGCAACCCATGACCCCACAGTGGCATCCGATGATGTCAGCACACATGGCCCTCTGACGTCATTAGAAAATGCTGGGTATGTGCTGAAGCTATTTGCTTCCAGCATGTCGGAGGTGTAACAGGTAAGTTTCTTCACAGGGGAGGTTTTGGGGAGAGCATCACATCAGGGGAATGGTTAGAGTTTTTCCTTTCCCCCCCAATGTCTCTTTGCAGTGCATTCCTGCTGCATGATCACACATGGGGCCACGATCGTGCAGCAGGAAAGCCCACTAGGCCACCAGGCATTTTTTCAACAGGATGTGTGCTGTTTTGGGCAGCTGCCCCTTGAGCAAGGGTCACTTCCCTTCAGGGTAGAGGTCCCAAATCTTTTGACTACTGTGGACCCCCACTTTATCATTACTAGATCCCGGGAACCCCCACTGAATCATTATTGGAATCTAGGGACCCCCCTCTAAGTCATTACTGAAAGCTCGGGACTTAATTTGTTAAGATTATATAATTTTCTAATTAACCACAGCCCTTCTGAGGAGGCTTTGTGGACCCCCATGTGTCCCCGGACCACAGGTTGGGAACCACTGCTTTAGGGAGTACATGTTTAGCTGTTTCATTCCAAGGGGGGGGGGCAAGAAGCCACTAGCCAACAGGGAGTAATTTATTTGGGCATTTTGGGGTCTGGCCCCTTGGGCAAGCATTGCTCCACTTTATTAGTGGGTTTGTATTTTGGCAATTTCATCTATATTTTTAGGTCAATCTGCCCCCAAAGAGGTCAGAAGCCAATAGCCACCAGGGAAAGTTTCTGTGTGTGTGTGAACTGGAGTTCGGCTCACAGTCTGCACACTGGCTGAGTGTGCACTGGCAGTTTGCTGACAGTGTGTGTGGACCTGCACTTGGCTGGCAGTGTATGTGGGGTATCGCTTGGCTGGTGGTGTGTGTAGACTTGCACTTGCCTGGCAGTGTTTGTAGAATGGTGCTAAGATGAAGGTGTGTTTGAAGTGGCATATGGATGATGATGGGCAGACTTCAAAGGGGAAACATCACTAACAACACAGACAATGCAACGCTATGCATTGACCACAATGTCATTACTACGCAGATGTATTTATTACACATGCATTTAGCACACAGGCCTTTACCATGCATATCCATGACAATGGCAGAAAGAGCAGTTCGGGCTGAACAGGAAAGAGCAGAGACCAGAGGAGAGAGGTAAGTGAGTTTGAGTTTGGGGTGAGAGGTTGGAGTAGGTTTTAGGACAGGGAGGGGTAGGTTTTAAGGATCAGTTTGGGGTTGGAGTAGTTTTTAGGACAGGGTTGGTTTTAGGGTTTCAGGGGGGGCAGGTAGTTTTTAGGGCAGGGCGGGGTAGGTTTCAGGACAGGGCAGAGTAGCTTTTAGGGTTTAGGACAGGACAAGGTCATTTTTAGGACAGGGCAGGGTAGTTTTTAGGGTCTATGGTTGGCATATCTTTTAGGACAGGGCAGGGTAGATTTTAGGACAGGTTAGGTTTTAGGGTTTATGGTATGGGGTAAGGGTCGTTATTAGGACAGGGTTGGGTAGGGTTTAGGACAGGGCAGGGTAGCTTTTAAGGTTTAGGGTGAAGGCAGGGGTCAGGGTAGTTCTTAGGACAAGATAGGGTAGTTTTTAGGACAGAGTATGTTTTAGGTTTTAGAGTGGGGTCGGTGTAGTTTTTAGGACAGGGTGGAGTAGTTTTTAGGACAGGTTAGGTTTTAGGGTTGAGGGCGGGGCCAAGTACTTATTAGGGCAGGGCAGGGTAGGTTTTAGGACAGGGTAGGCTTTAGGACAGAGCAGGGTAACTTTTACGGTTTAGGGTGGGATTGGTTAGTTTTTAGAACAGGGCAGGGTAGGTTTTAGGGTTTAGGGTGGGGAGGTGTAGTTTTTAGGACAGGGCAGGGTGGGTTTTAAGGTTTAGGGTGGAAGCAGGGGGTCTAGATAGCTTTCAGGACAGTGTGGTGTAGGTTTTAGGACAGGTCAGGGGAGCTTTTAGGCTTTAGGATGGGGTCAGGCTAGTTTTTAGGACAGGGCAGTGTAAGTTTTAGGTTTCAGGGTGAGGGATCAGGGTAGTTTTTAGGACAGGGAGCATTAGGTTTTAGGACAGGGTAGGTTTTATGGTTTATGGCAGGGGGTTTTAGGACAGGGCAGAGTAGCTTTTAGGGTTTAGGGTGGGGTGGGAGGTCAGGGTAGTTTTTAGGACAGGGTAGTCTAAGTTTTAGGGTTTAGGGTGGGGACGGGGGACAGGTCGTTTTTAGGACAAGGTGGGGTAGTTTTAAGTTTTAGAATTTAGGGTAGGGTGGGGTGGAGGTAGTTTTTTGGAGGGGGCAGGTTGGGTTTTAGGACAGGGCAGGGTGGTACAGGAGGTTAGGGCCCAGGGAAGGAGGTGGAAGGGGCAGTTTTAAGGGCTTCTGTCGGGTGGAGTATGGTGTCAGGTGTAGGGGGCAGGGCAGGGGACAATTTACTAAGCCTGCTGCTTTACTTAACCTCCTTTTACAACTAAATTCGTCCACTTCATAGTAGTGCTTTATAATGTTAACTTTTTTATTCCTTGCCACCATTTGCATTTGTGATTGTAATGTTTATTTCTTCTTTTTCTTCTAGGACAAACAACAGTCTGTTTTTTTCATCTATGATTTATTACCCAATGAAAGTGCTTTAAAACGTATTTAAATGTATTACGTGTTGCTTATGAAAATTTTGCATTGAAAAATGCAAACTCCTGATGAAACGCGTCTGCTGTTGCTATTTATGAATAAAATGGATGCTATACTATCCGCAGAGTGCTCCGGTGTCCTGTTGGAACTTTGTTTACTTACATATGACGTGAAGCCACTATCACGGACGCAGGCACATGTTTGAAGGTGTCCGGCAGTTTTATGGTGGCATTTGGAATGTATGTTAATTTGAACTGCCAGAATTGCGCAGACTACAGAAATTGTGAGGCCCGCCTGCATGGGACATTACTAAATGGATAAGTGAGTGCTACAAAGACCTCGCTTTCGGACTTGCATATTTCACAGGTTAGAATGCGGCAACAAGGAAAGTAGCTTTCATTAAATTCTTAAATTTATGCACAACTTTGGGTTAATTTGCAGCCAACAGATCCTGAATTATAAAGACTGTGCAGTGTTTGTTCAGAAATGATAGAACTACTGAAGTATTAATTCTTGTATTTGCATTGCATTTGAGATCAAATACAAAGATACACACTGTGATGGCGGTTTGTTGGAGCAAGAGTCGCACGGAGAAACAACAGTCCATTTTTGTTATCTATGATTTATTACCCAATGAAAGTGCTTTAAAATGTATTTAAATGTATTACATGTTGCTTATGGAAAATTCAGCATTGAAAAAGGCAAACTCCTGCTGAAACGCGTCTGCTGTTGCTATTTAGGAATACAATTGGTGCAATGCTATCCGCAGAGTGCTCTTCTGCTCCGGTGTCCTATTGGAACTTTGTTTACTTATATATATATATAAATAAATATACATGTTGTTTTTTCTGCACCTCATAAATCTTTAAAAACGTTCTGTGGCTGAGCGGAGTGCGCAGCAATTATTTCCTTGTTTTCAAAAGATTACTGAGGGTTCGGCCGGCCCCCCTGCCTCGCACAAGCTGAGGTGCGCGTCGGTCTTCTCTGGCGTGCTTTGCTTTGAAATATATATATATTTTAGGGACTGAGAAACATTATTTTGTTTTTTTGTAAAGAGACATTAATTACCTCTTGAGTTGAGCAAGTTCCTCATGCCCTTCTTCAGTAACATTAGAAGTACAGGCATCTCTTTGGATAACCAATATTGTTTAAAGGCTTGATGAAGATTATAATTTCCTGCAAAGATATATAATGAAGTGAGAAGGTCCTGAACATCAGGTGGTTGTTATTTGTGTTAGATGTTGTGGCTGTCCATTTATTACTCATGAGAAAGCCAAATCTAATTTATTTATTTTATTCTGGCAAAATCTGTGTATGATATTACACCAGCCTTTCGTCATGCCATGGTTATGTCTTTCAAGGGAGGGTTCTACTTGTGTCTTCCAGTTGACCTAGACCAGGCCCTGAGAGAGGATAGACCATGAACTGCCTATCAGGCGTGGAGTGGCTAGAAGGTGGATATACCAGATGCTGAGTGGAATAGAACCTGCCCTCTAGTAAAGGAGGTGTCCAGTAATCCACACTTCATCTTAGCCCACTTTTACATCCTACACTTGACCCCTACCAGACCTAGTAGAATATATCCTACCCGAACACATGAGGGCCTGAGGTGCAAGGGAGGGGGTGCAGTTTTCACTCACATATTGTGGAGTTGCAGGAAACTATCTCAGTATTGGCATAGTGTGGTGGGTTGCCTACAGGCTGCACCAGAATTTGCATTAAACCTACAGCTAAGCATTGCCTACTGGGTCTCACCCCATGCCAAAAGGAGGGTAGAGCGTGCCACCATTCTGCATAATTGGGGCTTCTGCTGGTCAAACTTAGAGTGCCCATTGGTTGGCTCTCTGCCCATGGGCCCACACCTCAGGCATGGGTCAGGGACTTGAATAGACCTGAGTGATGTTGAAATGGATGAACAAAGTCTGCACAGAGGAGTGACTGGCAGATGGCTGTTGGGAGTGGGAAAGTATGCTGTAAGAGATACTTGATGGGAATGCTGTGGTGCCAGCTACTGTGACAAGCAGAGGTAGTACTCTGGCTCCGCCCCGCTTGCCAAGATCTGAGAATGTGTTCCTAGAGCAAGAAGAACCCCAAATGTATGACGCTGATGGGAGCCAGGTTCCACAACTGGAGGTAGGGGTGGGCAGGAGGGAGGCCTCTACTGGCCTGTGGGGGCCAGGTATGTGTGACACCGACTTAAATAACCTAAGGGAGGGGGAGTAGCTGATACCCTCTTTTGAGTAAACAATGGACTATGAAAGGGACTCAGGGGCTACGTGATCTAATGTTCGGCACATTGACTTACCTGCACTATTAATGTTATGTTGTAATTGATGGTGAACATGCCACATCTGTTACTTTTAACATAACGAGTTTAGATAAATATGCAAAACAATTCTTTAAGTGGAGTTTTATGTCTTAATAACTGTAGTTAAAAAACAATATTTTCTCACAAAAATTAGCTTTTTTGTATTCTTGATGAAATATTTGATCTCAGTTTGATACTACTGGTTTGCACATTCTATGACAGAGCAAGAGACCACTGCATGAGCTGAAGGAGCCAAGAAGAAACATGTCAAGCTAAGTGAAGACAGAACTCCAAAGTTGCTACAAATTATTCAGACACATTGCGGGTCGCAAACATAGGTAGCACCAGTACTCCATGAACTACAACACACCTGCCATTTGATAACCTGTAAAATATCATTTAATTTGAAAAGCCTTCATAATTGTCCACAGTTGTATTACCCACGAAATGGTGAGCAAGAGAAATATAGTTCAATAAAAATAAATAATATGTGCACATTTGTTGATGAAAAAAGTTATTAATATAGGACTGAGAACCACAAACCTGATTCACAATTAAGATTTATAGATTCAAAAAACAAATGTATACATTTATCTCCAAAGTTAGTCTGTGACCAGTCTGCATTCAAAAAGCAAAAGGCACAATACAAATTGCTTTAAAACGTGTGAATATTTGTGCATATTAATATGTCGTGCTATGCTATTGCTAACGCATCCCTTTATGATAATTTATTACACATCAGGACTCGTTTCAGGCCAATGAATCTTTTGACCCAGTTGAGAGACACCTTAGGACGAGATAGCTAATCAATATTTCAATCAATATGTCTATGATGTCATCAAGATTTATCACAACAATACATTTTACTTTAGTCAAAGTCATTAATCAATTCAAAACACTACCATGACCTTTCAGTCATGAATAACCACACCAGTTTAGTAGAATTGTATGAGTTTTATTCCCTATTGTTTACAAATCTAAAAGCAGGTGTGTCAATCTCAAAACCAAGAAACATAATAGCATAGTCACGATATGGCAACTTTGGTAAGATTTCATTAAAGCGAAAATCACAAACATCAGAACATAGATCAATTTAGCAGATTGGCAATAACGCGTCAGTTCAACAAAGCATAAATTCGGTTGTTTGTCTATTTGCGTCAGTTTAGTGAGCACCTGTCCTAACCACTGATTAGCATTAGCATGTTGGGCTTCATGCAAAACGATTTAGAACACCAATTTTGAAAACATCTAACTATGGTCTCTGTCAAAAGTAAGCAGTTGGTACCTAGAAAGGAAAAGCAAACAGACAAATCACATATGCATTGTCATAATTACCCTCCAGAGTTTAGGTCAGCACACAGGTTCAGTCTTCGTCTTCAGGACATCAGTCAAATCGCCATCTGTCAAAACTCAGCTCCGGGGCAAAAAGGGGCACTTCCCTCATAAGGAGGTAAAGTGTAAATGGGCAATCTAAGGGAAAGGATGGTTTAAGTAAAACCAAGTAAGTCACCAAACAGAGTGACAAAGTTTCTGGATAAAATCAATAGCATTCCCTACCTAATTCCTAACGGCTCCCCCGTTTCATGGGTTTTTATCCCTTTTTCGTGGTACATTCCCACAAAATTCTATTGGACATTTGTTATACCCCACTATCTTTAACCTATCAGAAAACACATTAGGTCACCTATCTTTCACCCTATATTATTTTACAAGTCTCTTATTGGTCCTCCTATTCGATGTCTTCAGAGGTGGCACGTCCGGTATGATTTCATCTTTCTGTAATTCTTTGCACATCCTTTTGGTCAGTAGCTCCATTGTCTTCACCGGTTTGAATGACCTTGTACATTACATTAATCTACACTTTTTCATTTTGTTTTAACATCATTCTACAAGCAATGGAAAATTCATGGGAACGGATCTAGCATGGTTACATTCGTCTTCTAGTTTGAAGAAAAACAAAGGTCGTGTCCTTTTGTGAGTCAGCACACTGCAAGATAGGAAAAATACATTTAATATGAGAGCCAAGCAGCTAAGCTTCGGCTCATGCTAACTTAAGGCCTATAAGGATTTCAGCACAAATTCAATAACACAATTATTACTAATTAGTATAAACTTACTCAGTATAATAATACATAACATTTTTAGTCATTATTATTAGTCTACGTATACATTTGCGGCCACTCCCCGTGGTCACATTTCAGGTGCATGTTTAAGCAAAATTACTATTACAGTTTTCTATGTGACATTATCACACATTAATTCATAAACATTTATGTTAATATAGATTATATAAGCTACGCTCTCTCAGTCCCTCCTCTGATGACGTTCGTCATCACACAATCCTTTCCCTGTAACCTTTCACTTAGTTTTTCACCTTACGCATAATGCGCATTTCAACAACTTGCCCCGTGTGTGAACTTTCCCAAATTTCCTTAAACATTTTCTCCCTTTCACTTTCTTCATTCTTCTTATTCCTCTTTTTCCAATTTCTTTTAATTTTATCATTAATTTTGCATGCTCCCCATAAACCTAATAAACAGGCCAGAACAATTATTAGACCCCCTAATATTTTTGCAAGAATCCCATTCCAAATATTGCTAAACCAGCTCCCTACTCTGGCAATTCCTTTTCCTAATTTCTCCCACACTCCAGGTTCCTTCAAATCCTTCAAATCTGCACTATCTTTAGTTAGGTTAGTAAGCATACCTCTAATCTTTTTACTATTATCGGCTATATATGAGCAACAATGACGCTCGTTGAGCATCTTGCAGACTCCGCCGCTCTTTGCTAAAAGAATGTCTAAAGCAAGCCGATTTTGAAGAGTCATAGCTCTTTCCGCAGCAAGTTCAGTACCCATTAGGAGAATAGCCCCTGTAAAATTTGTCAGCATGTTATCCACAATAGTAGACAACTTTCGAATCTTTATGGAGTTTAAGATAACCTCCAATGAAGGAATTATGGCTCCAAATATGTCACCAACGACAGCAGCCGCTGTCTCTCGTTTTTGTCTAACATGTTGTAATTCAGACGTTTTAGGTATTTGCTTTAAGTCATCAATCTGGTAAATCTTTGGGAAAACTATTCCCAAATAACATGTCCCATACCATCCTTTAGGGAGTCGGTAATAAGCATTAAGTCCACAGATATAACAGATCCCAGGGATCGCTGGGTCCTGTCCATTTAACATGAATGTCAACTTACTCTGAAACAAAAACACATGCCTGCATTCACTCGTTCCCACAAATAAAGTGTCATGTTCAGATTTCGGCCTATATATACACAAAGCCTTCCTACATGTAATGCGTCTATAGCTAATTTGCCTTGCGTCTTTATTGCAGTGTAAGCATAATCATTTGCATATGTGCGTTTCACTAGCACCTTTTCTAATCTTTCTTTCAATGCTTTGCGTCTATCATCAGTGTGATCTAAGAAGCTTTTCTCTACAGGTGTCAATAAGCAAGTCAGATTATTGCGGGGTGCATAAGCTGTCCCAAATGTATGCATCGGTTCAAAGAAACCTCTAACTAATTTTATACTATGCTCCTTATCTAATTTGTTCAGAAACTCAATCACAGGCACAAAGGAAAACACTCCATCCAAATTGGAATAAAAATATTGCACATGCTCTTGATTATAGAATCTTGTCAGTAACAAACTACAACTTATCCCGTAGGTTAATGGAAGACTATGATAGGTGACCCCTTCTTGTACTGATGAAGGAATCTTTGTGCAAACATAACAGTTCTTTGCATCCATGGTTTCAAGATACTCATTCAGCAAGTGATGGAAGACATTAGTGGATAGTTCCCCTTTTGTGTTAGTTCCCTCATGCAAGTGCTTTGTATCCTGCTCAAACTTTTCCCACGGTGTTAGTGTTGTAGTCTCAGGTTTTGAAGCATTGTTAGTTGCTTTCTTATGCAACCACGGCATTCCCACAATCACTCCTACAGTTATTATTGCACAGACAATACCTAATATAAGACTTAACCAACCACACACCTTACCCTTTTTGTTACTACCTCTATTATAAGCCATGTCTGTAAAGAATAAGATAGCAGAACAACAATCAACTTGAGGACGATATAAAACTCTTTTTTTTTCTTGATGCAAAAGTCTCTCTCTCTCTGCGTGTATTGACAGTGTTTCACTCACTCCACGACCCTTTTGTCAAATCAGGTTAGCAGCTTGTCATAATCGGGTTTTCAAAGTCGATTCAGGTTATCAGTGTCGCATCCGGTAGTTTATAAGTCTCTTTCTCAGCTTTTCAGCTTTCAATTTCAAATTTTAGTTTTAACAAAGTCTCTTTCTTTAATTGATTTCAGGTACCGTAGTATTGGCCTGGTACTTCTCAATCAAAACAGAACGCTAAGAATTCTCGTTGCCATTCAGATGTTGTTGCATATGCCCATTCAGGACCTGCGCACCTTCTATTTGCGGTTCTTTTTCTTTTCAATTTGCATTCGCCTGGCAATTCTCCTTCACTTAGATCCTCTACTCGGGATGTATCAGTTTCTTCTTATTGTTTCACCTGGTACAACCCTTTCATTCGCAGCCTGTTTCTCTTGCCAGTTATCTCCCTTATGCGTCTTCTTCCTGTTTGTCCTTTCAGGACGCTGAACAGCACCCTCCGCTTGTGCTATGGTGTTTTCTCTTGATGGACCTGCAATTGGCTCAGGGGATGCCAGTGTGCTTTGATCTCTCTCTACTATTTCCCTTCCTTCTTCTTCTGGATCTGTGAAAGGTTCAAGCTCTAGCCCGTAACCGTCTACTTCTGGGAGAACCTCTCCTTGATTTAGTTCTCCTGCTGCCTCTACTGAGATAGGCACACTGTCACCTCTCTCGAACTCGTTTACTGTTTGAGGGACTAGGCTGTTCTCAGTGGGCTCTCCTACAGTCTCAGTTCCCCCTTGGCTATTTTCAGGCCCTGAGACTTCCTTCTCTGGACTTGCTGAGTCGGATACTTCAAGTTACTCATCAGTTGGACACGTTACCTTCTTTGTGTGACTGGCATGTATCCAATTTGGAACGCCTGCACATTTCACAGCAGTGGTTGTTGTCAGTATTACTTGGTATGGCCCCTTCCAGCGCGGCTCCAAACACGACTTTCTCACGTGCTTCTTGACACCCACCCAGTCACCGGCTTGCAGGGTGTGACCTGGATCACTGATCGGTGGCAATGTGTTGGCTTCTCCCTGGTGAGAAAAAGAGCGAACCACATCAGCCAAACCTTTGCAGTAGTCCAACACCATATCATCCGTGATATTCACAAGAGCATTTGCAGGCACTGCGGGCAGCCTCATAGCTCTACCCATAAGGATCTCATGGGGTGATAGTCCTGTCTTCTTATCAGGGGTGTTCCTCATCGACATCAGCACTAAGGACAATGCATCTGGCCATTTCATATTGGTAGCTGTGCACATCTTTGCCATTCTCGACTTCAAAGTACCATTCATTTGTTCTACTAGTCCTGATGCTTCAGGGCGGTAGCAACAATGCAGCTTCTGTTCAATGTCTAATGCGGCACACAAAAGCTTAATCACCTCATTGTCAAAGTGTCTGCCCCTATCTGATTCTAAAGAGACCGGAAAACCAAACCTGGGTATTAGTTCTCTAAGCAGCAGCTTTGCAACTGTGAGACTATCATTTCTACGTGTAGGGTAAGCTTCAGTCCAGTGGCTGAAAACACACACAATCACCAACACGTACTTCAATCCTCCACAAACAGGCATCTAAATGAAATCCATTTGCATCTTGCTAAATTGACCGCCAGCTCTCCCTATGTGGCTCAAAGTTACCACAGTCCCTTTTCCTGCATTCATCTGTTGACAGATGATGCACCTGTGACAAGTAACCTCTGCGGCTTGTCTGAATTTTGGGGTAAGCCAGTCAATCTTGAATTACCTGATCATTACATCTCTCCCAAGGTGTGCCTGTCCTTGATAAAGCCTTGCAAATTGTGACAGAAGACTGTTTGGCAAAACCAGTTTCTCCTCCTCTGAGACCCATAAGTCACCAGCTCTTTGTACACACTGCATTCTCTGCCAGGAGCGTTTCTCCTCTCTGCTAGCACGACCCTGTAGTGTTTTTAGCTCATCTAGTGTATCAACCACCCTTAATGCAAAGTTCAAACATGTGTCACTTTCAGTTTGCGGTAACAACTCCCACTGATCCTTGAACGATATACAGTTCAATGCGCAAAACCTTGCGACTTGATCTGCATAGCCGTGTCCCATGGACACAAAGGGGGTCATTACAACATTGGTGGGCGGCAACCACCGCCCGCCAAGTTGTAACCGCTGTGCGCCCGCCAATGCGGCCGCACTCCCGCAGTGCCCATTATGACATCCCCGCTGGGTCGGCGGGCGGAAACAGAGTTTCCACCCGCCGGCCCAGCAGGGATGTGGGCCGCAACATGGGAGCCGGCTCCAAATGGAGCTGGCGGTATTGCGGCCGAGCGACGGGTGCAGTTGCACCCGTCGCGCTTTTCACTGTCTGCAGAGCAGACAGTGAAACGCCGCATGGGGCCCTGTCAGGGGGCCCGCAAATCCCCGTACCGCCAGCCTTTTCCTGGCGGTTCAAACCGCCACGAAAAGGCTGGCGGTAGGGGGACTCGTAATCCCCTGGGCAGCGCTGCAGTAGTAATGACCAGGGGAGCACCGCCAGCCTGTTGGCGGTGCTTCTGTCGTTTCAGCCCTGGCGGTCCCGTACCGCCAGGGTTGTAATGGCCCCCAAAGTCTTGTGACTTAACATGAGCATTGCATTTCACCACGGCAATTTCAAGAGGTAACTGAATCACATGTAACAAATCCTTAATTTGTTCACCCTTTTTCACAGGAGAACCAGAAGAGGTCATGGAACCTCTCTGTGACCACAATTGGCCAAAATCATGCACAATTCCAAATCCATATCCACTGTCAGTATAGATAGTGACTCTCAGATTTTCAGCTGCGTGGCATGCCTTAGTAAGGGCAATTAGCTCTGCCACTTGTGCGGAATACACTCTCTCGAGCCAGGAAGCTTCAATAATACCGGCTATGGTACACACGGCATAACCAGCTCTCAGCATTCCGACTGAGTCTCTCAAACAGGATCCGTCAACAAACACAATGCAGTCATTTTCTTTTAACTGCGTATCTTGAATTTCAGGTCGGGGCTTGGTACATAGTTCTGTTACCTCAAGACAATCATGCTCCACTTCCTCTTCATTATTAATCTTGGTACTCTCAACAGGAAGGAGAGTTGCCGGGTACAATACAGTACATCGCTTCAGTGAGACATTAGGCGACCCCAAAATAATTGTCTCATATCGGGTAAGTGGGGCATTTGTCATGTGCTGGGTTTTAGTTTGAGTCAACAGAATTTCAACTGAATGTGGAACCATTACTGTCAAGGGATGTCCCATCACTATGCCTTCACTCTGCGTGAGGCTTTGACCAACTGCTGCAACTGCGCGCAAACAACCGGGTAAGGCTGCTGCGACGGGATCCAAGGTAGCTGAAAAATATGCTACAGGGTGGTTTGCACCTCCATGGACCTGTGTTAAGACAGACAAAGAACAAGCATCACGTTCATGACAAAACAGTAGAAAAGGTTTCGTGTAATCAGGCATACCCAAAGCTGGTGCCCTGCACATGCATTCTCTCAATTCCATGAATGACTCAAGCTCTTCCTTGGAAAGGGTTATGGTATACGGTTCATCCTTAGTCTCTTTGCCTGTCAGCTTTATCAATGGTTTTGAGATAATCAAAAAGTTGTGTATCCACTGGCGACAGTAGCCCACCATTCCCAAAAACATCCTGACATCCCTCTTTGTTGTCGGAGGGGTTCATTTGCAAAATAGCTGTCACTCTTTCCTTTGATATTCTCCTGGACCCTCTCTCCATCAAGTGTTCTAAGTACTTTACCTCTTTCTGACAGTACTGCAGCTTCTTTGGCGACACTTTATGTCCGTTCTTTCCCAAATGATTCAGTAAGGCAATTGTGTCATACCTACAGTCATCTTTTGTCCTGGACGCAATCAGTAAGTCGTCAATGTTCTGCACTAGAGTCGAACTGAAAGGCAGTACTAAGGATTCTAAGTCCTTTTTCAATATCTGATTGAAGATGGACGGTGACTCAGAAAACCCTTGAGGAATTCTGCACCAACTGTACACTTTGTCCAGAAATTTTAAACTGAATAAAAACTGGCTGTCCTCATGAAGAGGCACTGAAAAGAAAGCTTGTGACAAGTCTACAACGGTGAACCATTCAGCATCACACGGAACCTGAAACATGATCACTGCTGGGTTTGGCACTATGGGGCAACACTTCACCACAATCTCATTTATTTTTCTCAAGTCTTGCACAATTCAAACCTTCCCACAAGTCTTTTTCAGACCCATTATCGGTGAATTACATGGGCTGCTCAATACTTCCTTCAGGACTCCTTGTTTTACAAAGCCCGCGATTATTTGTGACACCTGAATAAGGACATCTTGTGCCACGTGATATTGTGGCACCTGAGGAAACACAGCATTTGGCTTCACTTGAGCTTTAACTGGTTCCACTCCTTTTATCAGTCCCACTTCCTTTTCTGTTAAATCCCACTCTTTCTCTATCACTGTTCCCTGTAATTCAGCTGGCAAGTCAGTCACTGTAAGCATTGGGAATAGTGTTATCAAAGGGTAATCTTCATTCGCAGTTTCTGTCTCTAACTCTGAGAACTGACCATCATCCCCTTCATCATCACTGTTTGTCTGTACCTCAATTCCATCATTGGAACAGGTAATTGAACATTTCGTTTTGCACAGTAAGTCTCTTCCCAGTAGGGACACAGGACTTGAATCGCAGACCACAAACTTATGCAGACCCTGGAAGTTGCCAATCTCAACTTGCACCGGATCTGTAATCGGATTTGTCAAGTACTGGTTTGCTACTCCGACCACTCTTACGGTGTGCCCTGAAAGTGGTAATTTTGGAACCTCTGCACTTCTAACTGTAGAGCGTGTAGCTCCTGTATCAACCAAGAATGAAACCTTGTGACCCATTACCTTTCCCTCTACATAGGGTCCCCTCTGATCTACTTTTAGGGACGCTGCAAGTCTGCACTCTTCACTGTCTGAACTGTCATCCGACCATTCCTCATTCATTCCATCTTCACCACGCAATGGGAATTACTGTACTGTATTATTTTGGCTCATCACTTGACCTGTGACCTGCTGAGGAAGCATCACCTGTTGCTGTCCCATTGGAGCTAATGGTAGTTGCATTTGCTGTCTAGGTACCATGGGAACCTGCTGTTGTACTGGCTGCATTTGCGCTGCCTGAACACGCGGCATTTGCATTTTATGCATGGGCTGTAGCCCTTGCATTTGAACCATGTTATTTTGGAAGTTCGGATTTTGACTTCTCAATTTTGGACCTCTCACATTTTTTAATGTACCGACATTAGTGCTTTGTTGAACAACACCATCCTGCACCACATTTGGGCATTCCCGCTTCCAGTGCCCCACGCCCCCGCACGCGTGACATGGAGATATCTTTTTCATCCCTTGCACATCATTTTGGATCACCACAGTATTCTAATCTGGACCGCGATTCACAAACCCTCGACCTCTCGGTTGTGCCTGAAACGCACCATTTCCTTGCAGTTGCTGCAGTATCACCTGCTGGATTCCATTTCCATGCATCCCTGCCTGCGCAGCCCTTATCTGCATCACCATCACTTTCTCCTTCAACTTTCTCTGCTTCAGCTTGATCTCGTCATCACAGTATTTCGCATACTGCAACACCTCATCAATCGGCTTTGCTTGCCAACAGATCAAATGATTCTTAATCATTTGGCTAACCTCTGGTCTCAGCCCTTCAACAAATCTGAACACGAGATGGTTCATGTCTTTCGGCTCAATAGTCTTAGTACCACTGTAATGTTTGAATGCTTTCAACAATCTCTCATACTAAGCATGTATTGATTCTTTAACCTCCTGTGAGGTCTGGTCGATTTTCTGCCAATCAGTCACTTTCCGCAACACTTTCTGCTTCAAAAACTCAATTACCTTGTGATAATACTTCATCACCTCCTCAGATGGAGCTCCGGTCACCTTATCCCTTTCTTCATCCTTTGTCGGCCAGTCTACCCCTCTTTTGCACTCAAGCCATAAGTTGGGAGGAACAATGATCTCAAACAAAGTATTCAAATCTTCCCAGAGACACTTTGCAAGCTTTACAAACCTCTCTGTCTGCTGATACCACGTTATAGCTTCTCCCTCAACCTGGGATAATCATTTGTGAAAGATAGGATGTCTCCCCTGGACCACGGTACATGGAATAGAACCCCACCAGCTGTTTCTCTCATGGGTAACATCTTTACTGATTACGTATCTGGTGATGCTTTAGCTTTACTTGATCCCGGGCTCTCACTTTTCTCCTTATCTCTTTTCTTTGGCCATCTGCCTTCCCACTCTTCTAAAGCTCCCCAGATTTGCGCACTTTGCAATATTTCCTTAAGATATGCTTTCATTCCGGCAGACATCATATGCTCGAAGTCTTTTGAGTCAAAGTCTAACCTGTAGCTTCTTTTCAATTGTTTAGTATTCTCAATATCAATATTGTATTTATCTGCCCGGTTCGCTAATCTCTGATGTACCTTACTTACTTCTTCAGTGATCTTAGGGCACAGATATCTCAATTCTGCTTCTGTGTATGATTCTAATCTACTTACCCCCATTGTTCATTCCACTAATTCAGCCGCCTCCACTCCCAGTCTCACAAAGTTCAGGTAGTCATCTTTCTCAGACCTTTCTAGCCTCTCTGCAGTTGCAGCTGCTTTTGGAGCGTATGTTTTTTCTAACCACTCATTCACTTGTTGCACTGTAAAACCTTGCAGTGAGATATTTCCCGCATGCATCATTGGCGACTGTGAAGCATTCGTACTTATTGTCTGTGGGGTTAGCACACCAAGCCCTGCCTGTCTCATTGCCTCCAACGGTGCTTCAACCGGGCGGCTAAGGTCTAGCAAAGACCTTGGTCTTTCAACTGGTTGTTCTCCCGGGTCCATTAACTGGGGAGTTCCTATAGACCCTCCTCTTAGTAGATCTTGTGTCATTAACCCCTGATCACACATGCCAGGCTTATTTTGTGCATACAATGTCACTGGTGGACCAACAGTAATTGGCAATGATATGGCAGCTGGTGTCTGACCTGGTCCCAAACCCCGTGGAGCAGCGACCCCAAAGGTTTGATTCTCTGGAGCCGGGGCAGGTATTAATGGAGGTCCTGCTGCTGGATTATATCCTGGTATTAGTTGTGGCTGCGGCTGGGGCAGCAATTGTAGAGTTGGCTCAAGCTGCACTAACCTCGATTTTGTATATATCAGGTTAGGCGGCACTATCAGATTCATAGTAGTCTCTAGTACTGGTACGTCTGGATAGATTCTCTGTATCTGCGGTGGAGGTTGCAACTGTGTCTGCATGTCTGGTGCAGTGGGTGCACTGACACCATTTTGTGTTGAAACCGTATCACTAGTCTGCACTGTATCAGTAACTCCCTTCTCCTGCGTCTGGTTTCCAGGATCCGCACTAGTGCTCGGGACATTGTCGCTTACCGCATAGGGGGGCGGGCGATCATGCAATATCTGATTTAGAAATTATATATCTGAATCATCTTCTTCTTCCCAAGATCTCTTAGTCTCTTTAGGCTTACTAGAGTCCTTGTCTGTTTTACATGCGGCTTTCTTACCCTGCGTCTCATCTCCCTGTGTTATTGCTGGGAACGATTTTAGTCCGTCAACTATTCCCCGTCTCCACATTTTACTTTCGTTGTCCCATCTAGCCTCAGCTAAAGTCTTTTCTGCCCTTTTTATTCTTCTTTGAAGTTTTTCTTGCCTCTGTTTAATAGCCGTTCAATCCCAAATTGCTAAAGCCTCGTACTGAGCTGGCCTCGGAGGTGGCTTCTGTACACTTAACATCCACCTTAAATTCTCTAGGACTCTCGTATTGAACGTCCCGTGTTCCGGAAACGCCAAACATCCCTCTTTTTCCATCAATTTGTGCCACTGTTTCATCCATAAACAAGGCGCAACACCTTTTTCCTCCATGACTATATAAGCTGGAGTACCCTCAGGCGGTGTAGGCTCCTCTTCACTCGCCATAATGCATGCGTCTCCTTTCAGAGCGCTCTTAAAAGCTTTGATAAAATTCATCTTTGCGTCTTTTCTTTTGTGGTATTTAATCAGAAAGTGACTTTAATTCCCAGGACACTCTTCACCCACCTTTTTCCACCTATTGCCTCTCACGGACGGCAGCCAATCTGTGCGCGACCCCTCTCGACAACTGACCTATCTCAGCGCAGCACCACTGACGTCACACTCACACACTGCAGCTGACAAAGTCTTGCGGCTCGTCCGCCCCTCACTGGATTCACACCAAACTAATGCAAAAATTACTGCGAGCACCTTAACAACAACAACAACACAAATTTGCCGGTTTACTGCAGGTAGGGTATCACATTCGCTTAAGAACTTTACAGAGATTTCACTTGAAGCCTCGGCCGCTACTCTCTCCTTCTCAGTTCCCGCACCAGCAAGCAGAATTCGACCCGCAAATCCTACTCTCGACTTGTCAATGGTTTGCTCGAGCACACTTTAGAACTTGCCAATTCTCCATCAAAGGTTTCACACATACAATTTAACTCAAACTCGACTTGTCAACCACGCCCGATTGACCTAATTAAACCGCACAAATTACAACATAAACCCAAGTGTCTCCTACACTTGTCAATATACTCCGGAGTCTTAGACCACGACGAGTCCGTACATAAACAACCAACCACGTGTATAATTTTGAGCACAAAGCGCTACACTCATGTGAAGTACGCCGACTTCCCTACTCTCATACTGTGGAGTACGCCCACTCCTACCAAAACAACATTACCTGGCCTAAATACACACAAACTTCACAAATCACCTGCAAAATGCATAAGCTGAGCAAGCGCAAATTCTACACCACGCATGCTATGATGGCGAGAACATTCCCAACTCACTTAGGCAGGCTCCGAGATCCCAGGAAAGTCATGGTGAATTTAGAAACACATCATACCTCCAATTTGCATTATCTCAGAAAAACAGTCTAAACAAGAATTCTCCGTCCTAGGGCCCCAAAGGGCCAAACCGTCACTCTGCTACCAGAACTGCTAAAGCGTCCCTTTATGATAATGTATTACACATCAGGACTCATTTCAGGCCAATTAATCTTTTGACCCAGTTTCGAGACACTTTAGAATGAGATAGCTAATCAATATGTCAATCAATACGTCTATGATGTCATCAATATTTATCACAACAATACATTTTACTTTAGTCAAAGTCATGAATCAATTCAAAACACTACCATGACCTTTCAGTCATGAATAACCACACCAGTTTAGTGGAATTTTATGAGTTTTATTCCCTATTGTTTACAAATCTAAAAGCAGGTGCATCAATTTCAAAACCAAAGAAACATAATAGCATAGTCATGATATGGGAACTTTGGTAAGATTTAATTAAAGCGAGAATCACAAACATCAGAACATAACACGGCGTGAACATAGATCAATTTAGCAGATTGTCAATAACGCGTCAGTTCAGCAAAGCATAGATTCGGTCGTTTGTCTATTTGCATCAGTTTAGTGAACACCTGTCCTAACCACTGATTAGCATTAGCATGTTGGGCTTCATGCAAAACGATTTAGAACACCAATTTTGAAAACATCTAACTATGGTCTCTGTCAAAAGTAAGCAGGGTACCTAGAACGGAAAAGCAAACAGAAAAATCACATATGCATTGTCATAATTACCCTCCAGAGTTTAGGTCAGCACACAGGTTCAGTCTTCGTCTTCAGGACATCAGTCACATCGCCATCTGTCAAAACTCAGCTCCGGGGCAAAAAGGGGCACTTTCCTCATAAGGAGGTTAAAGTGTAAATGGGCAATCTAAGGGAAAGGATGGTTTAAGTAAAACCAAGTAAGTCACCAAACAGAGTGACAAAGTTTCTGGATAAAATCAATAGCATTCCCTACCTAATTCCTAATGGCTCCCTGTGTCATTGGTTTTTATCCCTTTTTCGTGGTACATTCCCCCAAAATTCTATTGGACATTTGTTATACCCCACTATCTTTAACGTATCAGAAAACTCATTAGGTCACCTATCTTTCACCCCATATTATTTCACAAGTCTCTTATTGGTCCTCCTATTCGATGTCTTCAGAGGTGGCACGTCCGGTATGATTTCATCTTTCTGTAATTCTTTGCACATCCTTTTGGTCAGTAGCTCCATTGTCTTCACCGGTTTGAATGACCTTGTACATTACATTAATCTACACTGTTTCATTTTGTTTTAACATCATTCTACAAGCAATGGAAAATTCATGGGAACGGATCTAGCATGGTTACATTCGTCTTCTAGTTTGAAGAAAAACAAAGGTCGTGTCCTTTTGTGAGTCAGCACACTGCAAGATAGGAAAAATACATTTAATATGAGAGCCAAGCAGCTAAGCTTCGGCTCATGCTAACTTAAGGCCTATAAGGATTTCAGCTCAAATTCAAAACACAATTATTACTAATTAGTATAAACTTACTCAATATAATAATACATAAAACATTTTAGTCATTATTATTAGTCTACGTATACATTGGCGGCCACTCCCCGTGGTCACATTTCAGGTGCACGTTTAAGCAAAATTACTATTACAGTTTCTATGCGACATTATCACACATTATTTTATAAACATTTATGTTAATATAGATTAAATAAGCTACGCTCTCTCACTATGTTATGCTATGCTATGTTATGTTATATTATATTAATTGTATTTGTAAAGTGCACTATCACCTGCAAGGGTATCCTAGTGCTGAGCAGGTGTGTTTGCCTACCCCTTGCCTGTGGTAGGTTGGTTAATTGAAAAGCCAGGTCTTCAGCTTCTTTCAGAATTCATGAAGAGGGAGGAGGCTCTGTGATGTGGAATGGGAGGGTGTTCTTTGCTTTAGGAGCAATGTACGGGATTGCAAATTCTCCTGAAGTGGTATGTGTGCAAGTAGGATCCCAGTGGAATGGGGGTATGTAGGTGATTGGTGGAAGGAGATATGGCTGATCAAGTAGGTTTGGCCTAAGTTGTGTAGTGTCTTGAATGTGTGTGTGAGGAGTTTGAAATAAGTGCATTTGTGAATCAGGAGCCAGTGGAGCTCCTTGAAGTGTGATGTGATGTGAGTTCTGTTGGGAGGTTGAATCTGGGTGCTGAGTTCTGGATGGTTAGTAGACTTCTAGTGAGTTTCTTGGTGACCCTGCTGTAAATGGTGTTCCCGTAGCCCAACTAGGTGGTGCTATAGGTATGAGTACCAGTTTTTCTAGTGTTACCTGTGAGCCATTTGAAGATCTTTCTCGGCATCTTCAGCGTATGGAAGGAGCATGCAGTGATAACTTTGACTTGTGGGGTCATGGCAGTTTGCTGCCAATGATTATTCTGATTTTCCTGGTATGGGTGCTTGGTGTGGATTCAAGTTCAACCGGTCACCATCTTGGAGTTCAATGGTGAGGTATTCTTGCCAAACATTACTACTTCTGACTTGTTGGTGTTGAGCTTGAGACAATTACCTTTCATCCAGTTAGTGACATCAGTCATACAGGCAATGAACTTGTTTTTTATGTTGGAGGTGTAATCCAAGAGGGAGAGCATGAATGTTGTGTTGTTGGCATAGGAGAGAATGTTGATATTGTATGTATGCAACATCTACCTCGATACACTAGATAAAATGAGCTGTATCATGACTGCAAGGATTCGCTTACATGCATTTACTCAATATTCTCCTCAGTCAACCGCCTCACTGTGGAAATTACACACATAACACCTACAGTGGTGAGGGTGAACATCTTACAACTTCCGATAGAAAAAACAAAATAATATTTCAGTGGTTTCCTTTGGTAGATACTGATTAATCTCTTGTTGAGATAAGGTATTCCTGGGAAATTTGAGCTTCCAGTGGGAGAAAAACTGAGATCCTCACAACCCTCTTAAACTGGTTATTATTGCGCTGCAAACTACCACAAATCTGGAACTTTCCTACCCACAATAAAACGTCTGCACAGGAACTGATTACAATAATGAAAGTGACCACACAACCCACACAAACCTCTAAACCACTGAAATTGGATCGACCAACATTATTTATGTTTAATACAGAACGAAAAATGGTTAAATAGAGAGACCTCAAATACTTTGGTAACAAATATTGACAAAGCCTTTTTAACACATCTGGTGCCCTCCTCACTCCCCTACTTTTTGAGATGTCTAGTTGAGTACCATAAACAGGGGGTGGACTTAAGCTTCTTAATACCTTCAACTGGATCTATAAGACAGCACACAAACTGCTCTTTTTCCCAATCAAACCTGGTAATAGTAAGCCTGTTAAATGGTTTGACGCAAATTGCAGCAAGGGACATAAACTGCTACTAGTGGCCCTTAAAAAAAAAACAAGAGATCAGGAAGTGGTGCAAAGTTGTAGCGCCCTGTATAGAAACACCTTAAGAGCAATGAAGAAGATTATAAGAAAGAAAGCTTATTCTTCCTTATTGCAGGCCAGTGAGCTAGGAGATAGCAAAGCCTTTTGGATGATGGTAAATGGTAAATACTTGGAGAGTAACAAGGATCCTGCACTTGACATAGTGATTTCTCCTGACATGTTGTTTGCTCAATTTATGAACCTCTGTGCTGACCTTAAGTCCTGGGGCTTTTCCCCTTTGCCCCTCCTAGACAAGGCTGTTGCCAGTCTGTTCATTTCGCCACAAGACTCCTTTCTGCCCACCTGGCCTTTGGCTGTATTCCCTGCTGGCCTGGGGATCGAGTTGAACGAGGCCATGCTAGCAGTGGCTAGTTGTCCAGTTGGGAAAGCTTCTGGCCCAGGTAGGATTCCCTCTGATCTGTTCAAGGCCCACACCTCACTGTAGGTTTCACTCGTGACTAATATCCTTAATGCTGTCCTAGCCACAAGCCCACCAAGACCTGGTCTCATGCAACCATTGCCCCTGTTTTTAAAAAGGGCTCCAAAGGAGATCCGCAATGTTATAGCTCCGTCTCATTGATCGACCACCACAATTATGAGGAGAATATTGTTAGAATGTTTACAGTTGTGGGCTACTGAACATAATTGCTCTCGGAGCTTCAGTTTGGTTTCCATCCCACCTGACAGCTGTTGAGCATTCTCTTAACCTGTACCTTCTGATCAGTAAATAAAAAGGGCAAGTTGTATCTGGTGTTTATGGACTTGAGCTCCGCTTTCAATTTTGTAAACAGATCCCAGTTGTATAGCATCATGTCTGGTATGAGGTTGAACCTCATCGATTTTCTTAGGGAATTCCTTAACAAAGTCACTGCGAGTGTGCGATATGGCCTGGGAGAGACAACAGCAGCTCTTACTCTTGCTACCGGAGTACACCAGGGCTGTGTATGGCCCGTTCCTCTTCTCTTTATATGTTAACAGCCTGAAGGAACAGCTCTTAGAGCTTGGGGTGGATTGCCCCCATATAGGTGGACTCACTGTTTCTACTTTAATGTATGTTGATGATACAGTCCTGATAGCCAGGACTGTTAATGATCTGCAACGTCTGCTAGACCACTTTTGCAAATTTTTGACAAGGCTGACCTGAGGGTCAATCAGACCAAAACTCATGTTATGGTCTTTGGTGTTAGGAAGAAGGAAATCACTGCCTGTGCAGTTAACAACAAAAAAGTCAGTACTGTCCCCGTGTTTTCCTACCTTGGAATCCCTTTTGATAAGCGCCTTACCTGGGGTCCACTGAAGACCAGTAGAGTTACTGCCGTTTCTAAGGCTGTCGATGCTGTCCTTAATTTTACTAATAGATTAGGCCAGAAGACCATCAGGGCACTTACAACCATATCTAAAGCTAAATGCTTTGCAGTTGCTGCCTAAGGGAAAGGGGTATGGAGCATTAGCAGTTGGCGGGGTGGAAAAGGTCGATAATGGTTTTGTCAAAAAGTTATTAGCAGTCCCTAAAAGCACTAGCTCCTTTAAATGCCACTCTGAGGTTGGTATAGGGTAAATTAACAACATCATAAAAATGCAACCCCCTTCTTCTGTGGCTCAGAATTCAGACAAGGAGTGAAACATTCTTTAACCTGACTGTGTTTGCTGACTTCTTGAAACTTGACCAATGTCTAAATATCCCTCGGGTAAGGTATATCCTCAACACTAGCCTGGAAGATCTTTTCATCTCTCCCAGTAGTTTGATGGCAAGCTCCTTAGGTTTGTTGAAAAATATGTTGTTAGCAGGTTATTTGGATGATGGAATGTGGCGCAGGCTGAAAAACTGACTGTCCAGGCTCACATGGAAATTTGCACAAACAGTGGTATTGAACCATATTTAACTTGGGTGTGTAGCCAGTATCACAGGGTTCTGCTAACATGATTTAGACTGAGCACAGTGCTTCCCTCTCCAGGGCTCTTATTTTACAAACTTACCTGTATGCCTCCGCGATAGCCATTCCGCACAGAGCACATTTCACTTTATGTTTTTCCATACATTTTATTCAATATTCAGAAAACACTATCTTTTACCTTTTTTAGAACTAACCAACATATGATATAGAAGAGCTGTTTTTTTACTTATCTGCAAACATTTCCATCTGTGAGGATTTACTTTTTAACTGCTGTATATATCCAGCGTGCTTTAACCTGTTCTATGTGTCTGATGGCTTTCAGCCATCCACGCACATGGTGGGCTTGTGTGCAGGACAGCTCCAAGCTGTCCTTACACCCACCCATGGGAGAAGCGCTGGCGCTCCTCTCGTGGGCCACCCCGCTAAACCTCACCCCCATAGATGGCAGCAGATGCCCTTCCGCTGCAACCCATGACCCCACAGTGGCATCCGATAATGTCAGCACACACGGCCCTCTGACGTCATAAGAAAATGCTGGGGACGCGCTGGAAGCTATTTGCTTCCAGCACGTCGGATGTGTAACAGGTAAGTTTCTTCCCGGAGGGGAGGTTTTGGGGAGAGCATCACATCAGGGGAATGGTTAGAGTTTTTCCCTTCCCCCCAATGTCTCTTTGCAGTGCATTCCTGCTGCATGATCACACATGGGGCCACGATCGTGCAGCAGGAAAGCCCACTAGGCCACCAGGTATTTTTTCAGCAGGATGTGTGCTTTTTTGGGCAGCTGCCCCTTGAGCAAGGGTCACTTTCCTTCAGGGTAGAGGTCCCAAATCTTTTGACTACTGTGGACCCCCAGTTTATCATTACTGGATCCCGGGAACCCCCACTGAATCATTATTGGAATCCGGGGACCCCCCACTGAGTCATTACTGAAAGCTGGGGACCTAATTTGTTAATATTATATAATTTTCTATTTAACCACGGCCCTTCTGAGGAAGCTTTGTGGACCCCCATGTGTCCCCGGACCACAGGTTGGGAACCACTGCTTTAGGGAATACATGTTTTGGATGTTTCATTCCAAGGGGGGGCAAGAAGCCACTAGCCAAAAGGGAGTAATTTATTTGGGCATTTTGGGGTCTGCTCCCCTTTATTAGTGGGTTTGTATTTTGGCCATTTCAGCTATATTTGTAGGTCAATCTGCCCCCAAGGAGGTCAGAAGGCACTAGCCACCAGGGAAAGTTTCTGTGTGTGTGTGAACTAGAGTTCGGCTCACAGTCTGCATACTGGCTGAGTGTGCACTGACATTTTGTTGGCGGTGTGTGTGGACCTGCACTTGGCTGGCAGTGTATGTGGGGTATCGCTTGGCTGGTGGTGTGTGTAGACTGGCACTTGCCTGCCAGTGTTTGTAGAATGGTGCTAGGATGGAGGTGTGTATGAAATGGCACATGGATGATGATGGGCAGACGTCAAAGGGGAAACATCACTAACAACACAGACAATGCAACGCTATGCATTGACCACAATGCCATTACTACGCAGATGTATTTACTACACATGCATTTAGCACACAGGCCTTTACCATGCATATCCATGAGAATGGCAGAAAGAGCAGTTAGGGCGGAACAGGAAAGAGCAGCGACCAGAGGAGAGAGAGGTAAGTGAGTTTGAGTTTGGGGTGAGGGGTTGGAGTAGGTTTTAGGACAGAGTTTGGGGGTCGGGTTCATTTTTAGGACAGGGTGGGGTAGGTTTTAAGGTTCAGTTTGGGGTTGGAATAGTTGTTAGGACAGGGTAGGTTTTAGGGTTTCAGGGGGGGCAGGTAGTTTTTAGGGCAGGGCGGGGTAGGTTTTAGGACAGGGCAGGGTATCTTTTAGGGTTTAGGACAGGACAAGGTTGTTTTTAGGAAAGGGCATGGTAGGTTTTAGGGTCTAGGGTTGGGGTATCTTTTAGGACAGGACAGGGAAGATTTTAGGACAGAGTAGGTTTTAGGGTTTAGGGTGGGGGTAAGGCTAGTTTTTAGGACAGGGTTGGGTAGGGTTTAGGACAGAGCAGGGTAGCTTTTAAGGTTTAGGGTGAAGGCAGGGGTCAGGGTAGTTCTTAGGACAGGGTAGGGTATTTTTTAGGACAGAGTATGTTTTAGGTTTTTGAGTGGGGTTGGTGTAGTTTTTAGGACAGGGTGGAATAGTTTTTAGGATAGGTGAGGTTTTAGGGTTCAGGGCGGGGGCCAGGTACTTATTGGGACAGGGCAGGGTAGGTTTTAGGACAGGGTAGGCTTTAGGACAGAGCAGGGTAACTTTTACGGTTTAGGGTGGGGATGGGTAGTTTTTAGAACAGGGCAGGGTAATTTTTAGGGTTTAGGGTAGAGAGGGATAGTTTTTAGGACAGAGCAGGGTAGGTTTTAAGGTTTAGGGTGAATCAGGGGGTCTGGATAGTTTTCAGGACAGGGCAGGGTAGCTTTTAGGTTTTAGGATGGGGTCAGGTTAGTTTTTAGGACAGGGCATTGTAAGTGTTAGGTTTCAGGGTGAGGGTAGTTTTTAGGACAGGGAGCAGTAGGTTTTAGGACAGGGTAGGTTTTATGGTTTATGGCAGGGGGTTTTAGGACAGGGCAGAGTAGCTTTTAGGGTTTAGGGTGGGGTGGGGGTCAGGGTAGTTTTTAGGACAAGGTAGGCTAAGTTTTAGGGTTTGGGTGGGGACGGGACAGGTAGTTTTTAGGACAAGGTGGTGTAGTTTTAGGTTTTAGAATTTAGGGTAGGGTGGGGTGGGGGTAGTTTTTTGGAGGGGGCAGGTTGGGTTTTAGGACAGGGCAGGGTGGTACAGGAGGTTAGGGCCCTGGGGTCCTAGGTGGAAGGGGCAGTTTTAAGGGCTTCTGCGGGTGGAGTATGGTGTCAGGTGTAGGGGGCAGGGCAGGGGACAGTTTACCAAGTGTGCTGCTTTACTTAACCTTCTTTTACAACTAAATTCGTCCATTTCATAGTAGTGCTTTATAATGTTAACTTTTTTATTCCTTGCCACCATTTGCATTTGTGACTGTAATGTTTATTTCTTCTTTTTATTCTAGGGCAAAGCTTTTGTTTTCCTTTGCTGCAACTCATGCTTGCTGTTTCACACTGGTAGATCTTCAGTTTGTGTAGTTGCATGTGTTTGATAAGAATACGTTTTTGTACTATTTACTCCAAATGAAAATCATTGCTCTGCATGAATGTGTTTTTTTTTTAACTGGCGTAATAATAGTAGCATATTTAGCTTCTGTTTTACTGTGTATGAAATTCTCCCTGGATTTGTGCACAATGTGTATTGTGATGTTTTGTGTGTAATTATCTTTTTTTCCCCTTCTATTGGGATATCATTGGTGCTTGCTGTTTTTGTGCAAAGTAGGTGCAGGTGATCCTGGGTCTAGATATCTCTGGCAATTGAGTGGTATCAAATCTAAATATATAGATTTTTGTGTGCTTTGTATTGATTGACCTTTCCTTCCAGATACTATATGCCATCAGTTTCACTTTCTGTTTGATAAAGCCACACTTTGTTTATTTATTATTTTACACGGAGTTGATTATTGTTGACTTATCTTCTGTGTTACTTTTATTAGTAAGGATTATGGCTAGCTGTTGCATTACCACTCAGCAGGTTGTTGGCATGCTTTTCAAATCTTTCTCTGGCCATGATTATGAGACTGACCCTGCATCTGAGGCAGAGGAGGAAGTCCAGGATTCTGGCAGTGATTTTTTATGTCTGAGAGGAATCATCTGATAATAAAGCCGCTCTCAGTGCAGAAGAAGTACCTCTTTTTGAGTAGTACACTGATGTGCATCAAGAGGCATCTGGATTCTAGCCTGGCACTGAAAGGCTTCCCGTTGGAAGTGCTGAACTCTGCGTTGCCCTAAATAGGATGCAGCTGGTATTGCCTCTTTTACTAGTGTTGCAGGGTGTGAAGTGAATACTGTAAAATGTTTGCCTATACATTTCTTTCAGTTGTTTATGCTCAATGTACTTTTTGATGAGATTGTTGACAAGACTAATTTGTACACTCAACAGTATTTGAGGGACAACAGTGCCAAACTTAGGCTCTGCTCTAGAGACACCTGGTGGACACCCACAAATCTGGATGAGTTGAAGAAGTTCTTGGGTTTAACTTTTTTGACAGGCTTTATAAGGAAGTTATTTCTGTTTTCATATTGGTCTACTAGTCCCTTGATGGCAACGGCTATATGTTCTGCAATGTCATGATTGGTATTTGCTTCTGCTTTGGATGCTGCATTTTGTTGATAATGCTTCAGTGTTGCCACAAGATCACCTAATTGTGTCTGTCTTTTTAAGATTTGGCCTGTCCTTGATCACTTTGTAGATCAATTTTCAGATGAAAAGAAATAGCTGTTGATACGTCTTTGGTCCTGTTCAAGGGCTGTTTGGTTTTTAGACAGTGCATTCCTAACAAGAGAGCGTGTTATAGAATTAAGATGTATATGCTGTCTGAAAGTAGTACAGGATATATCTATAATTTCGGGGTACGCACTGGTCAGGATTCCAATATTGACCCCCTTCGTTGTACATCTACTTTCAGAGTTACTGAAAAAATTGTATGGGAACTTGGTAGAGGACTTTTTAACAAAAGTCACCATTTATATGTGGATAACCTCTACACTGTTGGGATTGTTCAAAGTCGACACTGTTCATGAAGGTTACATTAAAGAGCTTGTAGGTAAGAAAAACTTCAGAGGGTACAGTATAGTGTGTGGCATAGTTCTAGCTGTCAAATTAGCAGACAACAGAGAAGTGCACATGCTGATAACCATTCATAATGAACGTACTTCACCTGTGACTGTTTGGGGTCAGGTTGCTGAAATGCTCAAATCTGTGTGCATTTTAGACCACAATACGTACATGGGTGGTGTTGGTATAGTAGATCAGAGGTTGAAGCCTTACTCTGTTGTTTGTAAGGCTCACATTTGGTATAAGAAGTTGGCTATCCATGTGTTCCATTTAGCAACCTTCAATGCTTTTGTTGTGTTCAAGGATTGTTTTCCGGATTCAAAGATGATATTTGTTCAGTTTCAGCAGTCTGTGATAGGCAGCCTAGTTGTAGTCGAACTGGCAAATGTTCTTAGAGCTGGAGTGGTGAAAAATGTGGCTAGATTGAAAAATCACCACTTTCCTGATTACATTCCTCCCACAACCAGAGTTTTTTCCTGTTCAAGGGCTGTTTGGTTTTTAGACAGTGCATTCCTAACAAGAGAGCGTGTTATAGAATTAAGATGTATATGCTGTCTGAAAGTAGTACAGGATATATCTATAATTTCGGGGTACGCACTGGTCAGGATTCCAATATTGACCCCCTTCGTTGTACATCTACTTTCAGAGTTACTGAAAAAATTGTATGGGAACTTGGTAGAGGACTTTTTAACAAAAGTCACCATTTATATGTGGATAACCTCTACACTGTTGGGATTGTTCAAAGTCGACACTGTTCATGAAGGTTACATTAAAGAGCTTGTAGGTAAGAAAAACTTCAGAGGGTACAGTATAGTGTGTGGCATAGTTCTAGCTGTCAAATTAGCAGACAACAGAGAAGTGCACATGCTGATAACCATTCATAATGAACGTACTTCACCTGTGACTGTTTGGGGTCAGGTTGCTGAAATGCTCAAATCTGTGTGCATTTTAGACCACAATACGTACATGGGTGGTGTTGGTATAGTAGATCAGAGGTTGAAGCCTTACTCTGTTGTTTGTAAGGCTCACATTTGGTATAAGAAGTTGGCTATCCATGTGTTCCATTTAGCAACCTTCAATGCTTTTGTTGTGTTCAAGGATTGTTTTCCGGATTCAAAGATGATATTTGTTCAGTTTCAGCAGTCTGTGATAGGCAGCCTAGTTGTAGTCGAACTGGCAAATGTTCTTAGAGCTGGAGTGGTGAAAAATGTGGCTAGATTGAAAAATCACCACTTTCCTGATTACATTCCTCCCACAACCAGAGTTTTTTCCCTATAGGAGATAGAGTGTGTGTGTCTGAAGGGACATGCAGAATGAGAGTCATATATACTGCCCGGAATGTCCTTCTAATCCTGGGCTATGTGTGCCCGCATGTTTTAAATTGTGCCACACGCAATGGAGTTATTGGGAGCAACCGTGAGAGTAAATGTGAACCGACTGGGATGTGTCATTTTATATTCTTTCTTTATATTTCACGGTTGACCGTAGTGTGATGTATTTTTATAGAATTGTTGTGTTTGTAGTTCTAGTTCTGCATCTACTTCCAATTGGTTTGTGTTTTCTAGTTTGCTAAAAAAATGTGATGGCAGTGTGTGTGTACTGGCCCTTGGCTGGTGGTGTGCATGGACTGGCACTTGGCTCATGGAGTGCATGGACTGGCACTTGGCTGGTAGTGTTCATGGACTGTCACTTGGCTGGCAGTGTGGGTGAACTGGCACTTGGCTGGTGGTTTTCATAGACTGGCACTAGGCTGAAGGTCTGCATTGACTGGCTCTGGCTGGCAGTGTGAGTGTACTGGTACTTGGGTGGTAGTGAGTGTGAGCTGGCATTTGGCAGCCGGTGTGTGAGTAGTGACTTGCTGCTGGTCACTGCACAAACGCCAGTCCACATACTCTGTCACCCACCAGCCTGTGTGATTGCTGTGTCAGTCATGTGGGTGTATGAAAGTGATGGGCCCTTGAATGGGGCTTTGTGTTGATTTGAGTGTTGTAATGTGCTGGGCCTGCGCCTGGAGATATGAATGGTCTTGTGTGTGTCATACATTCAAGGTGTGTGAATGGCTTGTAAAACGGTTGGTGCCTTATTGCGGCTTGCAGCTCACGAGCTGTGCGTCATTAGTTCAGTTTTTGACCTTTCAATTATTAACAGTGTATTTCAGTTTTGTGAAATCTCTTGTTAACAAAATGTACATTTTGAACCTTTCACTCACCCTTGTGCCAAATCCAAGTAGTATGTGTGTGTTCTTGAGAAATAGATGGTTATGCAGTAATATTTGTATTTTCTGTCTTTCTCTGTCTTTCTCTGACAGGGTGAACATTGTCTCTAGGGAAAATCCAACAACTCTAGATAATTTTATAAACTAGACATCCAGTGAAGTTCAGAGTGGTGTGCCTCTCCTGCATCCTAACAAAATTCCGTACCCATAATGTCCTGCAAACCTCCAAATGTGACTAAAATCACACATTTTCTTACATTTCTGTTCCATATTCTTCCAGAATCAGAAGGAAACCACAAAATACCTAACACCCAGCATTTCCCCACACGCCCAGTCACACAAATAAGGTACCATTTGGGGAAATACCAGATGGAAGGAAGTTTGTGGCTCCCGGCAGATTCAAGAACTTTCCATCACAGAAATATGAGGAAACTGTGTTTTTTTTGTTTTTTTGTCAACGTTTGAAGTTTGCAAGGGATTCTGTGTTATAAAACTTTGAAAGCATCATGCAAGACAGTCCACCCTAGATACCCATAGATGTAAAATGTAAAACAATTTACAGGTGTGCTAGGTTTCTATAGCTGCCGACTGAGCTAGGGTCCAAAACCTAGAAGTACCCACATCAGAAAAAGAGGGTGAGTTTTTAGTGAAAAAATGTGTTACATCCATGTTGAGTTCTGAGCCGTTTCCTGTTACGGATGCTAGGTCTACCCACATAAGTGAGGTACCATTTTTATAAGGAGACTTGGAGAAATGCCTTGTGGAGGAGGATTGTGGCTCCTTGCATATTCCATAACTTTCAATCACTAAAATATGAGGAAAATGTTTTTTTAGGCAAAGTTTTAGGTTTGCAAGGGATTCTGGGTAACAAAACGTAGTGCGAGCCACACAAGTCAGCCCACCCTGGATACCCTTAGGTGTTTGCATCTAAAAAATGCACAGGTTAGCTAGGTTTTTCTGAGGTGCCAGCTGAGATATGGTCCAAAATCTAGAGGTACGCACATCAGAAAAAGAGGGTCAGTTTTCTGTGGAAAAATGTGCTGCGTCCATGTGGCATTTTCAGCCATTTCCTGTCAGGTGAGCTACATTTACCTAAGTGCAAGCTGAGCTAGCGTTCATAATCTAGAGCTACCTCATTGGAAAAAGAGAGCCAGTTTTTTGTGAAAAATACTAGATGTACTCAACCAAGTGAGGTGCGATTTTTATCACGAGACTTGGAGGAATGCCGGGTGGAATGATGTTTGTGGTTCCCCACAGATCCTAGAACTTTCCATCACAGAAATGTGAGGAAAATGTGTTTTTTGTCAAAGTTTGAGTTTTGCATGGGATTGTGGGTAACAATACATGGTGAAAGCCATGCAAGTCTGTCCACCCTGGATACCCCTAGGTGTCTAATTTTCAAAAATGCAGAGGTTGACTAGGTTTCCTGAGGTCCAGCACAGATAGGATCCAAAATCTAGAGTCACCCACATTGGAAAAAGAGGGTCAGTTTTTGGTGGAAAAATGCCTTGTTGCGTTTTGAGCCATTTCCTGTTGGGTGTACTATGTAAACCCATAAGTGAGGTACCATTTTTTTTTAGAGACTTGGGAGAATGACGGTGAAATTAGGTTTGTGTCTCCCCTGGATTCCAGATCTTTCCATCATTGAAATATGAGGAAAATGTGTTTTTTTAGTCAAAGTTTGAAGTTTGCAAATAATTCTTGGTAAATAAAGGTGGTGAGAGCCACTCAAGTCAGCCCATCCTAGATACCCCTATGTGTCTAGTTTAAAAAAATGTGCAGGTTGACTAGGTTTCCCAAGGTGCCAGCTGAACTAGGGTCCAAAACCTAGAGCTACCCATATTGGAAAAAGAGGGTCAGTTTTCAGTGGAAAAATGTGATGCGTCCTTGTTGCATTTTGGGCAGTTTCCTGTTGTGGCACTGGGTCTACCCACACAAGTGAAGTACCATTTTTATTGGGATCCTTGTGGGAGCATAGAATACCAGAACATTTACTATTACCAATTGGATTTTGTGGCATTAATGCTTTTCAAATGTATGCCAGTGTGCAAGAAAAATGACATTTTGAAAAATACCGTCCAAATCACACGCTAGTACGGGTACCCACAGATTAAAAAATGTAGAAATGGCCACTGCTCCTAAAGTTTATATCTTGTGCCTATTTCACAAATATGTAAGTTTCCTTGATATACATTTTCACTTTGTGTATTTTGCTATCAAGTTTGGTGTATACCCAGTACTCAATAAAAAACCATTGTATGGTGCAGCTCAGTTGTTTGCTCTGGGTACCTCGGGTTCTTGGAGAACCTACAAACCTTATATATCCATGCAACCAGAAGAGTTTAGCAGACATAACGGTATGTTGCTTTTGTCAATCAACCATTGTGACTAAAAGTTACAAATGAAAATGTCACAAATACCCATTTATTTCCTATTCATTTTCAATATTTCTTTATTTAAAAAATTATGTTATTTGTGAAAACCTTGAGTACACTACACATATGACCCCTTGCTGAATTTGGAAGTTTGTCTAGTTTTCAGAAATGTATAGCTTTTCTGGACCACCAGTGGGTTTCACACTGGCTTCCACCACAAACTGGAAGTAGGTTGAGAGCACAGAAAATAGGGAAAATTGACTACCTCTTTTAAAAATGTCAAAAATGTGGTACAAAATTAGGTTTTTTGTTTGAGCTCTGCATGTTCCTAAAAGCTGGGAAGATGGTGACTTTAGAACAGCAAACCGTTCATGGCTGCCATTTTTTGGAAAAAGAAAACAAACACTGTTTCAGGAGCACTTTTTCCCACTTTAAAAAAAACTTTAAAAAAAACTCAACATTTTGCTATATGGTGCCTATTTTCTTGGCCCCCCCTCCAGGCAATACACAAACCCTGGGCATCTTTAGCATCCCAGGTTGTCGGGAAGAAAGGATGCGAATTTGGCACGGGTACCTTATGTAGAAAAATGTTAAGGAGCCCTAGGAGTGAACTGCCCCAAATATCCAAAAAGGGTCAGCCCTGGGGTAGGGGAGTGGGAGGGGTGGGGGTTGGGGATAGGCCTAACACCGAAGAGGAGAAAGCAGTGGGCAACTGTTGATTTGTAATGCATTTTTTTAAATCCTTTTTAACCTTTTTATTCTGTTTGTTTTCTGACTTTTCTGACTCTTTTATGATCATACTTTTAGTTGAATAAAGATTATTGAATTCAATTGAATTGACAAATCCAATTCAATATGCCTTAAACATGCTCTAGGCTACTATATGCTGACTTGCAAACACAAACATGCAAAACATATAGGGGGTCATTACAATCCTGGCGGACGGTGTTAAAGCGGCGGTAAGACCGCAAACAGGCCGGCGGAAAAAAAAGGGAATTATGACCGTGGCGGAAACCACCAACATAGACAGCCACTTTAACACTCCGACCGCCACGGCGGTACAGACAAACAGCGCGGCGGTCACCGCCAACTGACAGGCGGAAGACAAAGTACCGCCCACAGTATTACAACAGGCCAATACGCCACCTTTTCCGGGGCGGATTCACCGTGGATAAAAACACGTCGGAAACAGGCATTTCAATGGGAAAACACTCACCTTAACACACTCCACGAGGAAGGAGGACACCATGGAGCCGGAACTCCAAATACTCCCTGCAATAGTGTTCCTGCTCCTCTACGAACATCAGCAACGGCGGCACCGAATACAACGGTGAATACTGCACCTACGACATAGGGGAGGCAAAAGTCAGGGACACACACACGCAACACCCCCACCTCCACCCCGACCCTCGCACACTACAACACACAAACCAATGCATTTCCAAACATCACAGTAACAACCCCCGACCCCCCCGGAAGAATGCAAAGACAAAAGGAAATGAGTACAACCATTGTAATGTATCACAATACAGTAAGCTAATATATACAGAAATATATACAAATGCCAAAAATATACATCACGATCAGTAGTGCTGGTATGCACCATCCAATGTTCGTGGACCACTGGGCCCAAAATGCATGGGCGAGGCCCACACACGATACCTTTCCAGAAACAGAGAGAACACTGCAGGGGCATCAGGTAGAAATACAACAGGCACCTCAAAGGGAAGGGAAGGGGGGGCACCTCAGCCGGATGACAGCACCATGCCAGATCCACGACGGGGCTCCATGCCCATTGATGTATCCTGGGGAGTGCAAAGCCACAGTCTCTCAAGTCTCTACAGTGGGTAGTTTGCCCACTGGACCATTCTGGGGAGTGCAAAGTCACAGTCTCACAAGTCTTTGCAGTGGGTGGTTTGCCCACTGGACCATCCTGGGGAGTGCAAAGCCACAGTCTCTCAAGTCTCTACAGTGGGTGGTTTGTCCACTGGACCATCCTGGGGAGTGCAAAGCCACAGTCTCTCAAGTCTCTGCAGTGGGTGGTTTGCCCACTGGACCATCCTGGGGAGTCCCAGGCCACAGTCTCTCAAGTCTCTGCAGTGGGTGGTTTGCCCACTGGACCATTCTGGGGAGTGCAAAGCCACAGTCTCACAAGTCTCTGCAGTGGTTGGTTTGCTCACTGGACCATCCTGAGGAGTGCAAAGCCACAGTCTCTCAAGTATCTACAGTGGGTGGTTTGCCCACTGGACCATCCTGGGGAGTGCAAACCCACAGTCTCTCAAGTCTCTACAGTGGGTGGTTTGCCCACTGGACCATCCTGGGGAGTGCAAAGCCACAGACTCTCAAGTCAATAACAGTCTCCACTGGTTCTGGAGGGGGACTGGTGCCCAGAGTGCATCACTCTCCCCGTGACGGTCCCAGTCCCGTCACTGCCCCTGCCGCTCATGGGCTAGCGATGCTTGAGTTGGCGGTGCTTGCTCTGTTCAGCGGTGCTTCCCCTGTTCAGCGGTGCTTGCCCTGTTCAGCGGTGCTTCCCCTGTTCAGTGGTGCTTTCCCTGTTCAGCGGTGCTTGCCATGGCGGTCTTTGCCCTATTCAGCGGTGCTTGCCATGGTGTTTTCTGCCCTGTTCAGCGGTGCTTGCCATGGCGGTCTTTGCCCTGTTCAGCGGTGCTTTCCCTGTTCAGCGGTGCTTGCCATGGTGGTCTTTGCCCTGTTCAGCGGTGCTTGCCCTGTTCAGCGGTGCTTGCCATGGCGGTCTTTGCCCTGTTCAGCGGTGCTTCACTTTGCTGTCTCTGACCTGTGCAGCGGTGTGTGCCATGGCGGTCCCTCATTGCCCAGCGGGGCTGTGGCTGCCGGGGCACTCCTGGGCACTGACTCTGGCGGTGGTCTCCTGACCAGTGACGATCGGGCTGCCCTCCAGGGCACTGACTCTGGCGGTGGTCTCCTGACCAGTGACGATTGTGCTGCCCTCCAGGGCACTGACTCTGGCGGTGGTCTCCTGACCAGTGACGATCGGGCTGCCCTCCAGGGCACTGACTCTGGCGGTGGTCTCCTGACCAGTGACGATTGTGCTGCTCTCCAGGGCACTGACTCTGGCGGTGGTCTCCTGACCCTCCTGAACAGTGACCATTGTGCTGCCCTCCAGGGCACTGACTCTGGCGGTGGTTTCCTGACCAGTGACGATTAGGCTGGTGGTGGCGTCCTCAGCAGCGGGGATGATGGCGGCCTTCTCCGCCGTGCTGCTCTTCCCAGACTTTGTCGCTTTCTTCTGCCCCTTCCCCACCTTGGGAGGAGTCACAGCTGACTCAACACTTCCCCCGGGACCCTTGTGAGCGGCTTTGCCGGCAGGAGTCTTCACCCTCTCCCGACGGGCACTGTCCAACTTCTGGTGCTTCACAGGGGGGCGGCTGGCTGTGCTTTGGCTCCGTGTCACACTGGCTGCCCTGGTGCCCGGTGCACTCCACATACCTCTAACAGGCACCACTGGTACCGGACTATTTTGGGCTGAGGTGCTACTACAGGACCTATGAATTGGAGGGGGGGGTGGGAAAGAGGTCAACATTGCTCAGGAAAAGTTTCTGACGAACACTGGGACGGGTAGCTGGAGGGGGTCTGGGAGTGGAGGAAGAGGAGGTGGTTGTAGGAGGTGTAACTTTAGGTGATTTGGGTGCAGGTGCATGTTCTGGAGGCTGTCGTGAGGTGGATGGATGTTGGGTGTGTGTGCCCGCGTTTGTGTACTTTGGGAGGGGGCGTCACAGACACACAGGGAGAGGACACAGGGGATGTGTAAATGGTAGTGGGGGTGGTGAGTGCAGGTGAGCGGGTGTGGTGCTGGGTGTTCTGGTGCGAGTCCTAGTGGCTGTAGTGGTAGTGCATGCAGGTGAGAGTGTAGACGATACTGGGAGGGAGGAGGGAGACGACGAGGAGGGGGACACAGTGGAGCCAGTGGATGCTGCTTGTGTGAGTGCCGGTGGGATTTGTGGTGCCTATGTTTGCCTGAGCTGCCCTTGTGTATTGAGGTGTGTGCAGGCTGGTCTAATGGTGTGCTTGGGATATGCTGAGGTAAAGGGGATTGGGTCTGGGTGGAGGAAGTTGGAGGGGGGAGGCTAGAGACAGGGACAATGGCTGCCATCAGTGGTGAGGCCAGAGATTGCAGGGTTCGATGATGGGCAGCCTGACCAGAATGAATGCCCTCCAGGAATGCATTAGTGTGTTGCAACTCCCTTTCTACACCCTGGATGGCATTCACAATGGTAGACTGCCCAACAGTGAGTGACCTGAGGAGGTCAATGGCCTCCTCACTTAGGGCAGCAGAGGTGACAGGGGCAGGGGCTGAGGTGCCTGGGGCGAAGGTGATGCCCACCCTCCTGGGTGAGCAGGCACGGGGTGAAGGCTGAGGGGCTGCTGGGAGGGAGGTGCTGGTAGGGGGGGTGGCGGCTGTACCTGTTGAAGTGGGGGGCACAGATGGTGCCGCGACCACAAGGGAGCTCCCATCGGAGGACGAGTCCGTATCGCTGTTTGCTGATCCGGTGACCGCCGTTAAGCTCCCCTCGTCCTCCGTCCCACTGGTGTACTCAGAGTCCGTGGTGTGGCCCTCCATGGCCATGTGGGATGCAGCCCCCTCGTGCTCCGGTGCCACTGTACCTCCGCCTGATGATGCTGATGCACAAAAGAACAGGGAGAGCACAAACAGGGGGGAGGGCGACAGAATAAAGAAAGGTTGAGTGCATGGCTTACCGCTACAGTTGGCGGACAATACAGACACAGCAGCCCCCTGCACTACGCCGCGCTCTTGGCCTCTACAGATGCAGTTCCTGGGATATGGCCTACATGGCTATGGTGGACATCTGCACACATAGATGACACAGGGGCATGTATACCTGTACCTGGCACTCTACAGAGGTGGGGTGGAGTGGCACATGGCCTGCATTACGGAGGGGCCTAGCCTACGGAACTCGCCCTGGCCTAGGGAAACCCACAGCCCTCCTCCCCCACCCAGAACCCTCCACTGCACGCAAAGTCAGCAGAATGAGAGTGTACTCACCCCCTTGTGTCTGCTGTGATGCCCTCAAGCGCCCATCCAACTCAGGGTAGGCCACCGCCAGGATCCGGAACATCAGGAGGGTCATGGTGCGACGGGCACCCCTCCCATCTGGGGAGGCCATCCCCAGCTGAGCCTCCGCCGTCTTCTTGCTCCAGCGGCAAATGTCCTCCCATCTTTTACGGCAGTGGGTGCTCCGTCTCTGGTGGACCCCAGGGTCCGGACGTCCTTGGCGATGGCACGCCAAATATCCTTCTTCTGGTGGGCGCTGACCTACATGACAATGACAGGGGAAGAAGAGAAGTCATTAACAACTGCACAGTCGAAGTGAGTGGCCCACATCCCTGCCCTTGCCATGTGGTACATGCATTCACACTCATTCATGCTCGCTGAACTGTGCCCCCTTCCTTCTTACATCCAGCCCTCTCCACCCAGGCATAGCCCATACAACTTGCACCCTATGTACTAACCTGTTGGTCTGGAGGACCGTAGAGTAGCGTGTACTGGGGGAGGACCCCGTTCACCAGCTTCTCCAACTCCTGTGAAGTGAAGGCAGGGGCCCTTTCCCCAGACACACGTGCCATTGTCTCTTCCAGACCAAGGTCACAGCAGCACTTGCAGTATAGGTCCTCTCCTGTCGAAGATCAGGTATCGAGTGATTGAACAGATAGAAAATGGCGGTCACGTCAGGGGCGGTGCGTATCATCACCGCCGGCGCACTTCGTCTTTGGCTCCTGGGACCCATAGGGTCCAATGTTAACCAATGCAGCATTGCGCCGCGGTCTACGACCGCCTACCGCGACGGTGTACAACGCCAGCGCAGTTACCTCACATCCCATTGTCCCACTTTAGAGGTCAGACATCCGCCATTTCTGGTGCCCACATGGCTTCATTTTCAACTGTGTTACACATACCGAGGCCTGGACTCAACACACATACAGACAACTTTTTGGAATTTGTTTTGTGTTCTGTGTAGCTGTGGGTACATACCTCTGAATTGCTTGACTCTGTGGTCGCTGTTGTCCTTCCTAGGCACCGTCAGCTAGGACATGTGAGGAGATGGCGGAATCCTCCGGTGTACCGACCGCTGGTGGACCTGTTGACAATGGAGGATCGACATTTAATCATCACCTACTGGTTTGACCGTGCCACAATCCAGGAACTGTGTACCCAGTTGGAGCCAGACCTTATGTCACCAATCCGCCATCCCACAGGAATCCCCCCTCAAGTGCAGGTGCTATTAGTGCTTCATTTCCTAGCAAGTGGGTCATTTCAAACAACAGTGGCCATGGCATCAGGGATGTTCCAGCCTATGTTTTCCAACGTGTTATCCAGAGTGTTGTCTGCCCTGCTGAAACACATGAGGAGCTACATCGTTTTCCCTCAGGTGGAGGATTTGGCTACAGTTAAAGGTGACTTCTATGCCCTGGGACATATCCCTAACATCATAGGTGCTATTGATGGGACCCATGTAGCTCTGGTCCCCCCCGACAGGAGTGAACAGGTGTACAGGAACCGGAAGAGTTATCATTCCATGAATGTACAGATGGTATGTTTGGCAGACCAGTACATCTCGTAGGTAAATGCTATGTTCCCTGGCTCAGTGCATGACGCCTACATCCTGCGGAATAGCAGCATCCCTTATGTGATGCGTCAACTCCAGAGGCACCGGGTGTGGCTATTAGGGGACTCTGGTTACCCCAACCTGTCATGGCTACTGACCCCAGTGAGGAATCCCAGGACTAGGGCAGAGGAACGCTACAATGTGGCCCATGGGCGGACTAGGAGGGTTATCGAACGCACCTTCGGCCTCCTGAAGGCCAGGTTCAGGTGCCTCCATATGACAGGTGGCTCCCTATTCTACTCACCAAGGAAGGTGTGCCAGATCATCATCGCCTGCTCTATGCTTCACAATTTTGCTTTGTGACGCAAGGTGCCTTTTCTGCAGGAGGATGGTCCAGATGACGGTGTTGTGGCAGCTGTGGAGCCTGTGGACAGTGATGAGGAGGAAGCAGAGGAAGAAGACATTGACAACAGGGACTCAGTCATACAGCAATATTTCCAGTGATACACAGGTGAGAACACTTTCTTTACTAATACTTTTACTTTCACACTTCTACCTCTATCCTGTCTGTCAATTTCAAGCTGTATTCGGTAACTGAGTTGTACATTTCCATTACGGTTTCACAGGTGTGGTTACCAACGTGTGTCATCTGCTTGCATCCTTCATGGACTTGTGATGTGTGACATAGGTATGTTGACATTACTATTGAGAACGGGCTAATACACATTTTCAGTATCACAGACTGACTCCAGATTGTTTTGTGGTTCAAGGGTGTTTATTGAAGTGCTGAATATTGGAGGGGGTGGTAAAATGATGATGGGTGATGGTGGAGGAATGTCCATGGCAGAGTCTAGTCTATTAGTCTCACAGTTGCACTGCCCATATGGGCATAGGAAGTGGAACTGGGCCAGTTCCAATATTGACAGGGTTACAAAGTGGGACAGTGGGATGACAATCAGGGTGGTCTCATTTCTTGGCGGGGGTCTTGCCATCATGCTCTGTCCTGTTCCTGGATCTCAGGGACCGCTTGCGGGGTGGTTGTCTGTCTGCACGGGGTGGGGTGCTGGTGTGGTGGTCCTGTGGCAGGCATCCTGTTGACCTGTCCACTAGCGCCGGCAGAGGTGGTGGGCAGTTCATCATCCAGGCTAGTGTCAGGGGCCCCTTGGAGTGCCACGGTGTCCTTCATGGTGTTCTGTATGTCCTTCAGCACCCCTACGATGGTGCCCAGGGTGGAGCTGATGGTTTTGAGTTTCTCCCTGAAGCCCAAATACTGTTCCTCCTGCAGGCACTGGGTCTCCTGAAACTTGTCCAGGACCTTAGCCATCGTCTTCTGGGAGTGGTGGTATGCTCCTATTATGGAGGAGAGGGCCTCATGGAGAGTGGGTTCCCTTGGCCTGTCCGCCCCCTGTCGCACAGCAGCCCTCCCAGTTCCCCTGTGTTCCTGTGCCTCCGTCCCCTGGACCGTGTGCCCACTACCACTGCCCCCAGGTCCCTGTTGTTGTTGGGTGGTGGGATATCCTGGGTTCCCTGTAGTGGTGGACACACAGCTGATTGACGTGTCCTTGGGACGGAGGTATGGGCCCGCTGGGTGGGTGCTGTACTGGTGTTTCCAGAGGGTGGAAGGTCAGTGTTGGGCTGTGCCTGTGCCCTATTTGTGATAGTGTGGTCTAGCAGTTAGGCTTATCATAGGGTAGTGTTAAGCATTTGTTATACACACATAAGCAAATACGTGAAAACACACACTCAGGGCCATATTTATACTTTTTGACGCAAAACTGCGCGACGCAGTTTTGCGTCAAAAATATTACCGCCGGCTAACGACATTTCTGTGGGCCATGCGGGCGTCAAATTTATACTTTGACGCACGGTGGCGCAAACCGGAGGTGTGAGTCATTTTATTTGACGCACACCACAGCATCACGTCGTAAAGGAAAACGACGTTAATGCAGCGGAAATGACTGTGAGGCGATTTACGACACCGCAAAGCGGATATGCGGCGTTTTTGACGCAATAGCATCAAAACTCGTCGCAAACACAGCCATTTCAGGAGAGGAGAGCCAAAATGGATCCCAGATGCTTGTACAGACCCCAGGAAGATGACAACAGACCAGGAACCAGCCAGGAGGACCCACACAACCCACGACAGGGAGAAGAAGAAAAGAAAGTGCTCTTCAGTGCAGAGGAGCAGGAAATTCTGGTTAAAGAGGTGACGGAACACCAGCACCAACTGTTTGTCACCTCAAAGTTGTCAAACAGTAGGAGAGAGGCAATATGGCAACAAATTGTTGACAAGATTAACAGTGTGGCAGAAGTACGCAGAACAGTCATCGAGTGCAAGAAATGCTGGCATGACTGCAAGCGCAGGAGCAAGGAAAACATGGTCAGGAACAGGAAGGCAGCACTGCAGACTGTAGGTGGGAGTCCAGCACACCAGGAGGCCCTGGACCACATGGAGGAGATGGTGGCAGCCGTCATCCCTGAGGAGATCGTCACAGGGATTCAAGGACAGGACAGCGCAGACTACCAGGAGACAACGCACATGCAGGGTAAGTCCCATGGGGAATTAAAATGCACCAACGTTAACTGCAACCGGGGGGGGGAATACCTACTACACAATGCATGTAAGTCATCATATACATGGAGTGGCATGGGTAAAGGGGCACAGCACGGGGGCATGGCCCGTTCAGAGGAAACCTGGGGCACACCATTACACAACACGAACAACCTTTCCATGGGGGTATGCTGCCATGCCAGCGATGTTGCAAAGGTAAAGCCACGCCAGGATGGAAGGGCACAAAGTCAAACTGACATCCCATCACACGTCAGCCCCTATACTCCCTACATTAACTAGGGCCCAATTAACAACATCTAACCATCCCGACAACTGGAATGTAACATTGACAACAGTTGCCACTACCACCTCTGCTGTGTGTGCTGGTCAAGTAGCCAATGGCAGTAACGTCCCCATGGATCACACACACCCAAATTAGAGGGTTTAGGATGACAACGTTACCAATGCCCTGAAACAAGACAAATGTTCCAGTCCTGTCAAATGTGAATGCCCATAGTTGCTGCAAACATCAATCAATCAATCAATCAATCAATCATTTCATTTATATAGCGCACTATGTACCCGTCAGGGTTTCGAGGCGCTGGGGGGGGGGTGAGCTGTTAGCGGTCGAAAAGCCAGGTCTTGAGGAGTCTCCTGAAGGTGAGGAGGTCCTGGGTCTGGCGTAGTGAGGTGGGGAGAGAGTTCCAGGTTTTGGCGGCGAGGAAGGAGAAGGATCTGCCGCCGGAGGTCTTGCGCTGGATCCTGGGGACGATGGCGAGGGCGAGATTTGCAGAGCGGAGTTGACGAGTGGGGGCGTAAAAGTTGAGTCTGGAGTTGAGGTAGGTAGGTCCGGTGTTGTGTAGAGCCTTCTGAGCGTGGGTGAGGAGTTTAAAGGTGATCCTCTTGTCCACGGGGAGCCAGTGGAGGTCCTTCAGGTGAGGGGAGATGTGACATCGGCGGGGTATGTCGAGGATCAGGCGGGCGGATGCATTTTGGATACGCTGGAGTCGTTTGATGTCTTTTGTTGGGATGCCTGTGTAGAGTGCGTTGCCGTAGTCAAGTCTGCTGCTGACGAGGGCTTGGGTCACCGTCTTTCTGGTTCCTGTTGGGATCCACTTGAAAATTCTGCGGAGCATTCGAAGGGTGTTGAAGCAGGAAGAGGAGACGGCGCTGACCTGTTTGGACATGGTGAGGGCGGAGTCCAGGATGAAGCCGAGGTTTCTTGCATGGCTGGCTGGGGTGGGTGGGGGTCCAAAGTCAGTGGGCCACCAGGAGTCGTTCCAGGCCGAAGGGGTGCGCCCGAGGATGAGGACTTCCGTCTTGTCGGAGTTGAGCTTCAGGCGGCTGTCATTCATCCACCCGGCGATGGCTTTTAGTCCCTCGTGGAGGTTGGTTTTGGCGGTGAGTGGGTCTTTGGTCAGGGAGAGGACGAGCTGGGTGTCGTCGGCGTAGGAGATGATGCTGAGGTGATGTTGGCGGGCCAGTTTAGCGAGGGGGGCCATGTAGACGTTGAACAACGTAGGGCTGAGGGAGGAGCCTTGGGGGACGCCGCAGATGAGGTTGGTGGCTTTGGAGCGGAAAGGGGAGAGTCGGACTCTCTGGGTTCTGTCGGAGAGGAAGGAGGAGATACAGTTGAGGGCTTTATCTTGGATGCCGGCTTCATGGAGGCGGGTCAGTAGGGTGCGGTGGCAGACTGTGTCAAAAGCGGCTGATAGGTCGAGGAGGATGAGGGCCGAGGTTTCGCCGTTGTCCATTTGAGTTCTGATGTCATCTGTGGCGGCGAGGAGTGCAGTCTCGGTGCTGTGGTTTCGTCTGAATCCGGATTGAGAGGGGTCTAGGATGGTGTTGTCTTCGAGGAAGTGGGCGAGCTGTGTGTTGACGATCTTCTCGATTACTTTTGCTGGAAAAGGGAGGAGAGAGATCGGTCGGAAGTTTTTGAGATCGTTGGGGTCAGCCTTGGGTTTCTTGAGGAGGGGTTGGATTTCTGCGTGTTTCCAGTTGTCTGGGAAGGTGGCGGAGTCGAAGGAGAGGTTGATGATCTTGCGGAGTTTGGGGGCGATGGTGGCGTTGGCTTTGTTGAACACGTGATGTGGGCATGGGTCCGTGGGGGAGCCTGAGTGGATGGTGTTCATGGTTGTTATTGTTTCGGTGTCGTCCACGTGGGTCCAGGCGGTGAGGCGGCAGGCGTCTGTGGAGATGTCAGGGGTGGGGTCTGGCGGCGGAGTGGCGTTGAAGCTGTCGTGGATGGTTGTGATTTTCTGCTGGAAGAAGGTGGAGAGGTCGTCGCAGAGTTTCTGGGAGGGCGGGATGTCGTTGGAGTTGGCGTTGGGGTTTGAGAGTTCCTTCACGATGCCGAAGAGTTCTTTGCAGTCGTGGGCGTTGTTGTTGATGCGTTCAGTGAAGTGGGCGCGCTTGGCGACTCGGATCAGTTGGTGGTGTTCATGGTTGGCGTCTTTGAGGGAGGCGAGGTTGTCGGGTGTGCGCTCTAAGATCCAATTCTTCTTGAGCTTCTGGCAGAGGCTTTTGGAGGCGGTCAGCCAAACATCAGCCAATGTCATCAACATTAGGAGGTACACAGCACTAATGTCATGTCAGGGTCCATCCTATGCCTGGGTCACAATGCAACATCCCAAATGTCATACTGCTCAGACAACAGCATTGAGGGGGAGGACACATGTAACTGGTCACTGAAATACACCTGCACAGTCAGAGGAGGAAATAGGACACTGCTACGACTATCAGGGCAATCCAATGTACCACACATTCCCCAACATCAGCTGTACACATTATCAGTGCTGACATCCATGTCGTGCCATAACAATGCTATGCATAGTATACGCTACATTTCAGAAACGGGGGTAGGTCCAGATTGTTAAGTGTGCTGCTAGTTCCATCAGAGCACCCACAGCCAGTGAAAGGCCTCACTATGAGAATGGAAGTAGGGGGAGGGTTGAGTAGGACAAGAAGGTGGTAATTCACCATTTGGCCAGAACCAACACCTAGAGGAGATGATGCTGACAAGTCCACAAACTGACCACAATACATGTGACATGCAGGTGGGGCATAGGCCTGGGAGAATGACCATCTGAAAGACTGGATCAATGAACAGGAACCAAGATCACAATGTGAAAAGCATCACAAGGCAGGCATGTCACATCACAAATGCCACAACACAGACACACTAATTGTACCGTATTTCATTGCAGAGGACTATGGACCTCCTGTGGATATGCCTGTCCTGGACTACCCTGATGACATGGATGACGAGCTGACAAACATCAGCCACCAGACCCTCCAAGAGGTCCTTGGAACCCTCCAGACCCCACCTTCAGTCACAAGGAGAAGCACAGAGACAACAGCCATCGCAGAGGATCCACCCACCACCCCAATTGTAAGACCTACAAGCTCCAATACAGCTGAGGACTCTGACAACACTGGCACCAGCTTTGAGAGAACTGTAGTCAGAGTACAGCGGGAACTGGCCAAGGAGGTGCGGTGGGGATGCAAACTATTGCAGCCAGTCTAGAGGGGGTGCGTTTGTGCATGATGTCAACTGAAGAACAGGCAGCAGCTATGCAAGGGCGAACAACTATCTTGCAGGAACTTGAAAAAAGGCTGAAGGAAATCAGCACACCTGTAATACAGTTAACCCAACACCCACAATAGCAATCCTGCCAACGCATGCACGAATGCAACATTGAACCCCTCAGGGCTGTCCTGGCTGCCTACCATCGTGATGTGGCTGCTATTGTTAAGAACCAGCAGATCCTCCTTACAGCAGTACTGCCCTTAAGACCCCCACAGGTAGCAGCTACCGGGATGTCTGACTCCACGTCTATACACACTGAGGTGTGTGTTGCCCCTTCACAACCACCACAACCAAGGGCAGAGGAGGCAACACACAAATCAGAAGATGAAGACCAGGGACAGATCACCTTCACACGTAAAAGTACCCAAGAACACTATTCCCTGCCACATGGCCACCTATTACCAAGGTCCTGCGCTTTGTAACATGCCAGTCACGCAACAACTGTACTCAAGCACTGTTCTGCAACCCACTGTCTATCTTGTCAGCCTGCCCAGTGATTGTCTCTCACTAACTCATTGGCAAGTCCTGTCCCTCTGCACTGTCTGACACTTCACCCCAGCATGTCCAATGACATGTCCTTTAGCACTTGTGTAGGATCACAATGGAAGATATCACTATAATGGACTCACGATCATGGACAATGTACATATAGCACTACATCACTTTTCAATAAATAGCACTTACACAACCACTTTGTCTCTGTGTAATGTGACACATCAACCATGCAGTAGATCACTGAATTCTGCCTCCTGTCAAATATCATAGATTGTCAATACAACTGTCCTGAAATAATGTGGGCTGATAACTCTGCACAGTGGCCTGGATTCTACCATACTCTGCCCTTCCTTGGGGTAGTTTCTGAGGAAAAAAGAAACTATACACCATAATGCTGTGTTGGACAGATTAACGCTTCCTCAAGGGACATCTAAACCATAAAATAGTGCCTTCAAAATGTTGGTACAATGCAAAACTAACATATGTCACATTGCCCACAAATATAAGCGAACACTCACCAAACTGCATGAAAGGAGGTGTATGAGTTTACATCCAAATAAGTAATCATGCTAAACAGTGTAACAAATGATCGATGTGAGTTATGTACACTATACTACAAGAGAGCTTACTACCACTCACGTTATAAGGGTTTCCTTGGACATGAGACTGCAGTCAGACATAACACAGTGTCTTAAATCTGGAAGCACTGTATGTGACATTGAAAACATACATTACGAAAATAACACGCTTTGGGATCCATAGTAACTGGGATTGGTGGTTGCAATGAATGGCCGAATCTTTGCTAAGTAGCTTTGGTGTAGCTGCCAATGTTACAGCTCAGTTGTGATTTGTTAGCAGCATAGGACACAAAATGTAATACAAAAGAAACACTGTGCACTCATGCCAAGGCCCTGATCTACAAGCATGTCACACAAACTGTAAAGGGTCACCTACATATTTATTAAACAGTAAAAACAGAAGTGAAAACTCAGGGAAAAGCCTTACCTACCCTAATCTACTCTAACTGCTCATTACCCACAACTGTCCGTATCTAACCTAAGCTAAACTTACTTATCACATTTAACTAAACATTCTAAACATCAACCCCCCAAACCCCTTACGAGATGGGACACATGGAGGACTACAGATACTAACCTAAGCACATACTATCCTATACTAAACAAATATATATATTTTGTAAACACACAAGAACCCCAACATTGCCCACCACCCACCGACCCACACACTTAAAAATAAACAGTAGAAATATTCAGGACCCCCCACCCACTAACACTAACTAATCAAACATCCTATAGTAACCTAACACTAAGCCCCCTAAACCCACAAAGTATAAGAACCAGGAAAGTTGAGGGAGGGGAGGGAATCATGTCCGTCTATTCATCTACAGGTTGGCCCTCCGGAGGGTCCTCATGATCGAACGCACCCGCCGGTTGACCTGTTGCACCTCCTGACGCAGTCGGCTCATCTTCTTGAGGACACGGTCCAATTTTCGCTGCATTTGTCCAAAAGCAGCAGGGTCAATGGCTGCAGCTGGGGTGGTCTGGGTGCCAGCCGAGGAAGTATGGGGCTGTGTTGTGTTCATGGCTGTGGGCTGCCCTGCAGGTGGTGCTGTGCTTGGGTCTGGAGCAGTTGCTATGGATGTTCCTGCAACGGTCCCAGCTGCTGGTGGTGCCACCTGGGTGGTAGTGGTGGTGGTGCTAGTGGTGGTTGTAGTGAGCAAAGAAGGTCTGCCTTGTGGAAATGCCCTCCAGGCTCCGGAGGCTCGCTCATGGCGGTATCTGCGGGCCATTTTTCGGTACCCAGACTCGACTTGAAGTATGTGTTAGTACCTCATTGCCTGCTGTTGAAACTCCCTGACCTGAATGGGTGTCATATTTGCAGCTGTTAAGACAAATTGAAAATCTAACATTAGGTACTGCATTGTGTGAAATGGCACAAGAAGTAAATCAGACAATACATCTATTGTACTTGTAACAGCTCATATCATCATACAGATCATGGATTGTCCCTGAGGAAGTACATGGCAAACCGTCCTACAAAGGTCCTATCACACATAGCACATCCAAACCCTACAAGATGGGTAACAACAGCCATGATTTTTGTCAGCTAACAATCATGCTGCACATCCTCCACCACTGCCAGGGCTACAAATGTCATTGTATGGGATGGAAATCTAGGGCCACATGATCTGCAAGTTGTAAATGTACTTGCTAGTATAGTACTCATGTGCGAAACATGAGTGTGTATAGTAGGTTCAGACAAAAGATTCACTGATTTACATGTCTGTATACCAAACTTGTATCATCAGTCCTAGGTACACTATTCACAAACCTATGCTGTGTTTGAGGGTGGGGGTGGACTAACAACTAATAATTTCAAACAACAAGGACACCCAGGAAGCTTAGGAAAGCTGGACATGTGATTGGCTCAGCACACACACCACAGGTAAGGAGGATCTCCAAATAGGAGACAGCAATCCTTGACCAATCCCATCGCCACTCATGTTTGGAAATGCAGACCTTTGTCCACATCATTTACTACCAGTAAGCCATGACTTGCATAAAACACAGAGATGCAAGAACATCCCTGGCCATGAGTTGCATGCACACCTAGGCCATTGCACTCAAGTGCCACATACTTGTAGCACTACATGTGGAGCTACATGCTGCTAGGATGTTTAACCTACAGTTTAATAAGTACATTAGTGAATTGGGAAGCAGAATTCTGTGGGTAAGCATTTGGCAGCCCCATTCTGGGAGAATTTGAGTCTGACTGGCTGACTAAATCACTAATTTGGTCCAGTGCGACTCTTTCTGATTCAAAGCCCAGCTGTGCTTCAGCTGGTGGTCATTTCTTGGTGTCCTATAAATCTGTTGCAGATGATGCAACACCTTTGCCCACCTGAGCCTCCGTGCCTCAGTGTGATACCCCTGTATCACCCGCCCACCTGCCACAATCATTAGGGGTAGGAAATGTCACACCAGCCATATAAATCCACCCAGCTCCTCCTCTCCCATCTTGCCAAGACGAGGCCTACCCAACATCTTTGTAGCAACAGAGAAATAGGCGATAAAGGGGAACAAAGGAGAATAGGGGGAAAGTAGAACAGGAAAATCTTCTAATAAACAACTAACACAGCCCAACTATACCCAAACTAATACTACCCACAACAGACTCCCAACAAAACAAAGACAATACTTTACAACACAAATGAGCACAAAAAACACTCAGACAGGATACTAAAACAAGTTTTTATTCACAAAAAGACAATAAAAAGACCACACAGGAGACAAATTCACTAAATACACAGAGACAAATTGAGACACAGCCACACAGTCAGGAAATATCACAGACTGCAAAGTGAAAGTGAAAGTACACCCACTGTACATATTCTGTAAACAGGATATCCTATTACATCACTTCCTGCCTAAAATGGCGGGCGTTTTTATCTTCATGTGTCAAAATATTTTGATGCATACAGTCTGCGCGTCATTTTGTTTGTTGCACAGGAGTAGATTTGAGCCCGCATCCATATGTTTTGAAATAGTTTTACACTTAACCAATTTTCTGAGGTACAGTGTGGAAGATACAGCTCAGGGGCAATGGTTATTTCAGGGCATTATGCGTCGTTTTTTCGGCCATAAGCGTCATTTTTGGACGCGTGTGCGGCAAAATTTCAGGCATTAACTGGCTTTGGGTCATTTTACCATTTTAATGTTATATTACAGTTGTGCCAATACTGAGATAGGCCGATTGCACCCACTTTGGTCATGACGGTGTATGGGCACATGTGACACATCATACTACTGCGGACCATGATCTGCTACTTCATGTACAGGAATTCACTCTTGACTGATGCCCCTCATGGCCAAACGTGTGGCCTACATATCTGTATTGCACAAATTGGCCATGTTTGGCGTCAGAGAGGATAGCAAGGTGACACACATAAGTACAATACCTCAATGCCTGTGGCTCAATGTGTGTGCATTGGCTACTAATATTGTTGTTGACCCACTGTGTGAGCATCACATTGATTAATCTTGCAGCTATTCACCATGCACAGCCCATCAATATGTTGTGAGCAATGTGAATCAGCGTGGGAACTGTCAGGGTCCTAACATGTGTGGACTGTTAATACACATTATCAGAGGTTGCTGGTTCTGCTGGAGACACCATACCCAATCCCTGCATACGGCCATGGTGCAACATCACACTTTGTCGCTCATGCATACATGAGACCCAGACAAGGGATAGGCCATGATTTGGGTATTTGGAGACAAGTTCCCAATGATGGTATGGGAAATAAGCAGATTATGCTAAATAACTTATTTGAGTATGCAGTGAAGAACCACCTGACAAAATACCCCCGGAGGAATGTGAGGGTTGGGAAAACAAGTATGATACATATGTAGCCACAAGGAACCTTTAGGGTAAACACAGACAGGTGCCAGTCAGGCTGACAGGATGCAGTGTCAATCAGGATCCAGCAATTTCACAAGGTACATACTCAGTTGTCTGACTGAGACTGGTTGGAGGAAGAACAAGACAGTTGACATGGAAAACTGTGTTTGTCCTGTGTTTTGGAAGGTAACACATAAACCCAAGGGCTGTGTTACACAGCTTATTTTTCTAGCAATGCATAACAGTGTAATCGAATAAATGGCAGCTTCTATGCTGTTCCAAGCATCTGCAAGGGCAGTGCATGTTCAAATGGCTGGTCTGCATGGAGGTGCTCACAGGTGTGTGCTGCATCAGTTTCGCACAGGTCCTGTAGGTGAGATTTGAGTTCAAATGGCCAACTGTACCTTTCACATGGGAAGCAAACTACAGGTGATAACAGGGCTTAGAGACTACAAGCCTGTGCATTATTTAACCTGACGTTCATGCAGACAGATGTACAATGACTATGGCATACCATACTAAAGGGTGAAGCACACTGGATTAATATTGTTGGTCTGTGTGTGTGTAGAGGAGGGAATATCTGGGAACACATATTACCATTCCAGGGACCTCTTAAGACCGGTGGGGTGAGACCAGGAACATGGGTGTGTCAGGACTTAGGACATGGGCTGACATGTACATGGAATGTCATGTGCGCAATGCTTGTCATATGTGTGGCACTTGTGCTCTCTACGTTCTGCTTATATGGAATTCTAGTAACAGATAGTCCTTGCAAAGATAGGTGCTGTACGACTTACTGCTGTCAAGGGTCTGGTCATACATTCCTGTTACCAATGCAATAGCACATCCACTGCCTCATGTATGAGGCATTTTTTTTCCTTATTGACTATTGGTGTCTTAGTTGTGTGCCATATGCTGCGATAAACCATGTTGACAACATGTGTGTATGAAATAGGTGTGGTCCTCTGCTATTGCCCTTCAAAGTTGAAATGTACAGGATATATGTCATTTACAGTGTGTGTGAATGTGACTGTTGAATTATACGCATCACAATTGCTTTGGAAATTTCTGTGTCCTGATCGGTATATCAGCAATGCTCCATGAGGCTACACTCTTATTCTGATAGTTAGAGATAAAGGTGTGCAAAAATGATTACCCTGCCCATGCTATGGTGATTATTATAGGTGTTTATTTACATATGTTGTTACAGTGGTGATGGTGAGTTGATTCAAAAGAAATTGTTGACAATATGTTGGCGCCTACGCAATCCTGCAGCTGTGTTTGGTTGGTCCCCCTCATGTTGCAGGCCAGCATCCTCCTCTTCCTCCTCTTCAGGCATTTGTGGGTCTGGTTCTAATAGGGGAATGTTCATTTATACACAAATGTTGTGCAGGATGGCACATGTTAAAATGATCTTGCAGACCATTTCTGGTGAGTATAGGAGGCTGCCACCAGTGATGTCGAGGCACCTGAATCTTGACTTCAGGATGCCAAAGGTCCTCTTGACTATGGTGCGTGTCCTCTTATGTGCCTCATTGTAGGCACGCTCTGCTGCAGTGCTTGGGTTGCCAAATGGTGTCATAATCCATGGCTGGATCCCATACCCCTGATCAGCTGAAACAGAAAATGTTTGAGATCATGTTGATGTAGCTTGCCCCATTAATATCACCTTCCATGGCAGTAGTTGTCTTGTGTTGTTTGTGACTCTTTTGTGTTATTGTGTTGATTCCTAGGCTTCTAGGATGTTCCATCAGCATTGGGTTGTTTCCTTGGCTGAAAGAGTGTTTGCCTGCTGACCGGTTGTCAGCAGTATGTTTTGGGAGTTGCAGTCCAGTGTGTACTCCCTAGCATTGTGACTTGTGATACAGGTGTCCCTGTGTCTTCACTGGGGGTTAGATGATAGTTCCATACACAGATTCAATTTGACAGTGGCGGTAACACATTAGCATCTATGTACCCTAGACATCCCATACCTTTAGACATATGCAATGGATTAATTTAAACATCAGTGAGACGCTTACATTTTGCAAGGTGACAATTAGCCAAACCTCTCCATACGTTGTGATCATTGACGTCTTAACATTTGACTGTACACTAATTTCACATTTTTGACAGGTTCACTGCAGACCTATCAAACATGCCTAGCGGTATCACAACCTCAATGTGTTCCTGTTCACATATCGCTGTCGTGGTGTATGTGTTGTTTGTCCTAGAGGGTTGCTGTGCAGTGTGTATATGAGTAGGTTTCTGTACTTACCAACAAGTAGTCCATTGCCATATCGTCCATCCTGGAAGTGTTGATTGATGGTACAGTGACGGAAGATGAATGAATCATGTACACTCCCAGGATACTTTGCCACGATGTTGGTGATCAATCCCTGGTGATCCACAATGGCCTGCACATTGATAGAGTGTGTGTGCTTCCTGTTGCGGTACAGATGTTCAGTTGCAGCAGGTGGCACAAGGCGTACATGTGTGCAATCAATGGCACCAAGGACGTATTGAAATCCATTAATGAGGTAAAACCCCTGTTTTGTCTCCTGCTGCTTCTGCTATGTGTTTGGGAAGCAGATGTGGCGTGGTGTGAGGGAGATGATAGCATCCAGTACCTTGGGCAGGAATGTAGAGAATGATGGCTGTGAGATCCCAGCAACCAGGCCGCCAGTGGTTTGAAAGGAGCCACTTGCCAACATGTGTATTTCAGCTAGCAGCTTGGTTTCTTGTGGGATGGTGCGGGGTGTCTGCAAGCTGGGTGCCAACTGTGGCTCAATGTTGCGCAGCAGCTGCCGAATGGTTTGCCAGTTCAACCTGTACCTCTGGATGATGTCATGTTCCCTGAGGCCAGGAAGGGTTGTCCTGGTGCGTAATATCCTCTCCTGCCTTCTGCGTTGCCGTTGGGGTCCCTGCTGGTGTTGTGGAAGCTGCTGTTGTTGTTGCTGTGATCTGCGTCTGCGTGCACGCTGGGTGAGAAGCACCTCCATGTATTCCTTTTGCTACTCTGCTGTTGCTTCTGTGTTTTTTTATTAAATACATGTGTGTTTGCCCCATTTTAACGCCTGACCTGACCCAGGCGTTAATTTTTGACGCAAATCGGGCTGTGCATCATTTTCCGACTCCACCTTCCGGCCATGTGGGATTTTTGCACTGTAGTATAAATACGACGCACAGGTGTTTGTGTCATTTTTTGGACGGGAACACCTACCTTGCATATCATTAACGCAAGGCAATTTCCCGCATCCAGAAAATTACGCACACGGCGTCCGTGGGCTCGGGCGTCAAAGTTTAAATATGGGGCAAGGTTTGTGCCGAATGTGCGTCAAAATGTTTGACGCACATTCGGCGCAGACGGAGTATAAATATGGCCCTCAGTGACTTAACTCCAGACCAATAGGTCTTTATATAGAAAAATATTCTTTCTTAATTTATTTCTAGAACCACAAGATTCATTTAGCAGGTAAGTACATTAAATGAAAGATACTTTGCATAGTAATACTTAGAACTTTGAATGGAATCAACAATGTAAACAGTTTTCTTTAAAATGGCAAAAAGCTATTTTGAAAGTGGACACAATGCAATTTTCAACAGTTCATGGGGGAGGTAAGAAAAGTAGAGTTTTTTAGGTAAATAACAACCTTACGGGTTCAGTCTCTGGGGCATAGGTAGCCCGCCGTTGGGGGTTCAAGATAACCCCAACCACCCAGCATCAGCAACACAGTGCCAGGTAGATGCAGAGGTCAAACAGGAGCCAAAATAACATTGGTCCCCATGGAGACCAGTACACCGGTTCCAGTCTGTTTTTAGGTAAGTACCCGCATTGTCAGAGTGTAGACCAGGGGTGTTTGAAGGAGCACTGGAGGGGCCCCAAGTAGGCACAAAAACCACACCATCAGCAGCATAGGGACAGCCAGGTTCTCAATAGAACTCTATGGAGGGACCCGAGGGTCACGTAGACACTACAGGCAGGGCACAGGGGGGGCTTCTCGAGCAAGCTACCGACTGTGCAAGGGTGAGGGCCGCCTGCTGGTCATTGCTGCACTGGTTGTCGGTTTCTCTTGGGCCTGGGGGCTGCGGGTGAAGTGTTTCTCTGGGCAATGGATATCTTCGTCCCGGGTAGTCGCTGTCAGGGGGTCCTTGGGACTCCCTCTGCAGGCATCACCATGGGGTCTGGAGAGGTCATCCCAGGGTGGACACATAGTCGGAATCACATGGGGATCCACTCCGGCTGGTTGGTTTCTCTTGACACGGGCGGGGGCATCGGGTGTAGAGTAGTTTGGACTCACCCTTCTAGAATGAGGTGAGAGTCACTTTAAAGAGGGTTTCTTTGTCTTTTTGTTGGACAGGTCTGCTGTCCAAGGGAGTTTCTAGGTCCTTGGTGAGGCAGGCAGTCCCCTGCAGTCTTTTCAGTGGTCGTTAGTCCTGCAGAATGAGTTGCTTTTTCTTTTGCAGCTTTTTGAAGCAGGAGATGGGCCAGTAGGGCCGGTGCAGATTTAGTTGTTGTCTCCTTCTCTTCTCTGCGGGGTTTTCAGCTCAGCAGTCCTTCTTCTTTCTTGCGGTCATCAGGAATCTGAAGAGCTGGGTTCAGGGCTGCCCTAAATACTAAATTTAGGGGTGTGTTTGGGGTCAGAGAGCAGTAGCCAATGGCTACTCTCCATCGAGGGTGGCTACACCCTCCTTGTGCCCACTCCCTCTGGGGGGGGGGGTGCATCCCTATCCCTATTGGTTCTAATCCTCAAAAGCAAGATAAAGGATTTCTAAAGGAGGGGGTCACTTCAGCTCTGGACACCTTAGGGGTGGTCCTGGCTGAGGGGGTGACTTCTCCTTGTTTTTTTCATTATCCTTTTGGATTTGCCGCCAAAAGTGGGGGCTCGCCCGGGGAGCAGGCATCTTCACTGGCTGGAGTGCCCTGTGGCACTGTAACACCAGGCCTGAGCCTGTGAGGCTCACCGCCATGTGTTACAGTTCCTGCAGGGGGAAGTGTGAAGCACCTCCACCCAGGACAGGCTTTGTTTCTGACAACAGAGTGCATAAAGGCACTCACCCCATGTGATCAGAAACTCGTCTGGAAGTGGCAGGCTGGCACAGACTGGTCAGTCTTACACTATCCGTTAGGCTAACATACTGGGGGCATCTCTAAGATGCCCTCTGTGTGCATTTCTCATTAAATCCTACACTGGCATCAGTTTATTGTCCCCAGAAGTTCAATACCAAACTTCCCAGTATTCAGTGTAGCCATGATTGAACTGTGGAGATTGTTTTTGACAAACTCCCAGACCATATACTTAAGATGGCCACACTGCAGTTACAATGTATAAGAATGGACTTATATACTGTAGGGGCATAGTGCTCATGCAGCTATGTCCTCACCTGTGGTATAGGGCACTCTGCCTTGGGACTGTAAGGCCTGCTAGAGGGGTGACTAACCTATGCCACAATGGCCCCGGCGGTAGTAGTCCGCCAGGGCAGCGCTGCTAGCAGCGCTGCCCAGGGGATTATGAGTCCCCGACCGCCAGCCTTTTGAAAGGCTGGCGGTACGGGGAGTCGCGGGACCCCTGGGGGCCCCTGCACTGCCCATGCCACAGGCATGGGCAGTGCAGGGGCCCCCTGACAGGGCCCCATGCACCTTTTCACTGTCTGCTAGGCAGACAGTGAAAAGTGCGATGGGTGCAACTGCACAAGTCACACGGCTGCAACACCGCCGGCTCCATTTGGAGCCTGCTCCCATGTTGCGGCCCACATCCCCGCTGGGCCGGCAGGCAGAAACTCGGTTTCCGCCCGCCGGCCCAGCGGGGATGTCAAAATAGGCACCGCAGGAGTGCAGCTGCATTGGCGGCCGCACGGCGGTTACAACTTGGCGGGCGGCGCTTACCGCCAGCCAATGTTGTAATGAGGCCCAAAGTCTTTACATTTTCATAAAGAAAGGACACTTTCTTGAACATATATTTATTGTTAGTGAAACGTGGTAAATGAAATTAGATATTCTACTACACACCATTTTCCGAAGTAGGTATTCTACTTATTTACCTACATTGTGTGTTTATATATCATAGACCTACCCACCAGGGCAGCAAAAGTGCTTTCCCAAGAACTACACTAATGGTGGATACATTTCAGCAACTGTTACATTAAATAACAGGAACGATAGTTAGTTCAAAAGGCAGCGATTAAAGAGGTGAGTTTTCAAGTTCCTTCTGAGTGAGAAGGACTGGGATCAACCTGATATGTTGGTATGTTGTTCCTCCATCTAGGTGGTTCTCAAAGTTCATTTCTTAGATTTGATGGGTGTGCAGCGAGTATAGCTTTGTTTTTGTAAGTTATTTGCGGCCAGATGTAGGAAGCATTTTGCACGTCGCAAACAGTGATTTTCGCTGTTTACGATGTGCAAAATGCACTTTGCAATGCACAAAACCCGTTTTGGGATTCGGTAACCTGGTTACCCCTTCCTAATTGCGAGCCGCAGTGCAATGCAGGATTGCTTTGTGACCGCGAACACGGTCACAAAGCAATCGCACTTTGCACCCAGTTGAAATGGGGAAGGGGGACCCTTTCCTCGTTGTGAATGGACCTGCAAACAGCAGGCAGTGGTCCTATGGACCACTGCCTGCTCTGAAAAAAATTAAACAAAAACATTTAATTTTACGTTTTTGTAATGCATCTCGTTTTCCTTTAAGGAAAACGAGATGCATTACAAAAAAAAAAAAACTGCTCTACTAAAAAGCAGTCACAGACATGGTGGACTGCTGTCTCCAGCAGGCCAACATCCCTGTGAGTGCCGCGATCTCAAGGGGGTCACAAATTGCGACCCACCTCATGAATATTTATGAGGTGGGTATTTGCGACCCCCTTGCGAGTCACAAACAGTGTCAGGGAAACTGTTGTGCATAAGGTTTTGCGACCCGCAAATAGCTAGTCGTAAAACTCGACGTACCTACATCTGGCCCTTAGAATTTAGTCAGTGACAGCCAGTAATACCTATGTAATATGATCTGATTTCTTGGCCCCAGTGTTCATCCGGATGGAGTATGTCTTTGATGGTGCAATGGATGATGCGATTATATGTCAGCAAGTATTTCCCTCCTTGACTGTTCAACCCTGCCAAATGCTAGAAGAGAATTAAACAATTCACAGTTTATTGAGCTCCAGGAGCAGCCGACTTTTGTAGTTCCAGCAACAATATTTGTCACAAAGCTTACCTTGTTCTTGAGCTGCACATGACCCTGAGAACTGGTGATACATACCCCGCACCTTGATATTTCGGTTCCTAAGGCAACGGACTGAGGTGTGGGCTGCAAAATTAAATAAATAAATAAATTACGATAAAAACTCCGTAAAAATCGTTTCTATCGATGGAATGGATTTTCGGATTCTAAAGGGTAAACAATCTAAATGAGAATTACTGGCTTGCTTGATTTTTTGACATTTTGATAGCAATCCAAATTCGATCTGCAAAATGTTTCAAGAAAGGGAGCTCATGCCGAGAGGTAAGTTGATACACGGTATTTCAGAAGAGATCCTAACCTACCAGTTTGCAGGTCGTTTTAGGATTCAGCACTGAATATAAACATAAACTTTACATAAACAGTTACAACAGACTGACAAGAAAAGAACCGCTTTTATTTCTGGGCGAAGGAGTTGTCTAGCGAGCGAGCCCTCTCCTCCGTTAAATAAATGTTATATTTCTTCAACTGTCACAATTTTCCTAAATCATCCTGAAGATGGCAGCATTGATTCGTCCTACCAACAATCCATTTTTTTTATAGTTAATTTAAAAGGAGAATCTGTAAAGTGAATATTAAAATGCACGAAAAATGGGACATGTTGAACCTTACAGATCACTTAAATTATTTCAAAGGTGGAATGTGGGCTGTTGCATATGCAAAGATGTTCACGTTCCCTTGAAGATTAAGCAGAACCATCTACAGTCACACAGCTGATGCTGTCAGATAATGCTGGCCAAAGTTAGTTAAGTACATGTTTTACCAGTTTTGTCGCTGCTTTGTCTTTGTAATTGCAAAGCAGCTGATAACCTTGTCTGCTATGCTTCATCATAATGTATTATCTACATTTAAAAGGAGAATTTTATTACATGTATTATCACAAGATGTGGTTCAGGTGTAGATAGAGCACGAATTACTTCCCAAAGCTCAGTTTTATTAAAATGTATATTACAGGCACTTAATGTGAACACGTAGCCTGCATTTTTATGTGATATTTCATATAATCTATAAAAATAGAGTGTCTGCCGTTTAAAGGATTGTGAAGAATTCTATACATAAACGATGCCTTGACTGTAAACAATATGAACCACCTGGAAATGGAGATCGTAGGGTCTAAGGTACCGCTAACATCAAATGCTGAGGCTGATAAAACATTTCTCTGCATTTAGTTACATTGTACCTATCAAGGTTGGTGAAAAGGTCACTGGCACTTGTACTGAAATGTAAACCTTGCACTAGCCCCGCAGACCTCTTATGCAGTGACACTGCTCCTTAGTGTGCTCTAATTAGCTCCGAAGCGCCCTGTGACTTCATGCTAATTAATGACCTTTCAGAACCTCTGGGTCTGTCAGCATGGGCTTCCAGAGTTCACTAAGGCACTCGTTTCCCTCATTATCCTGTTCTAGAAACTTCGAGTGGCTTATTTACAAGACCCTTGCGACACCGGAACCTCACTTTTTGTGACGCTCCGCTCCGGTGGTGCAATGCTGTGCGCCATATTTACAAGGCGGTGTTAAAACACTTTTTGTAGCTACACACCTCCTTGTAAATATGGGCTCCTGATGCAGTTTTCTGTGGCAAAGGGGTGTGCAATGCATGTTGCTGTGGGTGTACCCATGCAACAATCTTTGCTTTTTGACTTTGCCCCAGATTTACAAGGGGACGTAAATCTGAGGCAGTGCCAAACACAAACGCCACCCCAGTGGGGGAATTAGAGTTGCGCAATGAGGAGAAATACTTTTATTTTTCCTCGTTTTTTGCTCTTTCTATGTGTGCTGCATTCTGCAACACACAAAGAAAGAACAAATTGTCATTAGTGATTGTTTTTGTGCAGGAAGGTGTTTCTTCCTGCACAAAACCAATCACCCCCACAACACAGGCATCCTTGCACCATGCCGCAAGGGTGCTTGCATTGGCACTAGGCAGCTAATTTAGTGCTGGTGCAGGAGAGAACACAGGGAAATGCCGTATTCCTGCAAGTACGATACATTCCTGCGTTCTGGAAATGACGCAGCTCAGCGCGGCAAAAATGCTTGCAGCACCGTGGGGCACCATTTCCTTGTAAATTTGCCCCTTTGAGTTCATTTACTAAATACCTAGGTCCTCATTTACAAGGGGACTGCGCTACCGGAACATCACTTTTACCAACGTTCCAGTGGCGCAATGCCCTGCCCCATATTTACAAAGTGTTGTTAAGCCACTTTTTGTGTAAATACGGCCCCTAAACACACATTACTTTGCATGAAAGGAGCGTGCAATGGGTGTTGCTGTGGGCGTTCCACTGCAACACCCATTGCATTTTGACTCTGCCCCAGATTTACAAGGATTCTTAAACCTGAGGCAGCACTCAAAATCAATGCCAGTCCATGGGTGGAGTTAGCATACTTTTATTTCTCCTCGTTTTTGCTTTTCCTATGTCTGCTGCATTCTGCAGCAGACATAGCCTGAGCAAAACAAAATTTATGATTGTTAATGTGAAGGAAAATATCCCTTCCTGCACATAAACAATCATTAAATAATGACAATTTGCTACTCCTGCATTGTGCAGCACGCATAGGACTAGCATACAGCCATTATTGGTTATTGGCTATATAGGAGTATAACTCCCTTACAACACAGTAAATACGGCACATTCCTGTGTTTCTAAAGTGATGCTGCATGGCGCTGCCAAAGTTTCCATAGTGCTGTGCCACTTTCTAGTAAATGAGGCCCTTAGGTGCTTATTTACGAGCCTCATTGCGCCACCCGAGGGTCACTTTTGTGATGCTCTGATGGCCCTAACTGCAGAGCCATATCTACAAGGCCACGTAAAGCCACCCAGCGTGGCTTTACGTGCCTTTGTAGATATGACGTGAGACAATGCAGTCCAAGTCACTACGTTGCCTCACACCACGTTAGAGAGGCGTGCTATGGGTGTTACAGTGGGTGTTCCCATGTAACACCAATGGCAGTTGACACATTCCCAGATATACGAGAAAATGTTGTTAGGCCTGTAAGCTCTTGGTGGGGTTTTGGCTTCTAACCTCTTGTTACGATCCTGTGCTGGACGTCGTTTTTGCTGCCTTTAGGACTCTGGGCACTTTACCACTGCTGACCAGTGCTATAGTGCAAATGCTCTATGTCTATATTGGGCTGTTGATTGATTTTCTCCATGATTGTAGTAAGTCTCTTGTTAAGTGCACTAGAGGTGTCCAGGGCCTCTAAATCAAATGTTACAAGTGGACCTGCAGCACTGATTGTACCACCCATATGAGTAGCCCTGTAAACATGGCTCAGACCAGTGCTTAATTTGTGGTTGTTGTTTCCGGTGCAGAGCACCAGCACTTATTTTTGAGGGCCGGCGCTTATTTTTCTGCCCCACGCATTTGCTGCGAGCAAAAGACACATATTGGAAAGACAGAGGAAGAGAAAAACGAAAAAGCATCACAATGGAAGAAAGAAGACAGCTGCAAGAGTGAGCTGGAGGGGCAGGGAGTGAGTGTAAATGGATTGAGGAGGCCCGAAAGGGCTTCAGGACAACGCTGCCTCAGAATACCGTGCTCCCACATTTAATTGCAGCAGCCAAGTGTTTAAGAGGAGGGCTTTAAGCACCAGCACATTTTTATTTACAAATTAAGCACTGGCTCAGACCTGCCACTGCAGTGTCCGTGTGTGCAGTTTTAACCTGCCAGTCCCACCTGGCAAGTGTATCCTCTTGCTAGGCCAAAACCTTCCCTTTTTATTCATGTAAGGCACCCCTAAGGTAGGCCCTAGGTAGCTCCATAGACAGGGTGCAGTGTATGTTAAAGGCAGGACATGTACTCATGTGCTTTGCATGTCCTAACAGTGAATTACTGCCAAACTCGGTTTTCCCTGTTGCAAGGAATATCTCTCTCATAGGTTAACATGGGGGATGCCTTTAAATATCATTAAAGCAGAGTTTTCCTTTGAGAGCTGAAAGAAATTGGAGTTTGGTGTCTCTAAACCCACAATTTAAATACACATCTTATGGTAAAGTTGTTTTTTAATTTGTCTCTTTGAAAATGCCACTTTTAGAAAGTGAGCATTTTCATGCTTAAACCATTCTGTGACTCTGCCTGCTTGTGTATTCCCTGTCTGGGTCAGACTGACAGTTGGGATGTTTGTGAATCCCCTCTAGACAGTGACACAAAGGGAGCTTGGGTGTAGCCTGCATATCCTGATGAGCCATCTGGGCTAGAGTGGAGGGAGGAGTGATCATTTACACCTGAAAGGGCTGTGCCTGCCGTCACAAAATGCAGACTCCAACCCCCTGGTGTGTGTCTGGGGCCAGTCCTGGGCAAGGCAGGATCTTGTGAACAACAGAGACTTTCCTTTGAAGTTTGCCTACCTCAAAGGCAGAAAGGGGTATTAGTAGTGGACCCAAAACCCCAGATATTTAGATTTAATTCTGGAACCAAGAGGAACCTCTGCCAAGGAAAAGAGCTGAAGAGCTGAGGAGAAATGCTGCCCCTGTCTGTGACTGTGCTTTGTTGGGCTATCCTGCAGTTGCTACTTCTGCCTTTGAAAGGGGACAAAGACTGGACTTTGTGTATATTCCTGCTTGTGAAGAATCTTCAATGGCTTGCACTGAGCTTGCCTCCTGTTTTGAAGTCTCAGGGTCATCAAAGACTTTCTGTGTCAGCACTTGGAGATTCTGCTGAGACTCCTGCCCTGCCAAGTGGTGCCCTATCCAGTCCTGGGACCCTTGAAAGGTGAAGTTGGTAGAACAAGGACTGAAATCCACGCACAGGAAGCCGTTTGGGGGAAATTTAAAAAACAACACACCACCCACTTTGCAGCTGAAATTGACATGCCACCTGCATCGCGGATGGGAAATTAACACATCACCCGCATCGCGGCCGGAGAGACAACGCAACACCTGCTTGCAGCTGCTGAAAATGTTGCAAGCCGCACGCAGCGCTTTTTTCCTTCACCATGCGAACAGGATTTCTCACGCATCGTGTGGGGCGTCAAAGTCATTGTGAACCTGTGTGGATCCGAGGTGCCCCGTCAGGAAATCAATGGAACATTCTCTTGCGGGAGAGAAAAACAACGTATCGCCTACCTGACCAGAGAAGTAACGACACACGGCCTCACATGCGAGTAAGGAATCAACACATCACTGACTTTTCCAATTCACGCTCGCCCATGGAGCTTTATTTTTTATGTGAACCAGGTACTTTGTGTAAAAACAACATTTGCATTGTTTTCTATCGATTAAGAGTCTATTCTTTTGAAAATACATATCTTGACTTGTGTATGTTGGATTTATGTCCTTTTGGTCTTGTTAGATAAGCAATGTCTATTTTTTCTAAATTAGTGTGGTGTCCATTTTGTAGTGTTTTCACTGTATTACTGTGTGTGTTTGTACAAATACTTTACACATTGCCTTTGAGATAAGCATGGCTGCTTGTGCCACGCTACCAAGGGGGTTAGCAGAGGTTGTCTTAGGAGTATAACTCCCTTACCCTGACTTGAGTGAGGGTCCCTGCTTGGACACTGCCAACCAGAGGTCCCATTTCTAACATTGATGATCAGCGGTGAGGATTGAACTTGAATTTGTACTTGACATATAGTGATTAAGTGTACACTACTATTTTCAGTGCAGACCATTAAGTTACCACATACTACAAGTCTTTGCTTTTTCTCTTTTAGGACTTTTTCTGCTTCTATATTTTTGTGATTTTTTTAACTTCTCTTAGGAACTCTCTGTTCTTTTGGAACTTTGCATTTTGACTGAAGCTTACCAACATGTCACCAGCTGTGTCTACAAAGGCTGTTCTTTAGTCGGAGAAACTGGAGAAGTACACAGTGGTTCAACTGAAGCAGTTTTGTAAGCATCTTGCCTGCCCAATCAGGAGCTCCACCAGAAAGGAGGAGTGTAAAAGGCATTGAGGGCCTGAATGGCAGCAAATGAGGTTGGGGGGCACACAGAGGAGGAGGATGAGGGTGAGGAGGTGCAGAGGGTTCATAATAGAGTGGATGTACCTGTTCAGCCATTTCTAACAGTCAAAGCATGGATTCCCTCCATCCCTTCCTGCGTTTATGTTTTTTAACAAGCCTTTCACCGTCTATTTTCACACAGGTGGTAAGTTTAAAGGTTGGTCCAAACAGCAAATATTTCAGACGAAGAAGAAGTCAGAGCCAATCCTTAATATCTTAGCCATTTCTTTGGTATTTTGTGGTGTAAAAAGCATGTTACAACTAGGATATTTACTGATGTGTCCGGGTTCCGTGGCGTAGCAAGTAACAATTAATTTTCAGTAAAAAGGTTTTAAGGAGAGCCATCCATATCATTACATCCCCATGTACTTAGAGACTTTTGCCCCTAGGGGGCGTTGGCAGTGTTTCATCACATTCAACACAAAAGAATGTAGCATAAAATACTGTACCTTTAATACAGTCCCTAAAGGCTATCACTTTGGTAATAACACAGGTGTCATGACCAGTGTTAGAAACAGGGTCTCTAGTTGGTAGTGGTTTGCACCCTGTCCAAGTAGGGACCCTCACTTTAATGAAGGTAATGGGGTCAGACAGCTAAGATAACCCCTTCTCACCCCATTGGTAGCTTGGCACACACACACACACAGTGACACAGTGAAAACACCACAAAAGGACTCCACACCAGTTTAGAATATTAGCCAATATTTATCCGAGTAAAGCAAGACCAAAATTACAGAAATCCAACATACACAAGTAAAGATATGAATTTCCAAATAATAACTGTAGTACAGCACTTAGAAACACAACTGGAGCTATCATGACATGTTGAAGGAGTCATGACGCCACTCGTGAGGGAGTGCTGGCTGGTCATGGAGTCACACGGACCCCGTTTACAGTACCTTGGTAAATACGAGGAAACAAAGATATTGCACTTAGTCAGGGAGTATGGGAGGTGAGGTGTCGCTGGAGCTAGTGCGGCAATTGTTCCTTACTAACACTGGGGAGCTGAGGCGTTGGTTCCTTACTGATAAGCAGGGGAGATTAGGTGTTGGTTCCTCACGGTTGCTGGGTGGGTGATGTGGCATTTGCGGCGAAGTGCCGGTTCCTTAGAACAAGGCACAGTTGATGGATCTAGCAGCTCAAGATGTGAGGAGTCGAATTCGTGGTGTTGCAGTCACACAATGGAGCCACAGGTGCTGCGGCAGAGTTGGATGCCATGGACATCAGTGATATGACGTTTGGAACTTTTGCTGTGGCAGGACTTCGGAGGTGCTGCGGCGGCATCAGGCCTGTGGTGGAGGTCGCGTTAGTTTCACTCAGCAGGGAACATGGCTCCAGTGCAGGCAGTGGCGCGGAGTCCGAGAAGTCATTCTGGATGTCAATGCAGTTTTCTCTCCTTGTTACACACAAACTCACTCCCAAGGGCCCAGGAACTTGATTTGGCACCACTTGGCAAGCCACAACTCTCAGCAAGAGAGCCAAGACACTGACAGGTGAAGTCTTTGATGTCCCTGAGACTTCTTAACAGGAGGAAAGCTGAGTCCAAGCTCTTGGGGAACCTTTGGAAGCAGGATGTAGAAAGTCAAGCCCAGTCCTTTCACTCCCAGAACAGAAGCAGCAAGCAGAAGGCCAGTACAACAAAGCAATACGCAGAGTGGCAGTCCCTCTTACAACATCCAGCTATTCTTCCTGGCAGAATGTCCTCAGTCCAGAAGAATTCTATCTATGTGGTGTCAGAGGCCCAGAACTTATACCCATTTCTGTCTACAGTATGAAGTAGGCACATTTCAAAGAGAAGTCTTTGTAGTGCACAAGACCCTGTCTTTCTATGCTCTGGCCCCCGGCATACTCCAGGGAGCTAGAGACTGCTTTGAGTAAGGTCAGGCAAAGCCCTATTCAGGTGCAAGTGTCATCTCCTCCCACAACTTTAGCTCAGCAAGACCTATCAGCCTGGGGATGGGCCATCAGGATCTACAGGGCACACCTCAGCTCCCATTGGGAGTAAATACACAAACAGCCCAACTGTCATCCTGACCCAGACATGTATTCCACAGAGGCAGAGACACAGAATGGTTAAGCAAAAAAATGCCCACTTTCTAAAAGTGGCATTTTCAAACTTACAATTCAGAAACCAACTTCACCAAAAGTTGTATTTTTAAATTGTGAGTTCAGAGACCCCAAACTCCACAACTCTATCTGCTCCCAATTGGATATTATACTTACAAGATATTTCAAGGCAATCCCCATGTTACACCAATGGGAGAGATAGTCCTTGCAATAGTGAAAAATGAATTTAGCAGAATTTCACTATCAGTACATGTAAAACACACCAGTACATGTCTTCCCTTTTAAATATACTGCACCCTGCCCATTGGGCTGCCTTGGGCCTACTTTAGTGGTGACTTCCATGTAGTAAAAGGGAAGGTTTGGGCCTGGCAAGTGGGTGCACTTGCCAGGTTGAACTGTCAGGTTAAAACTGCACATACAGACACTGCAGTAGCTGGTCTGAGACATGTTTCCATGGCTACTCATGTGGGTGGCACAATCACTGCTGCAGGCTCACTAGTAGCATTTGATGCATACATCTTTTGTCATAGTATCATCAACCAGCGGTTCCAGGATGGGCAATATGGCAATGGGCTACTCACCCACTATACCAATCATACCACACAACACGCCAACCATCTAGGACAAACAAGACAAACACCAGAATAAACACACATTGGCAGGGCCACAGAGATGTACAGGCAACAACATATATGCAACACTCCACACTACACTGCATACATTGCATGTCACACACACCCAAATGTTCATAACACAGCCACACCCTGACTAGCACACCACGTGTGGACAGATGGAACCAAGTCGTCTTTGCATACAGAAGCTGCTCAGAACCCACTACAAGTGTCCACAGGTTGACAAACTAAATACAGATCTCACACACACATTACACCAAACAAAGAAGCGCACGGGCATGGCAAGGGAATAGGCTGTGGTCATTTTGAGGAAGTCACACATAGGCACAGTCCCATGTAAACCGTGGTGTGCAAGCCTCTGGCAGAAACTAAATCAAATGCCACACAACTGGTGACTGAACCAGATATAAATATCAGCTACCTGACAAAGCTGTAGTGTACACATATACCTGTCTACTGCATTGTGTCGCATACATACAAATACAAAATTACCTGCCATCAAAGACCATTGGGCTGAATCTTGAGAAATGGGACAGCACCTACTCCAGTGCCACCTCCATGCTCCCCTAGTGCCCCCTAACAACACCATGTCTGATGCAAATACCAGAAATGGTCCACAATGGTGCAGAGTCTGTGAAAAAACACTAACAATCATGGATGTCATAGTAGGACTCAGTAGGAGTATAGAGGACACACCTGACCTTACACGCACCGTACTAAGGGACCCATGTGAAAAATAGTGTGCCCCCTCCCAAAGCCTGCACTGTGCATGTGTAGAATGTGTCTGTCAGAAATCATGTATTGGAAGCTAGGAGATACAACTGCACCAAATTACATCATCCTACTAATGTGTGATACAGACTCTCGTACACTTGATGGCTGGCACAACCATCATCTGCCACAAGGGGTCACAAAGTGTCACACTGCATGCATAGTATCACGTGGTAACATAGACGGCACAGTTTGGCTTTGTAGGGCAACTATGGTGTTTCAACATCTGATACCATTGTGGTACTAGGAGGTGGTAGGTTCCATCTAACAATAGAACACTGCTTTAAATATGGACTAAACAACGCATTTACCTAAATCTTAACCATAATTTTAGGATCAACATAAATATTCCAGGCCCTTGAGCCACTACCCAAGATTGTCATGTCCATCAACACAGTCCAATGAAACCATTTCACAAGAACAGGAACATACACTATGGCAATCATTACAACCCTGGCGGTAAATGCCAGTTACCGCCATACAGAAGACCGCCAACATACCACTCCAGCCGCGGAATTCCGCTACAGCTATTACAACCCACAGCTAGGAATCCGCCATAATCCAGACACCCACACAAGTCCGCCACACCAAAGGTCAGTGATAAACTGGCGATAACAAAACTTCCACCGTCATGCCAACAGGAATACGCCCACACTATCACGACCCATGAATCCACGCGGCGGTGTTTCAACCGTGGTATTCCATTGGCAGTACAAACCGCTGCGCTCAAAATACACACACATTTACGAAACACAACCACATTGGACAATTCAAAATACACACACCTGACACACATACACACACCACACCCACACTCCAAATCCAATATAAAGCACACCCGCACATCACCCACAAACTCTTACTACCAGATTTCTGAAACCACGCCAGAGAGAGACACCACCATAAACAACACCAGCCTCCACAGACACACAACACCATCACTTACACAACATCCACGCACCTCAAGTAACACACACCAACACATCCCCTCACACATCACAACACACACCACCTCACACATCACCATCACCACATCATGGCACCTCAACGACACCCCAGGTTCTCTGAGGAGGAGCTCAGGGTCATGGTGGAGGAAATCGTCCGGGAAGAGCCACAGCTATTCAGATCACAGGTGCAGCACACCTCCATTGCAAGGAAGATGGAGCTATGGCGCAGAATTGTTGACAGGGTCAACGCAGTGGGACAGCATCCAAGAACTAGGGATGACATCAGGAAGAGGTGGAACGACCGAAGGGGGAAAGTGCATTCCGTGGTCTCCAGACACCAGATTGCTGTACAGAGGACTGGCGGTGGACCCCCACCTCCTCCCCCACAACTAACAACATGGGAGGTGCGGGTCTTGGCAATACTGCATCCTGAGGGCCTCGCAGGAGTAGCAGGAGGACTGGACACTGGTAAGTCAAATCTTTACTACCTCATTCCCCCACTACCTGCATGCCATCACATACTCCCGCCCTCACCCTCACCCTATCCCCCATCACTCCAACACCTCATACATGCCTCACTATCACAACCCACCCATCCCAATACCAAGCCCTGCATGCAACACCAAAGCATGGACACCCATCACCAAAGCATGTCCACTACAGATACCCACACAGACCACAAACCAAATATCACACAAGGACCAAAACAAGAATGCAAGCACTGGAGTACAGGGTCACTCAACCATTGCACACGATGACACACACAGATGCAATAATCATGCCTTTACACCCCTGCAGGACCCCAACCCAACATCACCGGACATGAGGTACCAGACATATCCAGTCCCCCACAGAAGAGACCCACAGTGATGACAGCAGCTCTGCACAACTGGATCAAGATGACCAGCCCGGCCCATCAGAGACCTCGGGACAGTCGGTTCCACTGACACTGGCACAAGCGACCACATAGCCTCCCCTCTCAGGAAACACCAGCACAGCACCTACCCAGCGGGCCCACCCCTCTGTCCCCAGGACACGTCAATCAGCAGTGTGTCCACCACTACAGGGAACCCAGGCAAACTCACCAACCCAAGAAAATCAGGGACCTGGGGGCAGTGGTAGTGGGCACACGGTTCAGGGGACAGAGGCTCAGGAAAACAGGGAAGCTGGGAGGACTGCTGTGCGACAGGGGGAGGACAGGCCCAAGGAACCCACTCTCCACGAGGCCCTCTCCAACATCATGGGAGCTTACCATCATTCCCAGGAGACAATGGCAACGGTACTGGCCAAGTTTCAGGAGACCCAGCGGCTGCAGGAGGAACACTATCTGGGGATCAGGGAGGACCTGAAGTCCATAAACAACACCCTGGTCACCATTGCAGGGGTGCTGCAAGACCTTATCAACACCAGGAGGGACACTGTGGCACAACAAGGAGCCCCTGACACAGCCCTCCACCTCCGCCGGTGCTAGTGGACAGGCAGCACCGCCACAGGAACACGACACCAGCACCCCACCCCCTGCAGATGGAGAACCACCCAGCAAACGTCCCTGAGATCCAGGAACAAGACAGAGAACATTGCCAAGACCCCCGCCAGGAAAGGAGAACCCCCTGAATGTCACCCTTCTGCCCCACTTTGTCACACTGTCCATCCTTCAACTGCCATTGCTCCACTTCCTATGCCCCTTTGGACAATGCACCTGTGAAACAAATAGACTGGACTCTGCGATGGACATTCCTCCACCATCCCCCCTGCCTATTTTACAACCCCCTCCACTTATTTGCACAGAAATAAACACACTTCAATTACAAAACAATCTGGGGTCAGTCAGTGCTTTCACAAACGTGTAATTGCAATAACCATGGAATATAGCAATGTCAATTTACTTGTGCACATACCGATGTAACACAGCTGTAGGCCAGGAAGAAATATAGCAGAGGGCACAAAGTGGGACCCACATTTGTGAAATGGAAAGGCAAAGTGACAAGTCAGGGTCCATACACTGACTGAAAATGACAGACTTATGCTAGCTCCAATAATAGTATGAGAAAAGGGAGGCAGTGACATCTTCTTACCTGTGTCTCCCTGGAAGTATTGCATGATTATGTTGTTCTTGTTGTCGATATCCTCTTCTTCTGCCTCCTCTTCTTCACTGTCCACAGGCTCCACAGCTGCCACAAGACCACCAGCTGGCCCATCCTCCTGCAGAAAAAGCGCCTGGCGTCGCAAAGCCAGGTTGTGCAGCATACAGCAGGCCACAATAATTTGGCACACCTTCTTTGGTGAGTAGTAGAGAGAACCACCTGTCATATGGAGGCACCAGAATCTGGCCTTCAGGAGGCCGAAGGTGCGTTCAATCACCCTCCTAGTTCGCCCATGTGCCTCATTGTAGCATTCCTCTGCCCTTGTCCTTGGATTTCTCACTGGGGTCAGTAGCCATGACAGGTTGGGGTAACCAGAGTCACCTGCAAATATGGAGGGCCAACTGTTAGACACACACTAACCTGCAGGGACAACCCCATACCCAGACACCTATTCACACTGTATAAGGTCCTTGTCCTCACCTATTAGCCACACACAGTGCCTCTGGAGTTGCCCCATCACATAAGGGATGCTGCTATTCCTCAAAATGTAAGCGTCATGCACTGAGCCAGGAAATTTGGCATTCACATGGGAGATGTACTGGTCTGCCAAACACACCATCTGCACATTCATAGAATAGTAGCTCTTCCGGTTGCTGTACACCTGTTCACTCCTGCAGGGGGTACCAAGGCCACATGTGTCACATCAATGGCACCAATGATGTTGGGGATATGCCCCAGGGCATAGAAGTCACCTTTCACTGTGGGCAAATCCTCCACCTGAGGGAACACGATGTAGCTGCGCATGTGTTTCAGCAGGGCAGACAACACTCTGGACAACACGTTAGAGAACATTGGCTGGGACATTCCTGATGCAATGGCCACTGTTGTTTGAAAGGAACCACTTGCCAGGAAATGGAGTACTGACAGGACCTGCCCTAGAGGGGGGATTCCTGTGGGATGGCGGATAGCTGACATCAGGTCTGGCTCCAACTCGGCACACAGTTCATGGATTGTTGCACGATCAAGTCTGTAGGTGACTATTATGTGTCTCTCTTCCATTGTCGACAGGTCCACCAGCGGTCTGTACACCAGAGGATGCTGCCATCTCATCACCTGCCCCAGCAGACGTGCCCTATGGAGGAGAACAGCGAGCAGAGAGTCAGCCAACATTGAGGTATCACAAAATGTCATTTGCACACATTTGTTAATCTGCAATGTGCCTGTAACCCTGTGTATTCAAGGCCTACTTTGGTGTGACGCAGTTAATAGTAATGCCATGTGGCCCCCTGAAATGGCGGCTGCTCGACCTGTAAGGTGGGATAAGGGGATATGAGGTAACTGCGCTGGCGTTGTACAGCGTCGCGGTGGGCGGTCGAAGACCGCGGCGCAATCCAGTATTGGTTAACATTGGACCCTATGGGTCCGAGGAGCCAATGACAATGTACACCGGCGGTGACGGTACGCACCGCTTCGGACGTGACCGCCATTTTCTGTCTGTTCACTCACTTGATACCTGACCTTCAACAGTAGAGGACCTACACTGCAAGTGCTGCTGTGACCTGTGTCCGGAAGTGACAATGGCTCATGTGTCTGGGAAAAGGGCCCATGCCTTCAATTCGGAGGCGTTGGAGAAACTAGTGGATGGGGTCCTCCCCCAGTACACACAACTGTACGGTCCTCCAGACAAACAGGCGAATACACTGTGAGCATGCTGCATGGGCAATGCCTGTTTGGAGTGTTGAGGATGGAAGATAAATGGGTGGGAGGGCTGAGGCCTGCATGTGCGGACGGTGAGTGTATGTGTGTCAGGGCAAAGTTGGGAACGTGGGTCAAAGAGTATGACGGTCCGGACGGGTAATGATTTTCCTTTCCCCCTGTACTATTCCTCTAGGTCAGCGCCCACCAGAAGAAGGCTATTTGGTGTGCCATCGCCAAGGACGTCCGGACCCTGGGGGTCCACCACAGACGGAGCACCCACTGCCGTAAAAGATGGGAGGTCCTGCGCCGCTGGAGCAAGAAGACGGCAGAGGTTCAGCTGGGGATGGCCTCCCAACGTGGGATGACCCACCTGATGTTCCGGATCCTGGCAGTGGCATATCCGGAGTTGGATGGGCGCTTGAGGGCATCACAGCAGCCACAAGGGGGTGAGTACACTCTCATTCAGCTGACTCTGTGCGCATTATGAGTTGTCTGGGTGGGGGAGGTGGGCAATGGGTTCCCCTAGGCCAGGGTGATCTTGGTAGGCAAGGTCCCTTGTGAGGCAGGCTCTGTGGCACCCTAACCCCACTAGTGGTTAGTGCCATCTACACCTAGTCAGACTCCTGTGACTTCCAGGTGTGCAGCAATCAGGCTTAGGCCTTGTACCCCATGGGCATGTGATTAATCTAGGAACTATAAGTGCATGGCGTAGTGCAGAGGGCTGCTGTGTCTGTTGTGTCTGCCAACGGTAGTGGTGTTGTATGCACTGAACATGTCTTTCTCCTGTCTTCCCCCACCCTTTTTGTGGTCTCCCTGTTCTTGTGTGCTATAGCATCATCAGGCGGAGGAGCATTGGCACCGGAACAGGAGGGAGCTGCATCCCACTTGGCCCTGGAGGGCGAAACAACGGAGTCTGAAGCCACCAGTGAAACGGAGGACGAGGGGAGCTCCACGGCGGGGACTGGAGCAGAGACCAGCGACAGCGACTCCTCCTCTGATGGGAGCGCCCTTGCGGAGGCGGGCACCTCTGTGGCCACCGCATCAACAGGTACAGCTGCCACCCCCCTACCAACACCGCCCTCCCAGCAGCCCCTCAGCGTCTGTCCCGTGCACGCTCACCCAGGAGGGTGGGCATCTCCTTCGCCCCAGGCACCTCAGGCCCTGCCCCAGTCAGCCCTGCTGCCCTCAGTGAGGAGGCCATTGACCTCCTTAGATCCCTCACTGTTGGGCAGTCTACCATTCTGAATCCCATCCAGTGTGTTGAGAGGCATTTGCAACAAACAAATGCATACCTGGAGGGCATTCATTCTGGCAGGCAGCCCAACAGAGAGCATTTCAGGCTCTGGCCTCAGCACTGATGGCAGCCATTGTCCCTGTGTCCAGCCTCCCCCCTCCAACTTCCTCCACCCAGACCCAATCCCCTGTACCTCAGCCTATCCCAAGCACACCATCAGACCAGCATGCACACAAATCAACACACAAGAGTGGCTCAGGCAAACATAATTCACACACATCTCACAGCCACTCACACAAGCATCATACCCATGCACACATACCAACATCGACTTCCTCCACTATGTCCCCCTCCTCCACGTCTCCCTCCTCCCTCCCTGTCCCGTCTCCACTCACACCTGCATGCACTACATTCTCAGGCACTACCTCCATCACCAGCACGCCCATCACCACACACCGCTCACGTGCACTCACCACACCCACTACCATTCACACATCCCCAGTGTCCTCTCCCAGTGTGTCTGTGAGCCCTCCTCCCAAAGTACACAAACGCGGGCACACACCCACCCAACAGCCATCCACCTCACAACAGCCTCCAGCCCATGGCACCTTTACCCAAATTCAGCAGACGTACACCTCCTACAACCACTACCTCTACCTCCACTCCCAAACCCCCTCCATCTACCCGTACCAGTGTGTCTAAAAAACTTTTCCTGGCTAACACCCCGCCACTTCCTTCCCCTAGGGCCAGGCTTTCCAGGTCCCAGCCCAGCACCTCAGCCACCACATCCCCAGGCACGGTGGTGCCAGCAACTGCGGGGTCATGGAGTGCGCCAACCATCAGGGCTGCCAGTGTGCCACAGAGCGAGGGCAAGGGCATTCTGTCACCTGCCAAGGTGAAAAGGTGCCCACATTCCAGAGGGAGAAGCCGAAAACACCTGCCACCAAGGGGTCAGGGAAAACGAAAGGGGATAGTGGCAAGACAGCTGCACCACCATCAAAGGAGGGGAAGGGCTAAAAACTGAAGGGCAGGTCAGGAGAGGGCATGGTGGCACCGACTGAGGGACCAGTGTCACACCTTCTGTCCACGTCGATGCCAACCTGTACGGAGGAGAACACCGCCACCTGCACCGCCACAGACCACGCCGCCACAGACCCCGCAGTCAGCACCGCCACCACAAACCCTGCAGACAGCACCGCCGCCACAGACCCCGCAGCCAGCACCGCCGCCACAGACCCCGCCGCAAGCACCGCCACCACAGAACCCGCCGCAAGCACCTCCGCGACTGACACCGCCGCAAGCACCTCCGCGACTGACACCGCCGCAAGCACCTCTGCGACTGACACCGCCGCAAGCACCGCTGCGACTGACACCACCACAAGCACCACCAGCAGCCCCGTGATGTCCTCAGACAGTGGCACCACCGCTGACATGGCTACCATCCCCAGTGGTCAGTCGTCCGAGGCTGGTGGTGAGTTCCAGGACCCTGGGCAGCTTCCATGAAGCATCACTGTCATCAGAGTTGTCACCTGCATATGGAATGCGAAGAAGCAGCAGTGTGGGGTATGTCTCTGCATCCATGGCGTATCATGCTACCTGTACCTCGGCAATCTCGTGGCACACACACCCAGGCGAGTGTATTGTTCCGGCCACACTGCACGTGGAGCACTCTGGGCACCAAGCCCCCTCCAAAACGAGTGGAGAGATACATCCACTACCTCAGTCCTTGGCAGGGTGAAGCACTCTGGGCACCATGCCCCCTCCAGAACCAGTGGAGAGATACATCCACTACCTCAGTCCTTGGCAGGATGAAGCACTCAGGGCACCAGGCCCCCTCCAGATCCAGTGGAGAGATACATCCACTACCTCAGTCTTTGGCAGGATGAGGCACTCTGGGCACCAGGCCCCCTCCAGAACCAGTGGCGAGATACATCCACTACCTCAGTCCTTGGCAGGATGAAGCACTCTGGGCACCGGCCCCCTTCCAGAACCAGTGGAGAGATACATCCACTACCTCAGTCCTTGGCAGGATGAAGCACTCTGGGCACCAGGTCCCCTCCAGAACCAGTGGAGAGATACATCCACTACCTCAGTCCTTGGCAGGATGAAGCACTCTGGGCACAAAGCCCTCTCCAGAACCAATGGATTCTGTTATCCACTAGAGAGACTGTGGCTTTGCACTCCCGAGGATAAAGCAGTGGGCAAACCACCCACTGGAAAGACTGGAGAGACTGTGGCTTTGCACTCCCCATGATAAAGCAGTGGGCACACCACCCACTGGAAAGACTTGAGAGACTGGCTTTGCATTCCCCAGGATGGGTCAGTGGGCAAACCACCCACTGGAAAGACTTGAGAGACTTTGGCTTTGCACTACCCAGGATAAAGCTGTGGGCAAACCACCCACTGGAAAGACTTGAGAGACTGTGGCTTTGCACTCCACAGGACCAAACTGTGGGCATGAAGCCCCCTCATGGAGCAGTGGCATTGTGCGTTCATCAGGCTGATGTGCCCCTCCTCCCCCTGAGCTGCCTGTATATTTTCTATGTGATGCCCCTCCAGTGTTCTCTCCGTTTGGAGTCAGGTATCTAGTGTGGGCCTCGCCCGTGCATTTTGGGCCCAGTGGTCCACCGACAATGATTGGTGCACTATCCGGACTTGTGTATTTGGTCTACATAATTGTATATACTGGATTTTGCATTTTGATAATGATATTTCACTTGATTACATTTGTTCAAATCATTTCCTTTTGTCCTTGCGTTCTTCCAGGGGGTTAGGTGGGTGCATATGTGATGTTACAGCACGTGTTTGTGTGTATGGTGTTGTGGGTGGGGGTGGGGTTATTGCGTGTTGCGTGTGTGTGTCACTCTCTTTTCCCTCCACCCTCCCCTGTGTTGTACGTGCAGCACTCACCGTGGTCATCGCCGGCAGTATCTGCAATTCGGGCTCCATGATGTCCTGGTTCCTCGTGGGGTGTGGAGAGGTGAGTGTTTTCCCTTCTGTGTACTGTTTCTGCTGTGCTTTTATTTGCGTTGGTTCCACCCCGGAAAAGGTGGCAGATAGGCGTGTTGTGATAGGGTGGGCGGTACATTGTCTGCCACCTGTCTGTTGGCGGTGTCCGCCGTGCTGTTTGTTTGTACCGCCGTGGCGGTCGGAGTGTTAAAGTGGCTGTCTATGTTGGCGGTTTCCGCCACGGTCGTAATTCCATTTTGTTTTCCGCTGGCCTGTTGGCGGTATTACCGCTGCTTTAACACCGACCGCCAGGGTTGTAATGAGGGCCTATACCACAAGCAAGTCTGTGTCACCACTCCAACTAAAAAGTACAACTGCCATGGTATGTTCCAAACCACTATCAACACTTACATACACATCTCTCTATCCTTTGCAGCTGATCAAGGGTGTGGCATACAGCTGTGGGTGATGACCCCATTTGCCAATCCCACAATGGTGGAAGAGCGGGCTTACAATGCGGGACACAGGAAAACTGCCAGTGTGGTGGAGAGGACATTTGGGCTCCTGAAATCCAGGTTCAGGTGCCTGGCCCTGACAGGAGGAAGCCTCTTGTATGCTCCACCACTTGTTTGCAAGATAATTATGGCATGTGCAATCCTGCACAACATTTGTGTCAGAACAAATATCCCCTGGGATGAACAGTTTGATGTCCTCATTGAGGAGGAAGATGATGATGGAGCAGATAATGTGGAGGGGGAACAACTGAACACTGCTGAATGAGTTTGTAAGAGACTCCACATTGTTGAGAACGTCTTCACATTGTAAATATCACAAATAAATCACTTTGCACCTGATACTCATTGGTCTACTCATTTAGCACTACATACAGCATTGGAATGTGACTCAAACTTCAGGGAGCAGGTAAGTAACACAAAGGTAACAAGTATGGTAGCAATATCGTATGTGACGTAAGAGGGTCTACTGCCACCATCTCACATATCAGTGACACGCAATTTGCGGCCATGTGGCTCCTGAAGGTCTAGGTCCATGCACCACTACATATATTGTTCCGTCAAGTGGGCAAGGTGCTAATACCTAGCCAATTCACCACAACAACACCATGCATAACAGGATGTATTCAAGGGGGGCACACATAAAGTAGGACCTGTCAACAAATGGATATAAAGTTATGTAGGAACAGAACACTGTCACAACTCATGTTAACAGTAGTTTTGCCTGCATGGTACATGTGTGACAAGGGTGGACAATCATTGCTAACTGTGGTCCTTCAGTAAATGTCCAGGGATTGTAACCAGTGTCAGATGCTGAGCCTGCATAGTGTACACATGGGATTGTGTCCTCGCACTGCCATTGAGCACAACCCTGGCACATGGTGGACTGTACTTCACATATGGCAAACACACGTTGGCTGTGGAGTGTGAAATGGGTTGCCTGACTAAACTATCAGCTATGGGTGCAGAATCACTATCCAAACACATGACCCATAGTCACGATCCATGGATTTACTGGGACAATGCACCACCACATTTTTATCTGGGTCAAATGTAGGCAGAGTGTCTAATATTCAATATGTACATGAGGTGCACACTTGGCACACAAACCTGCTGTCTTGACACATGCCTAGAGCAAATTCAGGCGAACATGTGAAGACTGATTTGCGGGTGTATGTCCTAGGTAGCAATGGGTTTGCCAGTATGAACAATTCTTGACGTGTCTGCATGTATACCTGGTATGCTGTGCATAAATACAGCACACAGCACAAAGCAATTCACACCACGCATTGTCACTCACATGACAGAACAAGTGCATGGCAGCAACAGTTACAAATTGTTACATACATGTTATGGCCTACAACATTGCAATCAGGTGTGGGATGTGCTAATATGTTCAGCAATGTTGAAAAATGTCTGAGACACAACACCAATCTCAGTGCAGTGCTTAATTTGTGTTTGTTGTTTCCGGTGCTGAGCACTGGCACTTATTTCTGAGGGCCGAAGCTTAGTTTTGTGTCTCAAGCATTTACTGTGAGCAAAAGACACGTGGGAAAGACGGAAGAAGAGAAAAAAGAAGAAGCGTCTGAAAGGGGAAAAGCAGGAAGCTGCAATAGTGACCTGAATGGGCAGGGAGCGGCTGTTAATAGATTGAAGAGGCCTGAGATGGCTTCAGGATTACGCTACCTCAGTATTATGTACTCGCACTTTTAATTGAAGCAGCCGTGTGTTTAAGAGGAGAGCTTTTAGCACTGGCACTTGTTTATTTACAAATTAAGCACTGTCTGAGTGTGAGTAGACCTAGCCATATATGTAACAATAGGCAAATGAACTGTACAGCACTGAGAGGATTTCACACCTCAATATCATTCATTCATGGTAAGAGTTACCTAGGTTGTGGCATGCTGGAAGAAATGCAGACTGATGTTCAATGGAGGTTGTAGATGGACAGCTTAGAGACACCCATAGATACATGCAAATACAACACAGGAGGTGAAATGGAGATAACACAAGTCCTGTAGCAGGAGTAATGTCATGTGTGTGTGCAACTCATGACATCTCACGAAAACCGTCAATGGAACCATAACTATCAAGTAGCCAGTAGAAGGAGATGTGTACATCTTCCAATTACACAAGTTACATGTTGCATCATGTCCATGTATGACCAGACAATGTTGCTGAGGAGATGTCTACAAAGTGCTAGCAGCCTAAAGAATGGGAGCATTGTAGGTGACAATACATGCCTTACCAGTAGTGCAGGAATACATGGAGAAGAGACACACATAGACCAACAGTGATTGTACAACACATCAATGTCTACATTGCAATATTTCACATACATACCAAGAGGGTGGGCAGGTCAGTACATAACCCAGTCATATTGGGCAGTAGCATACTATGGTATTTGCCCATCTCATGCCACCATGACAGGCGGCTGTGACAGACAACACCATCTGTAACCTGGCACGTTTCCAATATTAAAGTCGCAATAGATATACAAGCCTAACAAGCTGCTCAAGGAAACAACTAAGGACATCAAACAATGTCACATGTCCCACATGTGCAAATACCGAAGCTCTGTACATGAGAGGGGAAAGCTGTCATCAAGTACAGCAGAGGAAAATGTGATATCCTGGTCTGTATGACCACAATTGTGCATGTGTCTATCTGCTGGGGAGTGTGCATAAACCCACACACCACTGCTCTTGCCACATTAATGAATTACATTGTCAGGGTCCTGATGCATGTGCACAAGGGGCTGAGTAAACTGGAGCTCCATCAACTTGCCCCTTCACATGCAACCATGGGATTGTGTTGCTATACAAACTCACACAGTTGTGATGATGAGTAGGCTGCCATCTATGCCAGACTGCAACACTGTTACACAGTGGTATTCCATTGTTTGTGACAGTCATAACAAACATGATGTGGACAAATGTGAGTGCCTAGTTGATGGAATGCACACATATGCCACATATCCCAGCACACATGTACCACTGTAATGGCTCAGGCATGGAAATGTGAATGGATTCTGGGCAAAAGGCAACCTAGCACAATAGTAAGGGCATAGGTATCACCAGATCAGTGACTGTAAGAAATGACTTTCACATCAGTTCCGACATACAGAAACATAGGTGGCACTGATGTGACAACTCATGCATTTGTCAAATGCCAACATGTGTTCATGCAATAAGATAGTAATATGAGGTTTCACTTTCCATGAACACACCAATGTCGTCATATGTTACAGATATTACAAAACACATGTCAATACACACACACGCCATATGCCAATCTTCACCAACACATGTGCACATAACATCTCCTGCAAATAAGATGCATGGGGGACCAAATGACACATATGTAGCAGAGTAACATGATGTAAAATCTAACAACACACCACAGAGTGGACACACATGCTCATGCAAATTGGCAGGGTTTACGTGATGTCAATGCAGTCCAAATCCACTGAATACTGTCAGAAGAAACTCTTATGGTTGTCACATGCTTTACCATGTGTTGGAATATTGGCCACCATATATATTGTGTTGTAGGTATGTGTACATTTGTATCCCAGACATAACAATGTAGCCCACCCAAAAATGAGTATACTTATACATGTGTACACACATAAAACACATGTGCCAACATGTATATGGACACAGTGTAGCTACACATGCATATATGCACAAGGTATGAGTAGTTGCATTCAGCAGACTCATAAACAAACCTATAGGTTCAACATACCATTGTCACCGTAATGACAGTACTGGACATTCACACAGATGTTGCCATACCACATATACAACATTATTGCACAGCCCATGTAATATGTTATGTTAATCAGGGTGCCCTCAAGGCCTACAATGCAAACATTCATGCTATTTTGTCATGCATCAAAAATTCATGACGCAAACACATGGGCAACACATTGCAACATTTGTAAAATGACACTTGGGCCCTGAGCAGCAATTATACATACACACGCCTCTGAATGCATCATGGTCTATAATCCATGCATGACCGTCATGCATCTAAAATTTTCACGCATACACAAATACCTTGCAATACCTGTAAGCTAAAATACACCTAGCCCCTAAGTGTCTATCACATGTCCACAGTCCTTTTCACGCTAATGGTGAGAAACATGACGCATGACCATCATGCGTTAAAAAACGCATGACTGGAAACGTGACGCACACACCCAGGAAGTAATGAAACAGTACATCCTGCCTCCAAACATGGTACAATGAGTTAACTTTCACTTTTACTTCACAGTCTTATTGTCTGTGTCTGAGTGAGGGTGTGTGGAGCTGGTGTTGTAGGTGTATTGGTGTATTTTGGAGTGTTTGGAGTGTTTCATGTGTTGTGTCTTGTATCTGTTGTCCTTACTTGTCTCAAAATTTGTCTTTTGTAGTGTAATTGTACTGTTTTTGTCTCGGTATTGTGGGGTGTTTGTTAGGGGGTAGAATAGTTTTTGGGGTAGAGGGTTAAGGGTTAGGTTTACTTTATTTTTTGTTTAGGCTGAACTGCATTTGCAGTATGTCTCGGAAGGGGAGGATGCCACAGATGGTTGCCGATGAGCTGGGGGGGGGGTTCATCTGGTATATACAGCACTACCTCTCTTTGATGCTGCGTCTGGGTGGCCGTGTAATCCTTGGCTACCCCACAGAGGCACAGCGGCTGCGGTGCGGCAAGGTGCTGCACCACCTCACCAGGATCTTTGGCAGTGGAAGGAATGACCCCCCAACAGAAACATCGATGGGCAGATCTGATGCCAAGGGAGGAGGATCTGCTGGATCATCTGGAATTGAGATTGGTGGAGCAGTTGGTAAGACTCACATTTCCATACAACGTCCTTACTTTTCTTTTGCATGTGCATGACAGTTGCAAATATGGTTGAGTGCTGCATGTAATGCTTGTGGATGTGGACATGTTGTGTGCTACCTGAATGATGAGTCCCAGCCCCACCTAAGGCCTGCAAGTTAGATGTACAATGATGAAGCTGAGGCTGGACAGATGTACGATTTTCACTACACACCCATTACAAAGCGTTGTGATACATTCATAGGGCAACTCTGTAATGAGGAGCACCAAATGAGACCTGCGCCATGCATCATTGTAGGAGGCTGGCCTGGCTTATAGTGGGTACCTGATGGTACTTACACCTTGTGCCAGGTCCAGTTATCCCTTATTAGTAGATTAGTAGTGTTCTGGAAGCTTAGGCTGATAGAGGTAGTTATAGCAGAGCAGCTTAGGCTGAACTAGAAGACATGCAAAGCTCCTACAATACCACTTTTATCATATAGCACTATATCATAAGAATCACAATACTCAGAGTTACTAAAAATGAAGGTACTTTATTTTAGTGACAATGTGCCAAAAAATATCTCAGAGGATATACTCCCTTAGGAGGTAAGTGAGATACACAAAATATACACACAAACCAAAATCAGGTAAGTAAAGTAGTGCAAATACTGTAGAATACAATAGGATGCAGAAGGCCTAGGGGCAACACAAACTATATATCAAGAAAGTGGAATGCGAACCACTTAGGGACCGCAGGCCTAGTGTAGTGTGTAGAGGGTCACTGGGAGTGTAAGAAAACACAAAGGGTGTCCAAGATACCCCACCCCAAGACCCTGAAAAGTAGGAGTAAAGTTACCCTACTTCCCAGAAACACACTAAAGTCGTGATAGGAGATTCTGCAAAGACCACAACTGACTGCAAAGCACTGAAGACAGATTCCTGGACCTGAGGATCTGTAAAGTAAGGAGACCAAGTCCAAGAGTCACAAAAGAGTCCAGTGGGGCAGGAGCCCACTAAACCCCGGATAAAGGTGCAAAATGGCTGCCTCTGGGTGGAAGAAGCTGAAGATTCTGCAACAACATAAGATGCTGGCAACTTCTCCTTTGCACAGAAGATTCCCCACAGCATGCTGGAGGATGCAGATTTGTTTCCACACAGAAAGACTGCAAACAAGCCGTGCTAGCTGCAAAGGTCACGTTGAAGAAAATGGGTGCTGCCCGGGCCCAGGAAGGACCAGGAGGTCACCCCTTTAGGAGGAGACAGAGAGGGCGCTCAGCAACACTGAGAGCCCATGCAAAAGCAGGCAGCACCCACAGAAGTACTTGAACCTGGGTTCAAGAAAACTGAGCATGGCAGTCATCTCATCACTACAAAAGAGGGTCCCACGAAGCCGGTGTTCAACTCAGTGAGCTGAGCAATGCAGGACAGAGTGCTGGGGACCTGGGCTGTGCTGTACACAAAGGATTCCTTGCAAAAGTGCACAGAAGCCCTAGCAGCTGCAGTTCACGCAGTACACAGGATTACTGTCTGGGATGGGGAGGAAAGGACTTACCTCCACCAAATTTGGACAGATGGACCACTGGACTGTCGGGGTCACTTGGATCTAGCTCCTGTGTTCCAGATGAGAGGGGACACAGAGGTCCAGTGAAGCAGAAGTTTGGTGCCTGCGTTAGCAGGGGGAAGATTCCGTCGACCCACAGGAGATTTCTTCTTGGCTTCCAGTGCAGGGTGAAGGCAGGCAGCCCCCAGAGCATGCACCACCAGGAAACAGTCGAGAAAGCCGGCAGGATTAGGTGCTGCAATGTCGCTGGTAGTCTTCTTGCTACTTTGTTGCAGTTTTGCAGGTGTCCTGGAGCAGTCAGCGGTCAATCCTTGGCAGAAGTCGAAGAAGAGGATGCAGAAGAACTCTGGTGAGCTCTTGCATTCATTATCTGAACAGAAGCCCACAGGAGAGACACTAAATAGCCCTCAGAGGAGGATTGGCCACCTGGTCAGGTAAGCACCTATCAGGAGGGGTCTCTGACGTCACCTGCTGGCACTGGCCACTCACAGGCCTCCATTGTGCCCTCACACCTCTGCATTCAAGATGGCAGAGGTCTGGGACACACTGGAGGAGCCCTGGGCACCACCCCTGGGGTGGTGATGGACAGGGGAGTGGTCACTCCCCTTTCCTTTGTCCAGTTTCACGCCGGAGCAGGGGCCGGGGGATCCCTGAACCAGTGTAGACTGGCTTATGCAAGGAGGGCACCATCTGTGCCCTTCAAAGCATTTCCAGAGGCTGGAGGAGGCTACTCCTCCCCAGCCCTTAACACCTATTTCCAAAGGGAGAAGGTGTAACACCCACTCTCAGAGGAAAATCTTTGTTCTTCCTTCCTGGAACTGGGCTTCCCAGACCCCAGGAGGGCAGAAGCCTGTCTGTGGGTTGGCAACAGCGGTAGCTGCAGTGAAAACCCCAGAGAGCTAGTTTGGCACTACCCGTGGTCCATGCTGGAGCCCCGGGGATGCGTGGGATTGGCACCCCAATACCAGATTTGGCATGGGGGGACAATTCCATGATCTTAGACATGTTACATGGCCATATTCAGAGTTACCATTGTGAAGTTACATATAGGTATTGACCTATATGTAGTGCACGCGTGTAATGGTGTCCCCTCACTCACAAAGTCTGGGGAAATTGCCCTGAACTATGTGAGGGCACCTTGGCTAGTGCCAGGGTGCCCTCACACTTAGTCATTTTGCACCTAACCTTCACTAAGTGAGGGTTAGACACATAGGTGACTTATAAGTTACTTAAGTTCAGTGTAAAATGGCTGTGACATAACGTAGAAGTTATTTCACTCAGGCTGCAGTGGCAGTCCTGTGTAAGAATTGTCTGAGTTCCCTATGGGTGGCAAAAGAAATGCTGCAGCCCATAGGGATCTCCTGGAACCCCAATACCCTGGGTATCTAGGTACCATACACTAGGGAATTATAAGGGTGTTCCAGTGTGCCAATCAGAATTGATAAAAATGGTCACTAGCCTGCAGTGACAATTTTAAAAACAGAGAGAGCATAAGCACTGAGGTTTCGGTTAGCAGAGCCTCAGTGGCACACTTAGGCACCAAACAGGTAACACATTCAGGCCACAAACTATGAGCACTGGGGTCCTGGCTAGCAGGATCCCAGTGAGACAGGCAAAAACAAACTGACACACTAGTCAAGTAGAAATGGGGGTAACATGCCAGGCAAGATGGTAATTTCCTACAATCATTTATGGAAGGGAGTCCCAAAACCTATGGGTGGCATATGTATAAGCCACTGAGAAAGTTGAGAAATCCCCTAGTACAATTATACCGCCTGCTGAGAGCAGGTCTGATATGGCGGGATGAAAATGTATGAGATGGGCTCCCAGTGTACTCAGCAGGAGTCCTGAGGATCTGTTGCGACTCCTGCTGAGTACATCATTTACCTACACAGAAATTGATCTATTTGGGCCCTACCTGCATCATGCTGTGCCTTAATTTCCATTAGGTGCACACATGGGGGGGGGGAAGGGATGCACTGAGGGCCACAAGGACTTTATTAATGCAATTGGTGCTGCACCCCTGTTGTTCTATGGGTCCCGTTGTGTCATTGGCCAAGGCCATGTAAGGGAGCTTGACCATGCACTGGGTCCAGACTACTAGCACTTCCCTATTCCAGTTCCTTGTGTATCACATACACCCAATACTATGGCCCTCATTCTGACCTTGGCGGGCGGCGGAGGCCGCCCGCCAAAGTCCCGCCGTCAGGTTACCGTTCCGCGGTCGAAAGACCGCGGCGGTAATTCTGACTTTCCCGCTGGGCTGGCGGGCGGTCGCCTTCAGACCGCCAGCCAGCCCAGCGGGAAAGAGGCTTCCACGATGAAGCCGGCTCGGAATCGAGCCGGCGGAGTGGAAGCTGTGCGACGGGTGCAGTTGCACCCGTCGCGTATTTCACTGTCTGCGCAGCAGACAGTGAAATACATGTAGGGGCCCTCTTACGGGGGCCCCTGCAATGCCCATGCCAGTGGCATGGGCACTGCAGGGGCCCCCAGGGGCCCCGCGACCCCCCCTACCGCCATCCGGATCTCGGCGGTCCGACCGCCGGGATCTGGATGGCGGTAGGGGGGGTCGGAATCCCCGCGGCGGTGCAGCAAGCTGCGCCGCCGCGGAGGATTCAATGGGGCCGCGGTACACTGGCGGGAGCCCGCCAGTGGTGCCGGTCCGACCGCGGCTTTACCGCCGCGGTCGGAATCCCCATTGGAGCACCGCCGGCCTGTCGGCGGTGCTCCCGCGGTCCTCCACCCTGGCGGTCAAAGACCGCCAGGGTCAGAATGACCACCTATGTCTATTACCACACACATGTGCAGACTCTGTTCCACAGGCCTGCCGCTTCTCACTGACAGTATGGGGCTGTCCTGCATCTGCTCCTTCACTGGCACACTACTCAGTAACCTGCACCAACAAATGCATCCTTGCACCACAGAGCAAGTGTTTCTGTGTTGAAGCATTTTCTATGCCCATGCCCTTATCCCTCCCTGGACAAATAATGGTATACCATGGCAACAATGCCTGACCACACACTATTGGCAAGACAGCCATGATTGCAGTCAGTCAATGTGCAGATAGGTGCAACTATCTTCACATTAGTATACTCCCATAGCATTATTGTTGTGTGTCTTGTGATGGCACACGCTACTTATTTCATTGAAGGATGTTTCACAACATTCCTCAACACCTTTGAAGACCCACACAACCCCTGGGCAGTAGTTTGTCAGTTTGCTGTGACAATGAGGTAGATGTCTATGATAACTAAGGCAGCACCAAATACTATATGTGTCACAATGGGACAGCCATGCAAGAACCATTGTATGCCCCTGAGATACAATATAGAGTCAAGCAGTCCCCTATGGTCATGGAGGTATAGAGCTAGCAGACATCTGCATGACAATGCCATGTATTAGTAGTGCAGTGAAAAGCCCCACAGGAGTGTCAGAGACAGTGATGGTTTGTAGGTGTGTGGGTCTACATTATCTGAGACTATGTGTGATTGACAGATCACAGATGTTTGTTAGTTTCTCTGCTCTACCACTAGGATGACGTGCTTACTCAGCCTAACAAGTTAACAGTATACAATGTCGTCCATTTACTAAAATGTACAAATTACACTAACCAATGTTTACCATCCATGTCTTGCAGGTGGACCTGCACCCTACACTGTGGGAGAGGTTGCATGATTCAAAGACCCTAATGCATCCAGTAAGTGTCATCTTGTGCGTCATGGGTGCTAATCCAGTGTTTGTTGTGAGTCAGTCTGAAATGTAGAATGCTATGAAAGATGGTTTTGCCTGACCAATGATCTGATATCATTGGAGAGTGGATGGTGACATCATGTATGTTGGCATGTTGTGCAATAAGAATGGCTTGCATGTAGCTCAAGGGGCAACGTGTGCTGGAATGGAACTGTGTGAAATGGGAATTGTTATGGCTGGCCAGTTAGTCGTTGGTGTCTACCATGATAGGTCTCAGGGCAGCTGTCTATGTACATAGCATGCCTGTTTACAACCACTTTGTCACAGTACCATTGTCAGCACAGTGTGCCACACATAGCTTACACTAATTGACAAGGCGGTACAGATGTAGGTGACATCTGCAGAGGTCCCTAGGGGGCTTATGTAGGAGACACATATACCACAGGCGCCTCAGTACCCTTCACATAATATGAGTCTGTAGTACTGCAAGGAACAATATTGTGCTGCACAACAATCAGTAGTGTGCACATTTAGTAGACAACTAACCTCCAGATGGTTGTGTGAAAAGTTTATGATTCTTCCCACACAAGATCTCAAGCAGTTTTCACAACATGGTCCTGTCAACATGATATTTGTGATTGATGTAGGTCACATCACATATGCATAAGATGTGAATGCTGTGTGCGTACTTGGTACTTTGATGATGTATGACATGCATGTGCAAATGATGTACAAAGTTTCTGTATACTGTTGCGGTACTCACTGCAGTGCTAAACTCGCCGTGGGCCTGAGGGCACTCAAAGTCACCATGTGTGCGCCGTTTAACACTTGTAGCACTACATTGCACAGGGTAGGGGGCTTCAGCTCTGGAATGTGGTGACAACTCGGATGTGCAGCTCAGGCTTAAAGCAAAATTTCTGGGAAGTTTCAATCAGTTGTACAACTGCACACATCATGGTCAATGGCGTGCCCCTTTGTTACATAGGCTCAGGTCAGGTCTTACAACAGGATATATTAATGTTGGTTAACCAAACCTTAGAATAGGAGGTGAAAAGTTACCTGACCCCCTATCATATGGCCCACACCTTGCCTCCATGATGACTGGGCAAGCCTTCATGTTTCACCAGGTGTATCAAGGTGATGGATTGCATGCACAGACCCCCTTATGCACAGGGACACAGGAAATCCAGACTTGTTGGGGCACGTGATCCTCACAAGTTAAAAGACACAAATGTTGATCTTAGACAATTTTGTCCATTCAGCTCTGGACCCTGTTGTTTCAAGTAGATTTCCCTCAATGCGGTGACATGTGCATGATACTGATGATGGCTGGTAGGAAATAGTCATAGATGAGGAGTATGTCATTTTTGGGTAATGCTTGTTGGATTGTATGCGTTATCTGCAGCTGCAGTGTACATTATATGTCTGTGCAACCTCCACCCAATGCTGGTACTGATGCTTGCTTCTTCTCATGTTTCAGCTGCCAACATGACTGAAGTACAGAGGTGAGACTTCCATTAGAGGGCCGAACAATACAGCCACATAATGGAGGTGGATGATGTCTATGGCTGAATGGACAGGATATTCAGAAGGGAAAAAGCATCAGGGGAATGGTGTGCCTTTCTGCATGGGGGACCTCTGAGACAGCCACAAAAGGACTCTATAGACAAGCGATCTGGGGTGCAGGGGGCCACAGCTGCACCACAGCCCTCAACATGAGCTGCACCAGTGATCACGCAGTCACCACTACAGCCACCTGCTGCAGTAACCCCTTGTCAATTTGAGCAGGACATGAAGAAGGACATTGGACAGATTTTGGCCAGACTGACCAATTGGAGGAGGAACCAGAGGAGGACCACAAGTTATTGCGATACATTACGAAAACAAAAATTAATAAATCAGGAAGTGAACTATTGAAGTTTCATACAACAACCCAGTTCATTCTCCTCCCTTTTACTGTTTTGAATAGTTTTATATTTTAGATGTGTAGTGTTAGGTTAGTGTAGGGTAGGCGTAGGTTAGGTTAGGTATAGTGGGGGTACGTTTTTTTCTAAATTTTTTCATTGTTGGGGGGTTGAGTGGGGGGTTATGTTGGCTTAATTATTTGTGTAAAAAAAATCATAGTTTATGCTGTCCTACGTGTATCTTGTCTCTTAAGGGGGCTGGGAGCCAATGTCTAGAATGCAGTGTTACATGTGTACGATATGTTTAGAATAGGTTAGATAGGTGTCGTTTTAATTTAAGGATAGTTAGTATAGGTTAGTTTAGATTAGGGTACGTTTTAGGTTTTCATTTGCTTGATGGTTTCAAAATTAAATATTGTTCAACTTAGCCTAATTAGTTTTGTAATTGTAATTGATTGTGTCTGGGGCTTGCCATGAGTGCACTGGCCAAGTTGGGTGAATGGCCTAGGGTATGCTGACTGTCTTGATTTCCAAGTTTTCCCGTCTGCATCCCAATGACCAAGGAGCTGCCAGGACCTGTCAGAATGGCTACTTACTGTCTACTAGTGCATACACTTGCCATCCTGTGTTCCAGCCATTCACAATGTGTATGTAATCTTTATCTTGGACCTGTAAGCATGGTACTTCAACTGTAATTGGTGTGGTCCTGCTAATTCAATGTTGGTAAGCGTGGTACATCAGACAACTCCCAATTTTAGAACTCTATTCTGCAACACTGACAAGTAACCATCACTGATTAGTTTAGCTGTTCTTGTTTCACACAAATCAGTTGTACTGGTACTCCCATCTGGGTAAATTATAATTGATTGGGTAATGAGCCATACATGCCGTCTGTCTGCTTCAAAGGATATGGGTTCCAAAGCACTTAGTAAACACAGTTAGTTGGTTGTTGCCCACAATACCATCATCCTCCTTCCTCTTGTTTGGATCTTAGTGTGTGGCTTATTGTCTTACAGTCATGCACTCATAGACTGATATTCTGTACACATTGACATGGATTGACACAATGCAAACTTTTAGCTGACTAGATGGATCACAGTAAATGTAGAAACGCTAGATGTGTACAAGGTGCTTTATTTACAGGTGCAATTGTTATTTTGATTTCTATTCAATGTCCATTTCACAGATTCCATGAGTGAACATTTGCCATTTGTAGCACATTCGTAGTCCAGGGTTGAGGGACATGTCATGAGACATGATTAGGAGTAGTATGCATTATTGAGGAATGCATAACGTTGCCATTTGGTATGGTACCGACAATGACAGGACACAACAGACATTTCTACAGTGGTTAGGTGAAGAGGGCACATTTCGTACTGTCACAACACTAGGATGATCTTAAGTCCAGAACTAAGGAGAAACTGTCCATGTGGCACAGACTGGTGCTAACAGGTGCTTTTCCTTGTGAATGCAGCCACTTGTTCAGCTTCACGCATGATGTTCACATACATGCACAATGTGTTGTAGGCATTTATTCTGTGGCCTTTCCCATTTGACGCATATGGTTATGTGTGGGTTGTTGTGGGATCAGCCTGTATGGGTTGTGTTCCACAGGTTGCAAGCTTTAAGGCAATAGTGGGCTTGCAGCACTGGTTGTGCCACCCACATAAGTAGCTCTGTAATCATGTCTCAGACCTGCCATTGCAGTGTCTGTGTGTGCCGTTTTAACTGTAAATTTGACTTGGCAAGTGTACCCACTTGCCAGGCCTGAACCTTACCTTTTCTTACATATCAGACACCCCTAAGGTGGGCCCTAGGTACCGGGTGCAGTGTATGGTTAAGGTAGGACATATAGGCCCTCATTCTGACCCTGGCGGTCTTTGACCGCCAGGGCGGAGGACCGCGGGAGCACCGCCGACAAGCCGGCGGTGCTCCAATGGGGATTCCGACCGCGGCGGTAAAGCCGCGGTCGGACCGGCACCACTGGCGGGGTCCCGCCAGTGTACCGCGGCCCCATTGAATCCTCCGCGGCGGCGCAGCTTGCTGCACCGCCGCGGGGATTCCGACCCCCCCTACCGCCATCCAGATCCCGGCGGTCGGACCGCCGAGATCCGGATGGCGGTAGGGGGGGTCGCGGGGCCCCTGGGGGCCCCTGCAGTGCCCATGCCACTGGCATGGGCATTGCAGGGGCCCCCGTAAGAGGGCCCCTACATGTATTTCACTGTCTGCTGCGCAGACAGTGAAATACGCGACGGGTGCAACTGCACCCGTCGCACAGCTTCCACTCCGCCGGCTCGATTCCGAGCCGGCTTCATCGTGGAAGCCTCTTTCCCGCTGGGCTGGCTGGCGGTCTGAAGGAGACCGCCCGCCAGCCCAGCGGGAAAGTCAGAATTACCGCCGCGGTCTTTCGACCGCGGAACGGTAACCTGACGGCGGGACTTTGGCGGGCGGCCTCCGCCGCCCGCCAAGGTCAGAATGAGGGCCATAGTAATGTGTTTTATATGTCCTGACAGTGAATATTCCTCTGTGACTTTTCTGTACCCTCCTGACTGGTACTTGGGTGTTTGGGGTCTCCCTGGGGTCTCTCCTGGCCTGTTGATTCCATCTTCTGTTGCAATTGCACTTTTACCTGCTTTTGCGTTTTATTTTTATGCTAATGGGGTGCTAAAATGGTGGTACCCCTTTTGCAACATATTTACGTGCAGCAAAACGGTGTTGCACCATTTTTACAGCATTAGCCTAAATTTTCCTTATGGCATTGTACAGTTCTTAGCATCTTTTTTTGGTGCTATCCATTCCTTAATGCCATCCTATGTCATTTCATAAATATGCCCTTTAGTGGGCTTTACTAGGTATTCACTGGTAAATCAAATATGCCAATCATGTATAAACTAATCACCAATATATTTTACACAGAGAGCATAGGTACTTTCGCACTAGTTAGCACTAGCTAGCAGTGGTAAAACACCCAGGCCCGTATTTATACTTTTTGACGCAAAACTGCGCCAACGCAGTTTTGCGTCAAAAAAATTAGCGCCGTCTAACGCCATTTGGAAGCGCCATGCGGGCGTCAAATTTATACTTTGACGTACGGCGGCGCAACCAACAGGTGGGAGTCATTATTTCGTGACGCACACAGCATCGGTCTGTCGTAAAGGAAACCAACGTAAATGCGACGCACATCACTGTGGGTCGATTTACGACAGCGCAATCGTGAAAACGCCGTTTTTTTTCACGCAATTGCGTTACATTTTTGCGTGAAAACTGCCCTTTCAGGAGAGGAGACCCAAAATGGATCCTAGATGCCCCAACAGACCCCAGGAGGATGAGAGCAGACCAGGAACCAGCCAGGAGGAAGCATACAGGACCCAGGACATTTAAAAAAAAAAAGAAAGTGTCGCTTCAGTGCAGAGGAGCAGGAAATCCTGGTGAAAGAGGTGACGTAACACCAGCACCAACTTTTCATCTCCTCAAAATTGCCACTCAGTAGGAGAGAGGCCATCTGGAAACAAATTGTGGACAAGATTAACAGTGTGGCTGAAGAACACCGGACAGTCACCGAGTGTAAGAAACGCTGGCATGACTGCAAACGTAGGACCAAAGAGAAAATGGCCAGGAACAGGAAGGCAGCAATGCAGACTGGAGGGGGGAGTCCAGCACAACAGGAGGCCCTGGACCACATGGAGGAGATGGTCGCAGCCGTCATCCCGGAGGAGATCGTCACAGGGATTCAAGGACTGGACAGCGCAGACTACCACGACACAACGCACATGCAGGGTAAGTCGCATGGGGAATTCAAATGCAATAATGAGGATTGTAAGCAGGGGGGGGATACCTACTACACAATGCATGTAAGTCAGCACATATATGAAGTGGCATGGGGAAAGGGGCACAGCAGGGGGGCATGCCCAGTACTGACCGAAGCTGGGGCACGACAAAATACAGCAACCACAACAGTCCGACGGGGACATCCTGTAATTACAACAAGAGAGCCAAGAGAAAGCAGTGACAGGTGGGAAGGACACTACCTCAAATCAACATCCAGGCACTTGTCTTGCAAAATCTATTCCCCATCAACTAGGTCCCTACCTGTAATGCTGTAGCAAATACAACAACTGCAACTTAACTGCCACCACAGTTGACAATAACACCTCTCATCTCTGTGCAGCTATAGCACCAAATGGCAGGAACCCCACCCTGGAACATACATACCTAAAATAGGGGGTGAGGATGACATCTGCAATTACTCCTAGAAATAAGACAAAGGTACCAGTACACTCAAATGCCGAATGTCCATAACTGACACATACATAACCCTAAGTAAACAGCAATAGGAGCCACACAGCACTAACGACACACACATGCTGCATACGTCAGGGTCCCTCACGTGCCTGGCTAACAAGGCTACATCACTAATGTCATACTGCTCAGACAACAACATTGAGGAGGGGACACAGGCAACTGGTCACTGAAACACATCTGCACAGTCTTACAAAAAAATAGGACATTCATACAATAAACAGGCCAATCCAGTAAGACACACATTATACCCCATCATATACAAACATCAACAATGTTTACATCCATACCACATCCTAACATTGACATGCATAGGTAATGCCACGTAACATGTACAGTTCATGCAATGTGAATAAAAAGTGTATGGGGCAGGGCCTGAGAGGCAAGTGTGCTGGCAGGGCAGTCACAACACCCACAGTCAGTCAAAGTGTAGTGTGGCAAGTGAAACGTATACTTTGCGCATTAGCCTCGGGATGGAGGCCTTTGTGCATCTTACCCTGAATGTACTAATACTCATTTGCTCACATCTAAGAGCCTCAGAGCACTTTGCAATAAATGATTATCATTGCCCTTCCTATCAGTTAATGTAGCAAATAGTCAGTCCTAGGGTATTGTTAATTAGTCAAATCACCCTGTTTTGCCTACTTCTGCACTGGAGTTTGCCAGAACATATTCACTCTGTGCCCCAGTCAAGGATACCGTCTGGTACGTTGCTGATAGATGTGGTAGGGTTGAAGGTCTGGCATTCCTGCGTAGGGAAACCTTGTCATCACCATGACATATGTCTTTTAAATTCACTTCCTCGTCCCAAGACACGCATGGGGGAGTTTCCAAACAGAAATTCACAACTAGATGCTGCCTGCCTTGCTGCTGATGCACAACCAGATCCCAGCCCATTCCTCTGATATGAGGGATGATGTCTCCCCTGTGATTCAGACAGGCAAGCTCCAAACTTAACATGCTGTGCTATACATAGAACAAGCAGAGGGAGAGTAGAAACTGTTAGGCACCACGATAGTTGTGTACTAATGTATTAGTCTCCTGTGGACTATTTCAATTCTAACAGTGTGTATTGTTTGGGTTAATGGGGCTCACACCTAAATTCCTACAAGTCAGTTGTACAATGAAACTTCATATCAAACAAATACTGTCTTTGTCATTTGTGTATGGGAACATACCGGAAAAGATAGAAATGTGTAGGACCTGAGTGACCACCACTTCCCTGAGAAGTTCCAAAGATGTCATGCGCTCGGATGTCTAAACATTCCTTTGATGTGGGAGACCAGAGGCACTGCTAGTTAGTCTGAGCTAAATTGAATATCTGGGTGACAGAGTTATATACAAGTGGGTCAAACTTAGTCCCCCACACCATTAGCTATCCTGCTGCCTAGAAAGCCAAGAATCACATGTAGGATAATGAGAGCCCACCCAAAAAAATGTCCCTCCATAACAATAGTGAAACACCGAGGGAGGAGTAGGACCAAAAAACGCCTATTTCTAAATAATTACAAAGCAACACCTAGAGGCGACCTGGCAGACATGTCTGAAAGATCCATAGCATACATGTGACACACAGGTGGGCCATAGGCCTACAACAATGGCCTATGACGGACAGCAGATACCTAGACAAACACAGAGTACAAAGTTAAGGCATCCAAAGGCTTGTATCTTAAAGCAAAATTGTCACAACACAGACACACTAATTGTACCCTGTTTCATTGCAGAGGAACACGGATCTCCTGCCGATATGCCTGTCCATGAGTTCCCTGATGACATGGATGACGAGACCATCAACCTCCCACAAGAGACCCTTGACATGGCCCTTGAAAGCCTCCAAACCCCACCTTCAGTCACAAGGAGGAGCACAGAAGAAGCAGCCACCACAGTAGAACCACCCGCCACCCCAATTGTAAGACCTGCCAGCTCCAACACAGCTGAGGACTCTGACGACACTGGCACCACCTTCGAAAGAACTGTCGTTGGGGTCCAGCGGGAGCTGGCCAAGGAGGTGCGGGTGGGGATGCAAACTATGGCAGCCAGCCTTGAGGGGGTGCGTTCGTGCATGTTGTCAACTGCTGATCAGGCAGCTGCGATGCAAGCCAGAACATCGCTCTTGGAGGAACTTTTAAAAACACAGAAGGAAATCTGCACAGCTGTCATCCAGTTGACACAACAACTCCAACTGCAAGCCAGTCAATGTGTGCACGAATGCAACATAGAACCCCTCAGGGCCGACCTGGCTGCCTACCATCGGGATGTGGCTGCCATTCTGAAAAACCAGCAGGCCCTCCTTGCTGCAGTACTGCCCTTCATTACTCGACAGGGATCAGCCCCCGGGATGTCTGCCTCCATGTCTTCTAACACTGAGGCTTGTGTTGCCCCTTCACAACCAACAACAAGGATACACCAGGCAACACACACATCAGAAGAAGAAGACATGGAACAGATAACATTCACACGCAAGAGTACCCGGAAGCCCTAGTCCCTGCACCATGGCCTACTCTGACCAAGGTCCTACGTTTTGACACATGCCAGTCTCACTACAACTACCCTCAATGACTGTTCGGCAATCCACTGTATGACTTGTCCCCATTGCCAGTGAATGTTTCTCTCCTACCATTTGGCAATTCATGTTCCTCTGCACCGTCTGTGACCTCACCCCAGCATGTCAGGAGCATCATCCACACCCCGTCTGTATGATCACCATGTAAGAATGCACCAGAACGGACTCAGCTAACATTGTGAATGGACATTTTGCATTACACCACCTACAAATAAATATCACTTGCACACCTATTGTGTCTCTGTGTCATTTCACACTTCAACTGTGCAGTAGATAACTCCAAAGTGGCTGTGTGGCAACCATGTCGATTCTCTATACTACTGTCCTGATTTCATGTATACTGAAACATCTGTGCAGTGGCCAGGATTGCATCATAGCTTTACTATACTGAGGAAAATAACTGATGAAGGGACTAAGCACACACAATCATGCTGTGTTGGACAGAATGATGCACCATCTACAGCTATTCTAGACAACTAATGGTGGCTGAGAAATGTAGGCACCATGCGATACTAAAATTGGAAATTATGCTGTAAAATGAAAGGAATGATAAACAAATTACACTGCATCAATCACCCTTACGGCGTATACTTCCATGAAGGAAAGTCATGCTGAATCAGTACACACATGATGTAGGTCAGCAATGACAGCAACAAGACAAGAGTGTGAACAAATCCTCATCTACAAAGCTCTCCCTGAACTTCACAATGCTGTCCGACCTATCTATTTACCTACAATAACAAGTCGGGAAACACTCTTTGTGAAGTAGGATACATACCAACCCCAAACCTTGATGATCAATGCACACTACCAATGTTGGCTCTCCCACATGGTGGATACTTACCAAGTTAGCACACGGGTAGCTGGCATGTTAAACCTCATTAGCCTGGGGATAGCGAGCATGGAACACAAATGTCATACTAAAACTTTCTGCTACACTGATGTCAAGGCTATGAAAAGGTAGCAACTAACACATCAGGTAAAGGGTTAACAATTTTTTTATTTCTAAGTAGTAATAAAAGAGGCAACTAAAGGAAAGGTAAACCTACACTAATCTAACCTGACTACTACTAACCCACAACTGTCCCTAACTAACCTAAGCTAAACTTACTCTACACATGTAACGAAACGATCTAAACATCAACCCCCCACCCACCATTAAGAGACAAGACCCATGCAGGACAACACTTACTAACCTACACACATACTATACTATCCTAAACAAACATATATATATATATATATAGTTTTTTTTTTTAATTAAACAGGAATCCCAACATTGCCCCCCACCCACCCACCCTCACAAAAATATTAGATAGAAAGAATAAGGACCCCCCACCCTCTTACCTAACACTAACTAAGCTAATTTCCTATACTTATCCTATAACTAACCCCCCAAACCCAACTAACAGTATGAAAAAGGAAAGAGGTGAGAGGGGAGGGGTAAAAGTTCAGGAGGGCAAAATGACTACAGATTTGCCCTCCGTAGTGTGCGCCGGATGGAGCGCACCTTCTTCTTCACCTCATTCATGTCCTCCGCAAGGTTGTCAAACTTGCGGATCAACCTGTCCAATTTTCTGGACAATGCCTGGAAGGCTGCAGGGTCAATAGGAGGGTCAGTGCTGGTCTGGGTGCCGGTGGAGGTGGAGGTTGTTGCTGGAGTGGAGTGGCCACGGGACAGCCCTGCTCCCAACACACGGCTGGGTCCAGGTCTGGATGAAGATGCCTGGTCCGTTGCTGTGTCCCCTTGGGCAGACCTGGTGGATGTAGTGGCGGTGGTTGTTGGTGGCACCGTTGGGGGAGCCTGTGGTGTGGCATACCACGCCCCGGAGGCCCGATCCGAATTATATCTGCGGGCCATCCTCCGATACCCACACTGCACCTGCAGGATGTGCCTGTACCTCATTGCACGGCGCTCGAAATGGTTGCACTCTGCGGCACTCAGGTTTGCAGCTGTGAAGAGAAAAGGGAAATATTGAGCATTGAATTTACAGTGGGTTGAATACCATCATGGGTCATTTGTCCATTACTAGAAATGTATTTTTGGCAGCAATTGTTACAACATAGTTCACGGAAAGGCTCAGAGGAAGTACATGTGAATCCTGCATACCTAAGGGCAAATCACACCTAGCATATACATGTCTCTACATGATGGATGACATCACCCTAAACTACTCAACCAAATCATACCTAAGGCATGAGACATTATGGCACCAGCTCTTCCGCATACTGACTTCACTACATATGTCATTCTATGTGATAACAATCACACTCCTCACTCAATGGCATTTGGAATTAGTTGTGTGCTAAGATTGAACCCCTGGCCCAGAATCATATGTCCACACTAGGGGTCAGATGTAGGACTCTTGAAATAACAACTAGCAATTATGCAAAGCAGAACGGTGTCTCTGACACCGTCTGCGAGTCGCTATGGGGTCCCGAAAACCCACCTCATGAACATCAATGATGTGGGTTCCAAGTTGCCCCACCGTAGCGACTATGGGCACTCACGGGGATGGAGGCCTGCTGGGACCAGCAGAAATCCATAGACGTGACTGCTTTTAAATGAAGCAAGTAATTTTTCCCCAAGTGTAGGCCGTTTACCTGAAAGGAAAATGAGCTGCAATTAGTTTAAAAACACAACAATTCAACTTGGAAATTTTCAAGGTAATTATTGGTCCCTTAGACCACTGGCTGTTTTGTGCAGGATTATTTTGGTCCACTCACAAAGGTGAAGGTTTACAATGAGGACCCCTTCCAGTCAGCAAGTTGGTTACCATCCACTTCAAGTGGATGATAACAGCTACTCACTTTGCAACCACGTACTCGGTTGCAAATGGGATTGCCTACCACTGTGATTTGCAAGTAGGTCTGGTAAACCCCTTTATCATTTCCATTTTGAAAAGCATTTTCCTAATATGTACATGACCACCAAATACATTTTGGAATAGGAAACAGACGTTTGCAAATCACAAACATATATTGATGCCATTTGCAACGTGTAGACATTTTTCTCACTCTGGCCCTAGGTACTAACTCAAGTCACAAAAGGTGTTAAGTACGTGTAACATACTGGTTGCTACAGTCCTAGGTACCCTGTTTCACAGTAACATCCCAGTCTTTGTGGGTGGTGTGGGATGAACAACCAACAATCCCATGTTCAATGCACACCCAGGAGTGTACAGAAAGTTCCACAAGTATGTGCCGTCACACACAACACCTATGAAGGGCTAGCAACACGTTGTAGTCAGCCCAACCTTGTCACATCCCAGGTCCACACATGTCAAAATGATATGACTTAGCCCAACATAACATACTATTAGTGAGGCATGTTTAACAACACACACAGAGGAGGTAGAACACCCATTCACATGATTCAACTGAACACCTAGGCCATTGCACTCAAGTCACATACACTTCGAGTTCACCTTGTGGAAGTACATGGCCCGGAAGATCCGACCTACAGTGTACACAGTCCATCCTCAACTAGGAAGAAACACTTGTCATCAAAGCCATGTGCCTAAGCTATCTGGGAGACTGTCAGTCTGATATGCAGACTCAGTTGATGGCAAGTCCCTGACCAGGTCTAACATTGACCAGTGTATTCCAAATGAGTCATACCATTCCCAATTGCCGCCCTAATTGAATGGGCTACAACCCCTCAATCTGAGAGATGACTAGGTATTGCTTTACAGAAACATTATTCAAATTTGATATCACACTAAAACAACAAAGCCAATGAACGGCCAGCACATCAAATCATGAATTCTCTTGAACACACAGTAATCCATCATGCTTCATTACCAAACAATGTAAATAGCACTCAGGCGACACTCACTGTAGGTATCGGGGTCGTCAAAATGGGCCACCTCTCCCACGGTGTACAGGGCTGGTCCACCTGTAAAGCATGAAACAAAGATTATACTCAGACTGGGTGAACGGACAAATAATTTCTGTTACAATGACACTGTGTGAATATGACATGGTAATGATAGACTTTCACACATGCTCATCCTGCATGGATGACTTTGTATTCAACATTATCATTGGATGAGTCTCCTGCTCCAGTGTCACACCCTACTACACTCATGCAGTGGCCAGGACAGTCATGTGTCGTCCAAGTTAATCCTCCATTAGTATGCCCCAACAATAATGTTAACCATACATCTCAGCATGTGCATCCCAGAGAGACATTCCAAAACTGGTTCCATGAGGACTGCATGACCACTCACAATCAAACAGGCTATGTGGACAGGTTCAACACACAGCAAACAGACACACATGTGACATATGTGTGAACAACATGACTAACTTCATGTGACGTGAAGGCAACACACATGTATAGCATCATCATGTGTTTCCAATTTTCTGTCTAGCTATGGCGTCTGCATATGTAGGTATGTTGTTTCTACATGACGTACTCACTGGCCATTATGACCAGTGGAGTACAAATAGAGCAGTTCACGTGTTGCTTTTCTGACACAAATGCAACACTACATTACATGCAGCTACAGGCATCTGGTATGTGTTGCAAAAATGAGCCATCGGACTGGTAGCATAGGTCTTCATACACATTCTGCAACAAATACACATTAGGACACATATGTATACCTTGGTAGCGCAGCATTTGCAACATTTTGTGACGCAGAGAGGGGGCGACTTAGCAAAATACAAATAGATGTTGGATTTTAATGCTGTTATTGCATGTACATGTGTTGCAAAATATGGGGATTTATGTGTATAACCATGGGCCTAGGTTTCCCTAGCATTACACACAGTCAGCTACTTATTTTGCAGATTGGCTAACAATCATCACATGTTCACACACAGATTTCTATCATTCCCATTTAATAGATTTTTACTCACCAACATGGCCACCAATCCGGAGTCCCAGGTGGTCCAGCAGGTCCTGTTCCCTGGTGACCAGATCTGCCCAGCGGTGCTTGAGTTGGTGTACATTTCTCAGACTCCCGTAGACCCGGACCAGGTGATGGCGCACCTTCTCCCACCGGATTTTCCTCGCCTCCGTGTGATACCCCTGTATCACACGGCCCCCAGCTTCCAGCATTAGTGGGAGGAAATGGCTTACTAGCCATAGGAACCCCCCCAATTCGTCTTCACCCATCCTGGACAGGCGAGGCCTACCTGACATATTGAGAGGACTAATGCTGGACAAAATCAATATGAAAGTAAAAGTGGGAAATGGGGAAAGGTAGAGGTGTGAAAGAAAAAGAAGAAGGAGAAAAATAGCCCAAATAACCCCCCAAACTATGCTACCCACAACAGACTCCCACTGACAATACAAACTATCACAGGTATAGACAAAATAACACTAAACAGACAATGTTATAGAACAATAATAGATTGACACTAAGACAAAATACAAGGCACACAGGACACAAAAGCAGTAAAACACAGGACAACACCTTTCACACAACCACACAGTCTAGATAAATCTGAGACTGCAGAGTGAAAGTGAAAGTTAACTCCCAGTACAGATTTTGTAAACAGGATATCCTATTACATCACTTCCTGCAGAAAATGGCCGCCGTTTTTATTTTCCCGTTTTGCGTCATATTTTCATGCATACACAGTTGTGCGTCATTTTTTTTTTGCCGCATTACAGTGCACATGATGCGGAGTGAAAAAATATGATATGAATATTAATATTTTCTAATGTACATGAGATGACCAACATATTGTCCATGTAGCGTCAATTTTACCACGCATACAGCATGGGCGTCATTTTTTTTACACGTACAGTAGTGCACATGATGCGGAGTGAAAAAATATGATATGAATATTAATATTTTCTAATGTACATGAGATGACCAACATATTGTCCATGTAGCGTCAATTTTACCACGCATACAGCATGGGCATCATTTATTTTACACGTACAGTAGTGCACATGATGCGGAGTGAAAAAATATGATATGAATATTAATATTTTCTAATGTACATGATATGACCAACATATTGTCCATGTAGCGTCAATTTTACCATGCATACAGCATGGGCGTCATTTTTTTTACACGTACAGTAGTGCACATGATGCAGAGTCAAAAATATTGTGGATGTAAATTATACTTTGAAGGCAAAATATTAAGACACTTTTGGATACATTTGTATTTGACTCTGCATTGTGTGCACACATGTACGTGAACAAATTATGACGGCCATGCTGTATGCGTCGAATATGGAGCAAATTTTTCCTTATGTCTTCATGTTTTTAGCTTTGGAAAGGGGATTTGTCATGGTAAAACGGTGCAATGTGATACACATATGTGTTTGTATATGACACATGTCCGTTGTTTTATGTATAGAAGGCATTCACACTGTAATGTTTGGGATACGTTAACTAATGTATTGACCATATTTGACGACATATTTGGTGTAATAGCTGATGGCTATTTTGAAATGATGGATGGGATACCATTATGTATTCCGTCTCCAAAATGTGTCCACATTTATGATGGTGATGCTTTTATCTGTAGTCCTAACAGGGAGTGGGAGAGTCACTTTCAGTTTTTATGGGGCTGAGCATATCCCATTATGATTTTGTGTTTCAGATTTGTGTTGGACTTGTGACATGGAGGCCACACATGTGCCTTATGCATGTGTGTGGTTCACAAGTACATGATTCTTGTATGTTTTGGGGGCGGTAGAGGTGGACTTAGGCCCCCAGCACCCTAGGATTTGACCATCCAGAATAGCTACTGTATCCATGGAGTATATTTATTATATCATGGCAAACCTGCAGCAGCGGGCTAATGTAAGGCCATATGGTATGAATGACTGTTGACCATTCATTCATCTCATTAGCCCATTTGACGTTTGCAGTAATGATGAATTGGAGCAAACTTGCATACCATTTTACTATGACTATGTTTGCAAGACTCTCAGCGTTCCCGATGTGATAATGAGAAGAATATTTTGGTTGTCTGTGTCCCTTTCTGCATAAACTGGTTTAGTGTCATGTTACAATCTTCCTGCTAGGTTCAGACTGGGACACAACTGTGATGGTCTACTTTCAAATATTAGATTGATTGTATGACATATGTGTACATGTGTGTTGGAATGTGGATCCACTATCACCTGTCTGGGTGTATGTTGTCACTGTAACTTCAAGGTCTCCTCCTGAGTTAGTGGCAGATGATGTTGTAGCTATTGTGTATTGCTCATATCACACACTTGAGAGTAGCCATTGATGACATGGTCACGTACACATGGATGGTCCCACCCAGTCTCTGAACACGTGTAATGTGACTTTCAAATGATCTCCAATTTTGGGCTGGATGAGAGACTGTTTCAGTTGTTTGGATCCGGCATGTGTAATTGTCACATTTGTACTCTTGTTGGGCTTTGTGTATGGTAATGTATCATGTCACATCCTACCCTCTGTGCATACAGTTGTGATGTTTATTTTTGGTGTGATGAATTTTAATGGCATTCTTGATCAATGAGACGACATTCATCTTCAGCTATTTCAAACTAAAGGTGGTCAGAAATGAATAGGCCAAAGCATGATGTGGTGTTTGTTATCTGTGTTTATTTACAAGTGTGGAATACAAGTGATTATAATAACTTAAGTAAAAAAATTGTTCACAAGCTGTTGGCGCCTACGCACTCCTGCTGCCGTGTTAGGTTGTTCCCCCTCCTGTTGCAGGCCAGCATCCTCCTCATCATCATCCTCAGGCATGTCTGGGTCCGGTTCAAGGAGGGGAATGTTCCTTTTTACACAAATATTGTGTAATATGGCACAAGTGAGTATGATCTTGCAGACCATCTCTGGGGAGTATAGTAGGCTTCCGCCAGTGATGTCAAGGCAGCGGAACCTTGACTTTAGGATCCCAAAGGTCCGCTCCACAATGCTGCGTGTCCTCTTGTGGGCGTCATTGTATGCCCGCTCAGCAGCAGTATTTGGGTTCCCATATGGTGTCATTAGCCAAGGCTGGATGCCATACCCCTGATCAGCTGAAAGAGAAACACAGAATGGTATCAATTAGATGTAGGAGGCACTGTTGTACGTATCTTTGATGGAAGTAGTTGTGTTGTGTTGTCTGTGACTATTTTGTGTACTAATGTGACAACCTATGGTTGTTGGTGGAAACTTTGGCATTGTTTTTTTTCCTTGGCTGAGCAAGTGTTTGTTGGCTAACTGTTTGTCAGCAGGATGTATCGGTTTCTCAAGTACAGTGTGCCCTCCCTTGCATTGTGACTTGTGACACAGGTGTCCGTGTGTCCTCACTGGGGGTGTGATGATAGTTCCATGCAGAGTTGAAACATGAAAGTGTATTAGAAACGTTCAATTGAACATACCCAGGCCATCCCATCCCTTAAAAGTTATGCATTGTATTAGTGTACAGGTTATTGTGAGACTTCCAATTTGCAAGGTGACATTTAGGCAACCACAGTCATGAATGTCTTCACACTAAGCTGTGGAGTAAATTCCAATGTGTGAGAGGTTCAATGGTGACTTGTGAAACATGGCTAGTGATGTGAGTACCTCAGTGTGTTCCTGTCTAGGTGTTGCTATTGTGGTGTATGGGTTGTTTATCCTAGAGGGTTTCTGTGCAGTGAGTATATAAGTAGATTTTTGTCCTTACCAACAAGTAGTCCATTGCCATACCGTCCATCCTGGAAGTGTTGGTTGATGGTGCTGTGACGGAAGATGAATGCGTCATGTACACTCCCAGGATATTTAGCCACAATGTTGCTGATCAGTCCTTGGTGATCGACTATGGCCTGCACGTTGATGGAATGTGTGTGCTTCCTGTTGCGGTAGAGGTGTTCACTCGCAGCAGGTGGCACAAGGCGTACGTGTGTGCAGTCGATTGCACCAAGGACGTGCGGAAAGCCACTGATGGCGTAGAACCCCTGTTTAGTTTCCTGCTGCTTCTGCACTGTGTTAGGGAAGCAGATGTGGCGGGGTGTCAGTCCAATGATGGCATCCAGTACTTTAGGCAGGAATGCGGAGAAAGATGGTTGTGAGATTCCACCAACCAGGGCACCAGTTGTCTGAAAGGAGCCACTTGCCAGCATGTGAAGTACGGCAAGCAGCTTTGTTTCTGTTGGGATAGTGCGTGGAGTCACTAAAGTGGGGGCCAATTGCTGTTCAATATTTGTCAGCAGCTGCTGAATGGCCTGCCAGTTCAACCGGTACCTCTGGATGATGTCTCGTTCCCTGAGGCCATGCAGGGTTGTTCTTGGGCGGAATATCCTCTCCTGCCTTCTGCGCTGTCTTTGGGGTCCCTGCTGTTGTTGTTGTGGCTGCTGTTGTTGCTGCAGGGCTCTGCGTCTACGTGCACGCTGAAGAAAAAGCACCTCCATGTCTCCCTGTTGCTGCTCTGCTGCTCTGCTGCTCTGTTGTTTGTTCTGTGTGTTCTGATTAAGTACAGGTGTGTTTGCCCCATTTTAACGCCTGCCCTGACCCAGGCGTTAAAATTTCACGATATTCGTGCTTTGCGCTATTTTTTTGCGCCGCCTGCCGCGCGGGAGTGATTTTTGCCCTGAAGCATAAATACCATGCACCGCTATGTGCGTCTGTTTTTGGACGGGAATGCCTACCCTGCATGTCATTAACGCAGGGCGGGGTGCCGCTTCCAAAAACTGGCGCACATAGCGCCATTTTCCTGGTGCGCCGGATCGGGCATCAGGGTTTAAATATGGGGCAACGTTTGCGCTGAAAGTGCGTCAAACTTTTTTTGACGCACACTCGGCGCAAACGGAGTATAAATATGCCCCCCAGAGTCCTAAAGCCAACAAAAACGTATCAGAAAAAAATAGAAGGAAGAAGGCAAAAAGTTAGGGGATAACCCTGCAAAAAGGCTCTGCCCAACAACCACCTTTCACCTTAGAGGTTGTCTTTTACTATGAGAAACACACATTGTACAGTTTTAGGCCACAAGCACTGTAGCCACACTCTCTGTCCATAGAGGGCGCAACACTGCTGACTGAAAAACAAAAGCTCCAGCCCTGGGGATTGCTTGATGTTTCTTTTAACCACTTTAGGGGTTAACCTTTTTGAGTTCCCTGAAACTGAGGGTGGGTACTTTTGGAATTCTTTTGGGGGAGGCTGCACAGCCCCCCTCATTCTAGTGACCTTTTGGTGGTGACCCTGACTGGGGCCATCATACCGCCAAAGGATTGACTTTACTGAAACAAATGCAGCCAGGCCCGCAGGGTAATATGGGGTGCTCCTCCATGAGCGGTTTTGAAGCAGAGGCTCTCTCACAGAACCAGGGAGCGCTACATCCATTTTCTTTTTTTTACTGCGGACTCGTGCTGCGGTTTTATTTTTCCTTGGGGTACCCAATTCCACCCGGACACTCTGTGTGCAGCCTCTTTTGGTTGCAGAGTGGCTCCGAAAGCCCACCCCTGTCCTCTCTCACCGGCTCACCACATGGCCAGCACACCCTCATGCAACCGCTGAATCGAGCACTCAGATCTGGTCTGCCTCCCTCCTGCACACATGGGAGGAATCGTGATGACGCTCCACTGTGACTCCTTCTTCTCTGGGCCCAGGAATGGATTCCTGGGACCTTTTCTGAAATCGGGAGGTGGTGTGATGTCTCTCCCTCATAGTTCTTTCATTAGGGGGCCCAGGGATGAGGTCCTGGGCCCCTTCTGCATAACGTAGGGAGTGCAACAGCAGTACCCGCCATTCCCCATCCACACGAGGAAAGCACAACAGAGCTTCCCCGCATTTTCTTTGTTCTGGTGCCAGCCCCCAGTCTCTGGCCTGCCTAGAGGGAAAGGCTAAGTATGGTGGCAGAGCTCTACGTGCTTCATCGCCGGTGCTGCTAAAGGTCAAAGGTCACAACACTTCAAACAGGGATACCTTAGGTCTATTTCATTAATCATGGTCTCATTCTGCTCCTGGTAGTGAGCCAAAGCCACCTGGAGCACTTTCTGCAGGACTCCTGTCTTCCAGGCCTCCAAATCACACTTTATAGGGAGCAGGTTCCACTGGCTCCCGGCTCCAGCCTTTAACCTTGTTTTCTTCTGGGCCTCTCTTCTCTTTTGTAGAACCCAGTCTTAACCCCAACCTGTCTTCGGGAGGTGCAAGGGCACACGTGTACCTGGTCTGGGGGCAAGCCCCATGAATCCTGGGGTCAATCAGTCCTTCATCCAAATGGCAGTCAAGGGGTTCTTCCTTTCAATTGTCCATGGCACCAGTCTCCACCTCCAGTGTTCTGCAGAAAAGCATACCCAAGAGAGAGCTCCGCCCCTGTCCCAACCTCCCTGCACAGTCTTCTGGGATTGCTCAAAATATTGTCAACCAGGAGCCTATTGCCACATGTGCTCTGGAAGTCTCAGTTCCACCTGTCTCTGACATCACTGCCAAGGCCTTCCCCAGCAAATCATCAAAGGAGCTCCTCCTCTGGTTTGGCTCCAGAGGTCTGGACTCCCCCCTTTGTTGAGTGGCCTGGACAGACCCTTTTCCTGGCACAGCATGACAACTGGCTGATTGATGCAGAGCAATTCACCCTGTCTCTTCCTCCTTTAGAGCTGACCTAAACACTATTAATTGCTTCCTTTGATGGGTGAGGCCTTTGTTCCTGCAGCTGGAGAGAAAAGTAATTAACCCAGCCCAGCAAAGTCACAAAAGGCCTTGGCTCTGATCCTGAGCTGAGTCAGAGGAATACGATTTTCCTGGAAGACCCATAAGCTGTAAAGGTATGCTTTTGGACTTCACTGATTTTTTTTTTCCCCACATAGGTTAAAGTGTACATTGGAGTGACTCTGGAGTCTGAAGACCCTAAGGAAATAGATTTGCGCGCTAGGGCAGTCTTTCTCATAGGAATATGATGTAGTGTCACTACATTCAATACAGTAAAGCACACTAACTTTCCCTACAGGTGTACACCCACCTTATAAGGCCTATTGCAGGTCACCACCCACTATAAATAGTCCCTTCCGCACCAGGCTACCTGTGCACAGTTCTTGGGCTGTGCATGATTGGAGTCTCCCACGTGCAGCCCTCACAGGTGTGCACACGTGTTCATGTGTAACCACCCAACTGCCTCATAGTCTAGCTGCGTTGCTGCAGCCTTATCTTAAAAGGCAGACACTGGCGGTAACACATGCAGTCCCGTTTACCATGAGTTTACTGTGGGTGAGTCACAGGTTCTGAGGCTCCCCGGAGTAAAAGGCCAAAAACCGGGTGATCAAAAAGCAAAACATCTGGACAGATTAGATGGTCAGAACCACCTTCTCACATTATGGTTATTAATATTTCAACCCAACAAAACCAATAACTCAAAGTGTAGTCTTCCTCAGGACAAGGAAACTGTAGCATTCTAGAAAATAGGATAGAAGAGAAGGATTTAGCAACTTCAACAAAGTGATATTTAAAAGAGAAAGGACCAAAAGGCAAGAACATATCTTAACTATGCAGAGATGTCACCCAGTTATCGCAGTTCCTAAAAGAACTACCTTGACAATGTTTTGAGTAGTCTGACCTATATAGATTAGGTTGCAGGGACACTGTGATACATACATGACATTGCAAGAATTACATCTTGGGTTTGGTTAAATGTGCCTTGGTGTGACCATGCTCAAATAATTTTGTTTCCAGAAAATACTTGCAATTGCTACATTATCCATACCTACACTTTGTGGAAGGCCCCTTTGTAAAAACAAGGTGGGTGGACTTTCGGGTTAGAGATCTGCTCTAACCACCAACTCACAGATATCATGTCCATGCTTTAGGACAAACAGAGGTTTCCAACTAGTATGTATTACATCCTGTACATTTAGGGGGTCATTCCAACCCTGGCGGTCGGTGTTAAAGCGGCGGCCAACCCGCAAACAGGCAGGCGGCCAAAAAAATGGAATTCTGACCCTGGCGGGAACCGCCAACACAGACCGCCACTTTAACACTCCGACCGCCACGGCGGGACAAACAAACAGCGCGGCGGTCACCGCCAACAGACAGACGGCAGACAATGTACCGCCCACCCTATCACAACTCACCAATCCGCCATCTTTTCCGGGGCAGGAGCCCCGCCGATAAAAACACGGTGGAAACAGACTATGAACGGGAAAACGCTCACCCTACACACTCCACGAGGAATCTGGACAGCATGGAACCAGAACTACACATCCTACCAGCAATTGTCTACCTGCTCCTCTACCAGGAGCACGAACGCCGGCGCAGAAGACAACGGTGAGTACTGCACCTACGACACAGGGGAGGGGGGAGGAGAAAAGAATACGGGCACACACATACGCGACACCCCCCCCAACTACCTACACACCAATGCAGAGCAACAACTCAGAGTGACACCCCCCAAACTCCCCGGAAGAATGCAAAGACAAAATAATATGTTATTGTGATTCAAATATATTGTAAGGCTAAGTAAATAAGTAAGTCGAACATCCCATAACTATATGCACATATGTAAATTGTCCCGTCAAAATTGGCTTTCTGTCATTGTACGTGGGCCAATGGTCCTCAACACATGGGCAAAGCCCACACATGAGACCCGAATCCATTGTAGAGAACACTGCAGGGGCATCAGATAGGAAAACTACAGGCACCTCAGGGGGAAGGGGGGGCACCTCAGCCACATGAGTCCACGACGCCAGATCCACAAGGGGCCTCCATGGCCACTGTTCAATCCTGGGGAGTGCAAAGCCACAGTCTCTCAAGTCCAGACAGTGGGTGGCTTGCCCACTGTTCAATCCTGGGGAGTGCAAAGCCACAGTCTCACAAGTCCCTACAGTGGGTGGCTTGCCCACTGTGCCATCCTGGGGAGTGCAAAGCCACAGTCTCACAAGTCCCTACAGTGGGTGGCTTGCCCACTGTGCCATCCTGGGGAGTGCAAAGCCACAGTCTCACAAGTCCCTACAGTGGGTGGCTTGCCCACTGTGCCATCCTGGGGAGTGCAAAGCCACAGTCTCTCAAGTCTCTACAGTGGGTGGCTTGCCCACTGTGCCATCCTGGGGAGTGCAAAGCCACAGTCTCTCAAGTCTCTACAGTGGGTGGCTTGCCCACTGTGCCATCCTGGGGAGTGCAAAGCCACAGTCTCTCAAGTCTCTACAGTGGGTGGCTTGCCCACTGTGCCATCCTGGGGAGTGCAAAGCCACAGTCTCTCAAGTGGATTACAGACTCCAGCGGTACTGGAGGAGGCATGGTGCCCAGAGTGCATCGTGCAGCCCTGCCCGACACAGATCCGGGCCTGCCCCTTCTGCCAATGTGTCAGCGGTGCTTGAGTTGAAGGGCCCAGCGGAGCGGTGCTTGAGAGGAAGGGCCCAGCGGAGCAATGCAGAGACGGCGGTGCCCAGCGGAGCGGTGCTTGAGAGGAAGTGCCCAGCGGAGCGGTGCTAGAGTTGAAGGGCCCAGCGGAGAGGTGCAGAGACGGCGGTGCCCAGCGGAGCGGTGCTTGAGAGGAAGTGCCCAGCGAAGCGGTGCTAGAGTTGAAGGGCCCAGCGGAGCGGTGCAGAGACGGCGGTGCCCAGCGGAGCGGTGCTTGAGAGGAAGTGCCCAGCGGAGCGGTGCTAGAGTTGAAGGGCCCAGCGGAGCGGTGCAGAGACGGCGGTGCCCAGCGGAGCAGTGCTTGAGAGGAAGTGCCAAGCGGAGCGGTGCTAGAGTTGAAGGGCCCAGCGGAGCGGTGCAGAGACGGCGGTGCCCAGCGGAGCGGTGCTTGAGAGGAAGTGCCCAGCGGAGCGGTGCTAGAGTTGAAGGGCCCAGCGGAGCGGTGCAGAGACGGCGGTGCCCAGCGGAGCGGTGCTTGAGAGGAAGTGCCCAGCGGAGCGGTGCTAGAGTTGAAGGGCCCAGCGGAGCGGTGCAGAGACGGCGGTGCCCAGCGGAGCGGTGCTTGAGAGGAAGTGCCCAGCGGAGCGGTGTTAGAGTTGAAGGGCCCAGTGGAGCGGTGCAGAGACGGCGGTGCCCAGCGGAGCGCTGCTTGAGAGGAAGGGCCCAGCGGAGCGGTGCTTGAGTTGAAGGGGCCAGCGGAGCGGTGCTTGAGAGGAAGGGCCCAGCGGAGCGGTGCTAGAGTTGAAGGGCCCAGCGGAGCGGTGCTTGAGAGGAAGGGCCCAGCGGAGCGGTGCTAGAGTTGAAGGGCCCAGCGGAGCGGTGCAGAGACGGCGGTGCCCAGCGGAGCGGTGCTTGAGAGGAAGGGCCCAGCGGAGCGGTGCTTGAGAGGAAGTGCCCAGCGGAGCGGTGCTTGAGTTGAAGGGCCCAGCGGAGCGGTGCTTGAGAGGAAGGGCCCAGCGGAGCGGTGCTTGAGTTGAATGGCCCAGCGGAGCGGTGCTTGCATTGAAGGGCCCAGCGGTGCTTGAGAGGAAGGGCCCAGCGGAGCGGTGCTTGAGATGAAGGGCCCAGCGGAGCGGTGCTTGTCTTGAAGGGCCCTGTCCAGCGGTTCTTGATACGGCGGTGCCCTGTTCAGCTGTGCTTGTCTTGAAGGGCCCTGTTCAGTGGTGCTTGTCTTGAAGGGCCCTGTTCAGCGGTGCTTGAGACGGTGGTGCCCTGTTCAGCGGTGCTTGTCTTGAAGGGCCCTGTTCAGCGGTGCTTGTCTTGAAGGGCCCTGTTCAGCGGTGCTTGAGACGGCGGTGCCCTGTTCAGCGGTGCTTGTCTTGAAGAGCCCTGTTCAGCGGTTCTTGAGACGGCGGTGCCCTGTTCAGCGGTGCTTGTCTTGAAGGGCCCTGTTCAGCGGTGCTTGAGACGGCGGTGCCCTGTTCAGCGGTGCTTGTCTTGAAGGGCCCTGTTCAGCGGTTCTTGAGACGGCGGTGCCCTGTTCAGCGGTGCTTGTCTTGAAGGGCCCTGTTCAGTGGTGCTTGTCTTGAAGGGCCCTGTTCAGCGGTGCTTGAGACGGCGGTGCCCTGTTCAGCGGTGCTTGTCTTGAAGGGCCCTGTTCAGCGGTTCTTCACATGTGTCTCCAGGGCACCAGATCCGGCCAATATATGGTGTGCACTCTCCATCCGACTTCTCGCTTGCGGGGCCCTCCTGTGCTGGTGTCCCGTGCCCGTGGGTGTACTCCTTCACCCCCGGAATGGGGCTGGTGGGGCCCTCCTGGGCAGCTCGCCTGCTGCCGGACTTGTCGGCCGTGCTACCCTTGCCATCCTTGCCTGATCCTCTGTGGCCCTTGCCTCCCTTTGGAGATGTGCCAGGTGGCACCCCACTTCCTGACGGTGCCAGGGTGGTGCCTGTGGAGGCTGCCGTCTCTGTCCTCTCGCGCCGGCCCTTGCCTTTTTTGGATTTTTTCCCAGGGGGTGGGCTGGCTGTCCCTTTGCTGATGGCCGATGTAGCTGCCCTCGAAGGTGGTGGACTCCAATATCCCTGGACTATGGTCCTTGTAGGTCCAGGGGTTGTGGTGGCTGAGGTGCAGATTGGACTTTTACGAGATGGAGGGGGTGGGTCAGGTGATGGAAAGAGGTTAATCTTGGAGAGGAAAACCTTTTTAGGAGCAATGGGAAGGGTAGGTGCAGTGGGTGTGGGAGTGGAGGAAGAGGATGTGGTTGTAGGAGAGTCAAGTGTGCTGTCTTTGGGTGCAGGTGCTTGTGACTGAGGCTGTCGTGAGGTGGATGGATGTTGGGTGGGTGGCTGCCTGCGTTTGTGTGGTTGGGAACAGGGGGTGACAGACACACTGGGAGAGGACACAGGGGACGTGTAAATGGCAGTGGGGGTGGTGACTGCACGTGTGCGGAGTGTTCTGGTGGGTGTGCTGGTGATGGACGTAGTGGCTGATGAAGTGGTGCATGCAAGTGTGAGTGGAGACGTCACAGGGAGGGAGGAGGGGGACACAGAGGAGGCAGTGGCTGTTGGCATGTCTGCATGTGGATGTTGCTTGTGTGAATGCTTGTGGGATGTGTGGTGCTTATGTTTGGATGAGCTGACCTTGGGTGTTGAGGTGTGTGCAGGCTGGTCTGTAGGTGTGTCTGGGATAGGCAGAGGAACAGGGGAGTGGGACTGGGTGGAGGGAGTTGGAGGAGCGAGGCAGGAGACAGGGACAATGGCTGCCGTCAGTGCTGAGGCCAGAGCATTGAACGATCGCTGATGGGCAGCCTGACCCGAATGAATGCCCACCAGGTATGCATTGCTCCGATGCACCTCCCTTTCCACCCCCTGGATGGCATTTAAAAGGGTAGACTGCCCAACAATGAGCGTCCGGAGGACGTCAATGACCTCCTCACTGAGGGCAGCAGGGGTAACTGGGGCAGGGCCTGAGGTGCCTGGGGCGAAGGAGATGCCCGCCTTGGTGTGCGAGCGGGCACGGGGCGAACGCTGAGGGGCTGCTTGGAGGGCGGAGCTGGTGCGCTGGGTGGCGGCTGAACCTGTTGTTGCGGTGGGCACGGATGTTGCCGCTACCACAAGGGAGCTCCCTTCCGAGGACGTGTCGGTGTCGCTGATGTCTCCACGTGTCCCCGTTGTGGAGCCCCCCTCGCCCTCCGTCTCACTGGTGAAATCAGAGTCCGTTGCATGGCCCTCCGGGGCCATGTGAGATGCAGCTCCCTCGTGCTCCAATGCCACTTCTCCTCCGCCAGATGATGCTAATGCACACATGAACAGGAAGAGCAGACCAAAAAAGGGGGGGGGAGAAATAAAGACATGTTGAGTGCATGCATTGGCAACACAGTTGGCGGAGAGGACAGACACAGAAGCCCCCTGCACTACGCCACGCACTTGGGGTACACTACTCAATCAGTGAGACTTGGCCTACAAGCCAATGGTCGACATCTGCACACATAGGTGACACAAGGCCATGGATAGCTGTACTTGGCACCCTACAGAGGTGGAGGGCGGGGGCACAGGGCCATGCCTTACGGAGCGACTAGCCTACAGAAATCGCCCTGGCCTAGGGATACCCACATCCCTCCTCCCCCACCCAGACACCACCACTGCGCGCTAAGATATCAGAATGTGCTTGCACTCACCCCCTTGTGTCTGCTGTGATGTCCTCACGCGCCCATCCAAATCTGGGTAGGCCACCGCCAGGATCCGAGACATCAGGGGGGTCAATTGACGAGTGGCACCCCTCCTACGTTGGGAGGCCATCCCCAGCAGAGCCTCCGTGGCCTTTCTGCTCCCGCGGCGGATGTCCTCCCACCTCTTGCGGCAGTGGGTGCCCCGTCTGTTGTGGACCCCCAGGGTCCGGACGTCCTTGGCGATGGCACGCCAAATGTCGACTTTCTGATGGGCGCTGACCTATGTGACACGTACAGGGAGAGAAAATAAAATATCATCATTTTCTGCATGCTCGATGTGAGTGTCCCCCCATCCCCACCCTTGCCATGTGGCACATGCTCTCATCTGTCGTTTGATGCATGC